>NW_003852428.1:1265720-1290531 GCF_000181295.1 Otolemur garnettii | reverse complement strand
AAAAAAAAAGAATTTATCAATTCAAACTAAAATAGAATAATATTTGAGTGTAATATATCTTTATTTCCTCATCACCCAGTAGGATGTTGTCTCAAGGCCACATGCATTACTTTATTTTTGTGTCTAGACCAATCAACCAACTTGGGAATAAACCAATGTTCTAAGAACTAGTAGTGTGAAAATTATGAAGTAAAACTTTTTTAAAAGATGAAGTCATTGAGTTTAGCCTCAAATCTATTTAACATTAACTTTTCTGATTGTCTCATTTCATCCATTTTATGATATCATTGTAAACCACTGCTGTTCATAAATGAATATGGTATACTCATGTGAAAGTAAAATAATTATTTCAATAGCTTAAATGATGTAATAAATGTGTCATAATGACTTAATTTTCCTTTAGCCAACACAATTTGAAATATTTCTCAATTAATTGTTTATTTATATCAAGAGAGTTTATTCGAAATATGAATAAAAATTTATGAATATTAGTAATTATAATTTGTCTCAATACTTAAATTTGGACATCTATAAAATGTTTAGAATACCCTTAAAATCTAGTAAAAATAGTATGTGTAGGAAAGTCTGTGTTTTCCATAGATTTACAAAATGTTTTGAAATGATTTTTTTACCTCCATATTTAACTTTCAGTTGCAATATTTCAGATTTTGATACTTTTATTAGCTCTCTTAGAATTTTATAGAATTTCAAAGAGTATAGCAATTGAATTGTTTGAGTTTCTTATAGATTCTAGGTATCAGTCCCCTATCAGATGCACAGTTTGTAAATATTTTCTCCCATTCTGCTGGTTGTCTTTTCACCGTGTTATTTCTTCTGCTATGAAGAAGCTTATTAATTTTATTGAGTCGTATTTGTCTCTTTTTGTATTTGTTGCTTGTTCTTTTGAGGTTTTAGTCATGAATCTCTCCCCTAGATCAATGTCTAGAGGAGGCTTCCCAATGTTTTCTTCTAGAAATTTTACACTAAAGTCTTCAATCAATCTTCAGTTGCTTTTTGTATATGGTGAAAGACAGGGATCTAGTTTCATTCCTCTGCATATGACAATTCTATTTTCCCAGGAGTATTTGTTAAAAAGGATATCTTTTCCCCCAGTGTATATTGTTGTCAATAGGTAAGTGATTTTATTTCTGGGTTTTTTATTTTGCCCCATTAATTCATTTGTTTATTTTTTTATGCCAGTACCATGCTCTTTGATTACTATAGTCTTGTAGTATAATTTAAAATCAGATAATTTGATCCCTCCAGATTTTTTTCTTTTTACTTAGGGTTACATTGGTAATTTGGGCTCTCTTTTTTAGTTCCATATGAACTTTAGAATTTTTTTTCTAATTCTGTGAAAAATAACATTTGTAGTTTCATAGGAATTGCAATGAATCTGTTCGGGCAGAGTGGTCATTATATCAATATGAATTCTTTCAGTCCAGGAGCATGAGATGGTTTTCAATTTGTTGGCGTTATCTGCAGCTTCTTCATCATCACAGCTTAGTTTTCCTTGCAGAGATCTTGCACTCCTTTGGTTTAATAGTTGGGTTTATTTGTTTTATGCATTTTGGTTTTTTTTTTTTAAACTATTGCAAATGGGATTGCCTTCTTGATTAAGCTGTCAGTTTGATCATTACTAGAGTATAGAAACACTACTGATCTTCACATGTTGATTTTGTATCCTGAAACTTCAATGAATTAATTTGTCAAATCAAAGTCTTTTTGGTGTAGTATTTAGAGTTTTCTCTACCTTTTGAAGACTATTTGCTTCTGGAAAACTTCTAAGAATCTTTAGTTTCTACTGTCAACCATATTGAAGGGATTTGTTAATTAATTGTGTGTCTACATGAAAACATTGGCACAAAGACAAAGCCCTGGGATCTTCCCTGGCTTCTTAATTGCTAATAGCATCCAATAAGCTTCTTTCCAGTGATGTTCAACTGTGTCTTTCTCTCACACAACTTCCAGAGACAGATTTTCTTCAGCTTTTGTTCATGCAGGTGGTATTTAGGAAAAGGTTAAGGAATTGATACCCAGACCTGATGGCAATACTAGGTGCAATGCCAGAGCGTGAGCATTTGGATTGGCAGTGCTAACTCAGAAACAGAAGACAGGCTCCTAAAGCTTCACATGAATTTTAAGGGGAGTAATGAACCTACAAGGTACTGATCTCACTGGGATTAAAGGCAATAACAGTGCTTTAGGCCGTGAAATGTTAATGGTCTCTAAAGGCTTTGATAATTTTAGTTTCAGAATTCCATTTGTACTTAATGTATTTTCCAAAGATCCTGAGTGACAGGGATTCTTAAATTACTTATTATTTGTAAGACATTTTTAGAGACATTTACCAATGGTCCTGGGAAAATGAGTGTTTTTGTCATTTAAGAGTTGTTTTCAAATGTTTTAAGTTGAGAACACAAAATCAAGTAATTCTTTGTTATCGTTAGAACAATACCTCTCTGCCAAAGAAAAGCTTCAATCAACTTCAAGCACAAAATGATAGGAACATAATTAATTCTTAGAGCAGGTTGGTTGCATGAAATTTAGTAGATGTTAAAAAAAGCCTCCCTATTTAAGATACTGTCAACATCTGAACCTTTACAATTTTATTGGAATTATGATTGTGACAGATAAGACATGTATCCAAGACAGTTTCAAAAATCTAAAGTTTTCACACAAATATTATTGAGAATAGTGGGAAATATATATTTACTGTATGATCACTAGTAAAAACATAAGAATGAAAAATTCTTTTTATGGCTTAACATAATTTACTGCTGTGTATTTAAGTAGGTTTTTGATCTGGAACATAATATTAACAGTGAGGGCATTGCTTTTTGACATAATATATACTTCACAAAATTCTCACAAAAATTTACCTTGTTTTTCCTGATTGAGGAGGGTGTTTAATTTAGATACATAAATATATGCTTGCAAGCATTATTTTACTGGGTTTTGTGGTTTGATCTTGAGTAAGTTTATTTTTAATGCTGAAAATTACAAAAGCATTGAAATATATGTTTTCATTTAATTCCTCCAATTTAACCCAGGAAGACTCACTTTCTATTCTGATAGTAAGTTTTATCAACAGCAGAGTAATCATAACAGTTTTAGGTAAATACTTCTTTGGAGAATGTGATGACAAGTTTAGTTATTTTTGTTCTCTTTCCTTTTACAAAATGAAGAAGCAAATTTTTGTTACCTGGTAGCTATTCTAGGAAAGCCAAAGACAGTTTAGGCAAAAAATGTATCTTCATGCCAGATCTGGCTGGTGAATGTTCCATTTGGTGGTGTGTTGTATCACAGAATGAGCGTTGGTGTCTAGCTGATGACAAAGTGATCATAGATATAAAGGAATCTCATAGATACTCAGATTGATTACAGAACAAAGCAAACACAATGCCTTGAACAGTGAGAAAGTCACTCTGTCAGCAGAGACCTGGGAATCTGAGCATGCACCATGCTCTATATGCTAACTAATCTGTCTCACCTTTACCCTCCTGGGATTGGCTGTCACCTCTGGCCCTTTGATATAACTGACAGATTAGTGTTTCATCACAAGGTCAGTAATATGCATACTTCTTCCTCAACCTTCCAGAACCCACAGGAGAAAAAATTAGGAATGTTATGGATGTGGTAAAGAGCCACAGGTCAGTTTGAGGTCAGTAGGGGCTCCTCACTATGTGTTCCCACTGGGGAACAGTCCCTAGCCTTAATCTGGTTCCTGATTTCTGCCCTTAGCCGTGCCCCTCTATCTTCCGCCTTACCCAGAGAGGAGAGAAGCTGGAGCTGGGTCTCCCCTCAGGTGGTCCAGGCAGCTCTTTTTCCCTCTGGAGAAGAAGCTCTGGTGGTGGGGTGATGGGACCAAATTCTCTATGAAAATCCAAACTCCTTTTTTTCTAAAAGAGGAAAGCTCACATTTATGTCATCTTTATATCAGGCTCCTCTGTAACTCTTGAGCTGTGCAGTAGACCTGGTCCCGTCATTCAGCTGAGTTGACATTAAAGCAGGATATGAAGGACTGGAAAATGAAGCAGCTGCCGCTCCAGTGCGGTAGAAAAAGAGTAAGGTTTATTCAAAGTAAACCGAGGATAAGCAGAGGCTTTCACAGAGAGGTAAAGAGACCCCCTCTTCAGATGAGGTGCCACACCAAGGCAGTCCACAAACACCTTACCTTAGTTCCTCCTACAGTTATCTGGTGGCCCTAGCTCTTTAGGAATCCTTGTCTACTTTTCACTGGTCACAGATTACTTCAGTTGTCCCACGTCCCCATTTTCCTTCTCTTTTTAGCTATAGTTGCTACCTAGTAATTTCCTGACAATCATATGGTGGAGACTAGTAGTCTTCTGATTTCTGATTTTTGTGACCTTCTTGTGTGCACTGGTCTGTAACTGTGACCATTACTCCACTTTATGTCACAAGCTTGAAAGTGAATTTTGTGGAAAATAGATCATTATTTGATCAAGTGAGTCTCAAGTTTCCTGAAACTCATTGTTTCCTGAAGGGCCCTTCATGAACGGAATTCCTTGCCTTGGGGCCAGACTTCTCTCCTACTTCCCCATATGCCCTTGCCATCCCTAATCACTTTATGACAAGGTGGAAAAAAATAATATACAATAACATCTCCAAAGACATTTAGACATTCCGTTATTCTGTCATCATTTTACAATGCTAAAGAAACAGGGTAAATTAAAGCTATGGTTTCCTCTTTTGAAGGTTCCCAAATATTTACAGAATGTTTTTCAATTACTCAGTTTTACATTTATATAATATGTTAGTGTTAACTTCCTAATTCTGTTTTTCCTTTAATATTACTGATCATATATGTAAGTGTATATGTAAGTATACGCTAACATTTATGTGTACATCTGTATGTGTATAAATGTTCGTTTGTATCTACCATTGGCAAAGCACGTATAGAAGATTTTAATACAATAAGGAGCTATCCGGGGAAAAAAGCCACCACTTTAAATTCATTTCAGCCAGAGAAACTAGAAGTATAGAGTTGTAATTTTTACAAAGAAGACAACGTGTGAGAAGGTTTGGGGTTAAGTTAAGGAATTAGAACTATGCAAATTTTGTATTCCATCATTTCAAGATATCCTTCAGATTTCAAACTGAAGACATTATGTGCTCAGTTGTACTTTGAGGAAATTCTCCATTCTGGAAGTATCTATGTGTGCTTAGTATATACATACACAGATGATATTTAAACTCATGAAAATGGAAGGATCACTAAGGGGATAAGTTATGGACAAGGATAGGAAGGGGCTTAGTATTTGAGCCTAATTGGTTTTATAACATTAAGGGGATGTGAATCTGTGTTCACCAAAGCATTAATATTGAGTTTAAGATTCTTGAAACAGAGAAGTTCTGAATGGTGAACATAGCCACAGGAGGAGATTGCAGAAGCAGAGTGGAAGATAAAGAGTTCAAGGAAAACGATCATTTAAGAAACGAATAGTCCATCTACAGAGATAGTGAAGTCACCCATTATGGAAACACTAAGGGTACAAACAGAGGCTCTGGGATAATTACCATAATCTTTACTTCCTTAAAATTTGAGAATTGGAGATTTGTAACCAACAGTGATGAGTAAAGAGTCACAAACACAAATAAAGGGTCTCACGTGATGTGCTTGGGGGCAGTTAGGGACGTCTAGCAGTTCTCCAATATTAATTTTTCTCTTGTTACGATGTTAGTTGCCCACATGGCTATCCAGCTGACCATCACACTTCCCACCCTTCGAGGTCAGGAGACTAAATTTTGGATAAGAGTACATCAGGGTAAGAAATGTCTAAATTCTTATAATTTCCTGAAAAGGGAGGGCCATTTCTTCCCCTTTTCCTTTTCTTCCAAATGGAAGGGGGAAGTGCTTATGAGATCAGTAGCTCCCAATTGTCATTTAGATGATATTATTTTAAGTATATTAAGTTATGATGTACTCAACACCTATGTCTCTCACTAAAGTGATGTTCACATATATAGTTGAAAATACAAACCCATAAACAAGCTACTGAGAACAATAGTCTACTGATTTAGGCACAAATGATGCCCAATAGTGTTATTGCTCAAACTAGAATGATGATTTCATATCAACCATTACAGAAGACGTGATAGCTTTTTTAGGACTTTGATAATATTTCAACCGAATTATAAAACTTCGCTTCCTGTGATAGAAATAGAGAGAAAAAAGAGACTAGATCCAATTCTGTGTACTCTGAAAAAAAAAAAAGATGACGTTGATATTATAAATAAGCTGAAATAAAATTAGGAGAAAGATGACAGAGAGTGAGAGAAGGAGGATATTTTCACAAATATTGTGTTTAAATACATTGAAAGAATTTCATTTTAAATTGCTGATTTTTTTCCTTTAGGTAAATTCAGTTCTGTCTGGATCTTGCATCTTCAGTAAATACTGAGGTTCTGAAAAGAACAGAATTCTTGCATACCAATTATCTGTCTATTTTCCCACTATTATTCCTGGCCTTACATAACCTGTAGTTTTTAATAAATATTTTTGTAAAAGGATGGCAGGATTTCTATCTTATTTTTTAGTGTCCTTAAATTCTTCCAATCATCCACCTTTAATGAGTTTTTGTGAAATAGGGAAATAGTTTCCAGGTAAATATGCCATCAGAATTCGGACATCCTTAATTTTTCAGAGTCCTTGTGGATTGATTTTAAATTCAAAAATTAGCTGAGGATTTTATTTTTCCCTAATCTTTTTTGGTCATGATGGTAATGTAACTATTAATGGCATCCTCAACTTCAAACTATTTACTGGAAATAATAAAACAGCCTATCTTTTATGCTAGCTATATTTCAGGCAGTAGTTACCCTTTTAAAATAACTATTTGACCTTGTGGGAATTCAAAATATGTTAAGGCTTAATCCAAAATTTAATATATTTTTCTTGTAATATGTTTTATTCAAATACTATCAAAGATAAGTGCCAACTGAACATTTGCACAAAAGAGATGAAACAGTTCTTTTTCAAGGGATTTCTGATAAACCCTGATGACCAGAGAAGCATCTGCAGTTAAAATTTCAAGCAGCCCATGTGTTAGTATTGTACGTGGTGTGAGAACTTAGCATATGTAGTGTTTGATGTTTTAATCATAAGCTCCAGGTATTAATTAAAGTAAACTTTTTACTCTAGGCAGTGGAGACATATTGTTATAACATATTGTTATAATATATTTATAGTAACAAATGGCTGTCTTAGTAACATTTTGTCTGCTGATAAGCAAGTCAAACTTTCATTAAAGAAAGAGACATTAATATAACCAATACTAAAATGTAACATTCCAGTATTTCTTATTTGTAACACTCGTCTCAAAATGTGCTGCAAAAAGTACCTACAAATAAGTGCCTAGTGACTACGTGAACGAGGTGTCAACCTGACCTTAATTTTCTATATGTTTATTAAATTTATGATGTTGTGTGGAGTGAATCTGAAGGATGTCTACTAGAGCACATCTGGAGTTTTGTTAATGTCCATCAAGTTGGTGATTGCTCGCCTGTAATCCTACCACTCTGAGAGGCCAAGGCAGGTGGATTGCCTGAGCTCACAAGTTCAAGACCAGCCTGAGCCAGAGTGATACCTCATGTCTAAAGATAGCTGGGCATTGTGGCAGGCACCTGTAGTCTCAGCTACTTGGGAGGCTGAGGTGAGAGAATAGCTTGAACCCAGGAGTTTGAGGTTGCTGTAAGCCAAGTGCAACAAAGTGAGACTCTGTCTTAAAAAAAAAAAAAAAAAGTTGGTGATTGCAAGTCCTTTTCAAGCATAAGTAACTTTTGCTTTTATTTGCAATCGCCCATATTTTTCTATGACAGTACATCATAAATGTGCTAAGTTTGACATCTTAGTGTACTTCTCATTCATTGAATATTGTTCATAACTTTATTCACTAAGTTAAATAAATGGATTAGGTAAGTCAAGTTAGTTGCCTCCTTCTTCAGCTTATATATGAAAGAAGAGAAGCAGTATCTTTTAGGTGAATTTATAAGTGAAGAGGGATAACTATGACGCATCTTAACCTGTCTGCCAATTTCCTTTACATCCAGTTTTAAAACTAAGAAGAAGCAAAAGATCAGACCACCAAGTAATAAAACAAGAAGTTCAATAGGTCTTAGGCATTAAAACTTGGAGGCACAGGCTTGGCACCTGTAGCACAGTGGATACAGCACCAGCCATATACACGGAGGCTGGTGGGTTTGAACCCGGCCCATGCCAGTTAAACAGCAATAACAACTGCACCAAAAAAATAGCCAGGTGTTGGGGCAGGTGCCTGTAGTCCAGCTACTTGGGAGGCTGAGGCAAGAGAATCACTTAAGCCCAAGAGTTTGAGGATAATGTGAGCTGTGACACCATAGCACTCTACCAAGGGTGACAAAGTGAGACTCTGCCAAAAACAACAACAACAAAAACAAAAAAACTTGGAGGCACGGATTCAGCTAGAAGCCAAATTGCGTTCTGAAGATGGGGAAAAGAGTAGAGGGGGTTATAAAGAAGCTAAGGGTGATTAAGCAAGTTGCTTTGAAGTAACTGTCAATGGTGGAGGTGGCTGGCTTTATATATGAGTCCATAGTTCATTGGTTGTCACTGACTAGAAGTTGCTGCTCTGGAAAAGTTCAACGTTCTTCCCAGATATAGTGGTAGTGGTGGTTTGGCCCAGTTTTCCTGTGTTTGCTTGTTTTTTGCAAGTCTGCAAGTTGTGCAGGTAGCCCATCCAGGAATGGCCTCTGACCCCATTTTAGAGCCCAGACCCTCTCTGATGTCATTTCATGTATCACACTTCACATGTCACATTTTTTTTTATTAAATCATAGCTGTGTACATTAATGCAATCATGGGGTACAAGATGCTGGTTTTATATACAATTTGAAATATTTCACATTTTGATCAAGGTCCAAAGTGAGAAGTCATCCCAGATAAATCATTCATTTTTTGGCTAATAATTTGTTATCTTTCACCCTCAGAGCTAGAAACTCCCATTTCTATAGTGTCACATTCCACAGAGGGAGGTGTTGGAAGTCAGTGTGCATCCAAGACTCCAGCAACTGGCCAAATTTGAGCCACCAGGGGGACATTCTAACACGGAAGTCCACATCACATCAATAGATGCTGATTGACAGTGTATCAGAAGAGACATGTATTTGATTAATTATATCTAAATATCATAACATCACGACCTTAATATCTTCAGTAGTGTGGCCACAATGAGAAATACAATGAGTAGTATTAATCTTAACAAGAATAAAAATAAACATTAGTTGAGAGATAAGAATTAATAATGACTATATTCCATCCTGAAGGTATTGCAAACACCTTTGGGAAGCCACAAGAATCTGTGCTGCTGAGACTAGTACTGTGTATGTATTCCTTTTAAAGATCTGGCTAATTTTAGTATAGGAGAAGTTTCTAATTTGACTTGTCAGGAAGTGTCTGTCCACGTACAGCAAGTCCCCAGACTCCTCTTTGTGAATCCAGTAAATAGTCTAAATGAAAGTGATTGTGGAGAACCACCTGGGGAAGAAAGTTTAAAGATTTCTGCTGCTCTCTACTCTAGCACTGGACTGTGGTATTCAATTTACAGTGTGGAAAAGATTCCCAATATGTATTCACTCCAAATGTTTTGTATACCTAGGAAGGACCCTCAAATTTTTACTACGTGTCTGCTTCCACTGGGATTAACACCACCAGAAAGGCTACAGATTGAAAGAGCTACTAAATTCATCTTCAAAGGAATCTTCATCAGCGTGACCATCACTTAGTGAAGAAAAGTAAGATATCTCAGAAGACAAGAACCTCCCATTCTCCAAGGGAACCCCGTTGGCTGAAAACAAAGGTGTAGCTCTTTGGAGAACAGAGAAGTCCTGACAGATCTTTGTCAATTGAGGGAGCCATTTTGAGGCGGCCTATAAACAGTAGCATGATACCAAGAGTTTCTGTTAAGTAAGATCTAGGATGGTTTGGTGGTATTGAGTTGGAAAACCTGCAAGAAAATGGCTTCTCTTCATTTCCATACATCTCATGGAACCCACGTGTTTTACAGAGAGGACAGTGTTATAGGTATCATTTTGATAGGTAGTGTCAAGAGAAGATGGAGATAAGGAAAATGAGAAGATGTGAAGTTGTGTTTCAGGGATATTAATAGGTTCGTATATGTGGGAATCGATAATAACCAAAGAGTCGGAAAGAAAAAGGAGGTGAGAGTAAGGAAGCTGGTGTTGGACCCTGTTGGCAGCATCTGGTGGCTCGTCTGGTGTGACACTGTGAAATTTAGTACAGAGGAACCATTTGCAATGGAGACAACAATTGAGTCACTGATTTTTTGAGAAAATTCCTATGGCAAAAGATGACAAATCCAACACTCAGAGAGATTTCCAGAAATGGCTAAAAACTGTAAATTATGACATTAAGTTTTCAAGGCACAATATAGCAAACAGTGAGGGAAAAGCACAGCAGGAGACAACCGGACTTCATCATAAAGAGGAGTCAGGAAGTGCCATGTGTCTTCAATGACAGCTTGAAAAGATTGTCCTGTCAGTACAGGATTTCAGAAAGGTCAGAGTACTTCATAATGAATTCTGTAGTAAGGGGGGTTAGCAAGAGAGCCAAAAGGGAATGAATCAAGACTTGGAAGTGGTTCAGAACAGGACCCAAGTCAATTTTCCTTGGTGTAAAGGGGCTGATAACATTAAAGAGGAAGTAATCAAAAGAGCAGGCCAAGTGCCTCAGTGATGGAACATGATCTAGCTGATATTCTGAAATCTGAGTTAAAAATATTCCTTTAGAAAATCAATTATTTTTGACAATATGAAAGCATTAAGGTAGAAAAATGGTATGGTGTCCCTTGTAGAATCTTAATGACAAATAAACTGTTCCAATAACTAGGATTCCAATTAGCATAAGAGTATGTTCTGAAGTCAGATGCAGGCCTGGTCCTGAGTCTTGGGACAGCTGTCAGCTTCCAGTGTTGTCTGCTTCTCTGTTCCAAGACTGAGGAGAATGGTTTCTGCTCAGGGTCACCTTCACATCATCATCGTATTGAGAAACCCATGAGGGAGACTGGCCTTTTTCAAAGGACTGGTTGACAGTATCTGATAACTGTCAGAAAGGACCAGTCTCTTTCTGTCTCTTTTGTAATGTCTTCATTGGTGTCATTTCCAGTATATAAAATATCCAGGTTGTAGATTATGTTGATGTTCTTTGCCTCCCAGGAGCACACTGTGTAAAGATTATGCTGCTACTTCTTTTTATAACATTGGGAGCAGTTCTTTACAGTAGGTTTGCATGTCACTTTTATTGGGCTCATTTTGTAAAATCATTGGTCTAATTCCATGGGTCTTCCAGTATTTATTTCAAATAAAGATTCTAACTTATATTTTCCATAAAGGGATAGATCTAAGATTAGGTAGAACTAGAGGCACAGCTTTCAGGCAAGGCAGATTGAGAGATTTAAGTAATTTTGTCAACTGGGTCCATTAGTACATCCCACTGTCCCAGAGAATCATATATGATAGGAATAATGGAAATGTAAAACAGATCAAATACTCCCTGTTGAGTTTATAATCTATCCAGCAAAACAAGGGCCTCTGTCATATTGCAGTCCAGGGTGGGGGCATGTGGGGATTATTTTTTCTAATAAGATTTTACTTTCTGCTGAGGCTTTTGCTCTGCAACTAGCAAAGGCATCAACCCAGTAGGAAACATATGAATCATAAAAAGACAAATTTATATTCTAGAGATGGTGGTAGCTGGATAAGATCTATCTCCCACGTCTCAAAATGTTATGAATACAAAGAAAAAGTTCTCGTCTACTATGGATAGGTTTTTCAGAGTTGTGTTTCAGACAAACTTGGCATCTCCAATAAAGTTAAGGAGCCACTTTTGGGGAGGGTTTTCAGTAATATTACTTCTTTCAAAAAATCATTTTATCAATGTCCCAACTAATATTTAATTTTGGAGTCTATCTAGTCTGAATTCCTACTGGGATCGGACCATAAATTGGTTTTAGTGTTAATGAAATCAACCTAAAGTTTCTGTTTCTGTTTTGTTGTTGTTGTTTTTGTTCTGCAGGACTATCTGTTGTGCATTGAGAATGCAGGTTTTGATTATATCAAACTGGCCATTAGAGAGATTAAGAATCTATGAACTATGAACAGTTCCTTTGTAGAAACAGCTACATCAGCCAAATAATTTTCCATACCTTCTTCAATATCAGTTGTTAAGTTTCCTGGGATTTTAGTTATTGTTAAAGACTTAGATCTTTGGATGGCATCGAGTAACTATAGAACATAGTCATTAATTTTTAAAATTTTATTTACTTCTTTTTAAACCTTTTGGCCAGTAGAGATCATAAAACCTCTTTGTTTCCAGAGTATGTCAAAATAATGTGCCACCCCCCAAACATAGCACCTATCAGTATAGATATTTGCCATCTTGTTAATTGCCATCATACAGGCTGGAAAGAGTAAAAGAGTTCTTCCTGTTGAGCAGAGGTGATCTCAGGTTAGGGGAACATTTTCAATGCTTTTAGACAGTGAGACAACAACATAGGCAGCTTTATAGTAAGCAACAGAGTAGAAGGTGACAGATAATAACAGGATCTTGTAGGAAACGAGCATCCCAGCGGAGACACGCTGTGTATGTTGAGAGCGGAACAAGGAGTCAGTAGAGTGAGGGATGTGGACATTGACAGAGAGCCTGTAATTTATTCTTCCATTGCCTTTAAGAACTTTGCAGTGGCTGTGATGATTCACATACAGGGAGGGAGTTGTTTTGTTGGTTTGTTTTGTTTTTGTCGGGTTTTTTTGTTTGTTTTGTGTGATTTTGCCACAGGATCTAATTGTTGTTTATAACATCTAAGGGATCTCTGATAGTCTCCACGCCTTTGGGTAAAAAATTCCAATGTGAGTCCATACTGTTCATGGAAAAAAAAGAAAAGAAGAAGTTGTAATTAGGATGCCCTAATACCAGGGGCTCAAAAAGACTCTCCTTAATATTCACTCCCTCCCTGTTTCTCTCTCTCTCTCTCTTTTTAGAGACAGGTTCTTGTTCTTGCTCAGGCTGGTCTCAAACTTCTGAACTCAGGTGGTCCATCTGCCTTGGCTTCCCAGAGTGCTAGGATTACAGGCATGAGAAATTGTGCTCTCCTGGCCATGATGTTCAGGATGATCAACTTTTAGGTTGAGTCATGATAAAGAAATTCAGGATCCATCATTTATACTATAATAGGGGATGAAGGAAAATTTCCTCTCCATCTTCTGAAAGTTAGCTAAAAGTCGGCTGACAAAAGATGACATACAAATTTATTAATGGGAACAGGGGAAAGTCACAGAGTGATTACCCTACCATGCCATGGAGTACAGGTGGTTACATACACCACTTTTTAGGAGACAGGAAAATGGGGAAGAGAGGATGATTTTAGAGGGGACAAAATGATTTTTATGGGAATTTAATGGGCTTAAAGAACATACATGACCTGGGACAAAGTCTGCTGGGCCTTTAAAATAGACTATGGCTTGCAACATAGGTCTACCCATGTGTATTTACAAACTTCAATCTTTCTTCCTGTGACATGAGTTCACTCAATAAAACTCATGGAATGGGCTAGAGATATTAATATTGTTTAGTTTTTGGTGGTTCCAGTATTTAGGAAGATAAAATAACTTGAAAGAATAATTTTACCCTGTACTTTGGGAATGAGAAGTTGAGAGACAGTGGGGAGGGAAGGTCAGAGAGTGCTTGAGACTTCTCCAGTCCAGCATGCCAAAGTGCCGTATTTTGAAGTATGACTTTCTGAGCCCCAACAGTATCTTGCTAATCTCCAGAATGCACTAAGTTATCTTTTGGTCACAGAGGCAAAAAAGTCATGACTGCTTCTATGTCATGGTAATCAAGCAAAAGACCTTTACCTGATATTTAATTTTCTAAGTATTTTACTTGTGTGAGTTTTAGCTTCTCTTTTAAGAAATTACAGCCCTTGGTAGCTAATTTCTTTAATAGGTAGAGTCAGTCTTCTGTGGAGGCCTCTAGAATAAAGGAAGAAAGTAATGTTGCTCACATAGTGGATAAGAACAGAACGTGAGGGAATTCCAAGTCTGCTGTCTCTGTTCTCTAGATTTGAGAGAGGGATGTGGAATTTTCAGTACAACCCTGAGACTTTACTGTTCAGGCATGTTGTTTTCCTTCCCATATGAAGGCAACAAGATATTGGCTATCTGGGTCAATTAGGATGCTGAAGAAAGTTCTACAGCGGCCAATCACAATGAAAACCAGACTATCCGGACAATTATGGTAACAAATGTGAGTTAACTACATCGGAATAATGGGTATGACAATGTTATTGAAGGCTGCTATGTCTTCATCTGTTTGTGTTTAATGAATATGATCAATGGCAGTGATAAATTGGAACCATAAGTTTTAGGGATTGATGTTAGTACTCCTAAAATGTTTCATTAGGAGATATTCTTGTTTTTAATAACTAGAAATATAAAGATGGGTTATTGGGTGAGTTCCTCCAGAATTCCCTCCAAAATCGTTTTTTTTTTTTCCCCAATATTAGTACATCTTCCTTTTCTGAGAGAAAGAGATGTGAGCATTGAAAACTTGTGAAGATCTCACACAATTAAGTTAATGGGAGCCAAAAAAAACTAATAGAAACTTAAATGATCAATAGAGTCCCCTGACTTGAAGGGTTAGGGGAAGAAATTGGTCACTGTCATCCATTGATCTCAAACACCAACCATCTTTGCTGTTATTTCGAGGACAGGGAACAGAATGTGTGGTTGGAATTTACTGAAAGGACGACTGCTGTGTCAGTGAAGGCTGTCATGACTCCCTTGTTAATATTCATTTCAATTTCACCTAAAGTATTAGTCCAAAGAAACTCTCCCTTTGCTCCTTGGAGAATCCCTAGCCGTTTGTCTTAGAAGAGAAAGGAAAATGGTCTTTCTCATGTTTTTTGTCTGAAATACATTTCACTAAGAGTAAGTTCAAAATTCTAAGGGAAAATATACACTGAGAACGTGAGTTATTTAAAGATCTTCATCGGAGTACTTTCATAGTCCATTAACAAAAATTAAAGAAAATTTTTTAAAGAACGTGTGAAGCTATTTTCTCGTCACCACTTTGTAACTATTTAGATTTTGATCCTTAATATGAAATATAACCTGAAATGAATGCCAATGACTGATTAGGCTATTATATTATGTAGTTATTTTCATTCAAATTAAACACATCACATATTGTTCTGCTGTTTTCATGACCTCTATCACAATAGATTGAATTGCAACACATAGTTTTAAGCTTAAGAGATAATGATGTCTATTATAAAAGGTCATTACTTACTGAGCTGACAAAATTATGCATACTTCAAGAATATTGTCTAAGTCAGCTCTGTAGAATACACAGATTTTTAAAAATGTCTTCTTTGTTGTCTTTGAACAAGGGTCTTAAATTTATATTCAGAGAGAGAGATTTAGCCATTTATATTTATCAGCTACAACTTTGTGTGACACCAGAGAATATAATGAAGAAGAAATGATTTGAATAATTAATTTTAAACCTCCCACATTATATGACTCGACATCTGGCAAATTTACAAGATAAAAACATTAGAATTTTTATGACATGTAGTCTCCATCCATTCACTGTAACTAATGTTTATGAGCGGCAATATGGAGACCTGTTTTGGTTCTCTATGCTCCTGCTTAGCTAACATCATTGGAACAAAAAAGTTTTGTGCGCCAATTAGTGAGAAATGGATGTAGATAAATATATACATACACAAAAGAACAATATTTATACTTTATATAGCTCTCAGGGAAGCTCTTCTGTATATTGTTTAAGCAAACAAAGAGTTGAAGTTAATTTGAACAGTAAGCGATAAGCTTAAGATAAATTTCAGATATTAAAACATGGATGAGAGAATGATGAATATATAGTGTCGAAATGGAAGAGGAATGTTCAACTTATCTTGTCATAAGCAAATTTTAAATATTCATTATATTTATATATACTTATTATATATGTGTGTGTGTGTGTGTGTATACACATATATATCTCACCAAGCAAAACATCAATGACAAACTACCACAAAATGTAATTTGATACATTTTCCTTCAAGAGTTTGTATGTGTTTACATGCATGCATCATTCTCAAAATAAGAATATTTGAGAAATATTCTCTTTTACTAAATAGTAGTTTGTCTTAAAAGTAGTACAATTTATTCCTGGAACCATTGCCAGAAAACAGAATGCCGGAAATCGTATTTCTTTGATTTAGCATAACCAATATTTATCTGAATGTGCACTTTTTTAGCCAAAAGATAAATTGACTTCTGTGATAATTTTAAATGATACATTACTACTAGGAATATGCAGTTTTAGAAATATGATTCTACAGCTGAACAGTGAATAGATTTATCTAGTGTAAAGGAAGAAAATACATTTTTTTCTTAAGGCCTTATGGGTTTTTAGTTGGAATGGATTGCTGTAACAAAAAACAGATTAACAAGAAAAAAACAATCCAAAGTTTATTAACATGTATATCTCATAAATACAGGTGTTTCTCAGCATATAATGAGGCCAAGTTCCACATAAACCTTTCATAAATTCAAAATATCATTAAGTTGAAAGTTTTCTGAAAATTGGTTTCTAGAGAGCTATTTCAATAAGACTCATAAATACATAATCCAGAGATCTGCTACTAAATCTTTATCTTGCATTCATTTTCTGTATATATTCATATGATTACTTACTTGGACAATACATGTGCTCCAAAACTATTGTGTTTGGAGGATTTCAAAAATAAATAATGAGATTCACTCTACCTCGAAATAAGAAAACATCTGTGAATAAATAAAATCCATTCCTAAAACATATATAGGCCCCATGGTTGGAGTTTTATGAAAGTTTGTTAATGTTAAACTGATAGCACTATAAACATGATGTTGGAACTCATGACAAGCTAAACTGAAGAAGAAACCTCGATGTGTCCCTAACCCCTCCTTCTGTCAGAGCAGCCTAGTGGCTTGAGATCGTCACAGAAATAATTGAAAGGGGGGAATAAATTTTTTTTTCTAGTTTCCTTTTGTTTTTTTTCAAATTCTTTTATTTTTATTTTAATTTAATGACAGGTGTATACAATAATGCAATCATGGAGTACAGTGTGGTGTTTTCATATACAATTTGAAATATTTTCTCAAACTGGTTAACATAGCCTTTATGTCATTTTCTTAGTTATTATGTTAAGACGTTTATATTCTGCTCTTAGAAAGATTCACTTGTACCCTTGTAAGATAAACCATAGAAGTGATCCCTCCAATCACCCTCCCTCCACCTATCCCCCCTCCCCTCCCCATCCCCCCTCCCCATATTCTTAGGCTATAATTAGGTTATAGCTTTCATATGAAAGCTATAAATTAGTTTCATAATAGGGCTGTGTACATTGGATACTTTTTCTTCCATTCTTGTGATACTTTGCTAAGAAGAACATTTTCCAGCTCCATCCATGTAAATGTGAAGGAGGTAAAGTCTCCATCTTTCTTTATAGCTGCATAGTATTCCATGGTGTACATATACCACAGTTTATTGATCCATTCATGGATCGATGGGAGCTTGGGCTTCTTCCATGACCTGGCAATTAAACTTTAGCAAGAAAAATAAATTTTATGAATGACTTGCACAGCTAGCCAAGCCCTATCCTAATGATGGCAGGCACTGTGGATATCACAGCCTCTGGATTGTGTACACAACTTTGAGGAATGTCAGTCACTGCTTAGAAGTCTTCCAGGGTCTTAATTCTGTTCTCAAAACAACCCATTTGCAAAGTTTAGAAAACAACTCGCTGGCAAGGTCTGAACAGCAACCCACCAGCAGGGTCTTAAGTAGCCTCACTCCCATCATAGTCTAGGTCAGTGCGACCCAGACCAGACCAAAATAGGAACCACAAGTCTCATCTGCTCTGCTCAGATCTATGTAGCTATGGAGCAGTTTGTCTCTCAATCCTGTCTCTCTCCTCTGTCTCTCAGAGAAGTTTTTCTCTGAAGTTTCCTTATCTCCCTAAAAAGCAGAACCACCAAAGCAGAAAAAAAATCTCCTCTGGTTGTTTCTCTGAGTTTTTGTGCTTTTCAGTCCTTGGTCTGCTCTTGGTCAGTGAATAAACTAAACACACCAAAGTAAAGCAAGCACAGGTGAAATTTGTTAGGAGATGAGAGCAAGATCGGATTAAGATTTACAGAGAAAGCGAAATGTATACACCACAGATGGTGATCAGAGCCCTTGATGTAGCAATAGAGAAAAAGGATTTGGATATAGTTTGGATCTGTTGTTACAGTGCTTGGAATAGGCTCTGTTTTGGTTAGATGTCACCATCACCATGGAACCGCTTTGATGGACAGTTAACAACAAAATAATTAGTCTTACGTTGTCCTAAGTCATCTCCCAGACGTTATTGGACCTATGCTGCTTGACTCGTAGGTTAGAGAGCCCTTTTCACTCTTTCTCAATTGGTGAGCTACGTTTTGGTTGATAGATTGGTAGGGCATTTTCTCCTCCCAAGTATGGCAGTCATTCAGGTTAGGATTAAGTTGGGGCAGCAGCAAGATGGGGCCGAAATTTCTCCTTCTTCCAAGATGGGGCAATTGCTCAAGGCAGAATCAATGTCGAGCAGCAAAAAGTCAAGCTGTCAGCTCTGTTTCTCCCAGGAGAGTCAGCGTCCTAACTGTATACCTAACATTAGCTGAATTCATTTCACAGGTCGAAAGTTTAAAGTTTGTCAACAAATGTGGATAGACATTGTCTGCTTTAAGGTCCCAGGAGATTTTGTCCCAAACCAGTGTATGTTTTTAAAGCCCACTGAATTCCCCTAAAAATTATTTACTCCCCACATATCCCCATCTCCCTTTCACCTAGGACGTAGTGTACATAAACATGTATACCTGTTGGGGTAGTGGACAATCACTCTGTGATACTCCCCTACCTGTTCTAATAAGTTTGTGTGTTATTCCTCCTATTAATCTACGTTTTGTGAATGTATTTGTCAAGTTTTCCTGTGGCCCTTACAACAGCTTGAATAGATGAAAACTTTAAAATTCACATTAAAATGTTTGTTGTAGTACCTGTAATCTTATTGGACATCTTCTCTATGAAAAGTTATAATTGCTTCTCAGATGTCATGAATTGGGTGATTCAGTGGTTGGAGATCTATGCTGTTTGAAGGAACCACTGGATGTAATGGAAATAGTTATTTACACACAGGTACAGTGAAATGTCAGCAGATAAGAAAAGAATGATACCTAATGAAACAATAGTTCATATCCTGTAAAACAAGATACATTTTATATCTTCATTATAAAATTATGAGCTGTAACTTCTTTAGGAATACATGGGGCAGTGAGCATGATTTATTCATGTCTTCCTCTAACGAACCATGTTATTATTTTAAAAATTGACCAAATTCAGAATCTGTAAAAATAAATTTGAATAATATATAATTCATTGTAAAAACTTTGAATTATTCAAAACAACACTACATTTCTTTTGTATTCATAAAGTAGCCACTTATTTCCATACTGAATAAAGACAGGACTCAGAATTAAATAAGCACTATTTTTACAATTCTCGAAACATTATGAAACGGTGACTGTTATTTTGGTACTATTCTCGCTGCCACCTTGTACATCATTGCTGCATTTCAGGAACAATCAGGCACTTCTTACTGTCTGATGCTATTAATGTAATATTTAGAGTCAAGTATGTTTGATCAGTTATGAAAGCCGTAAAATAAAGCAAAGTGAAATCTCTATGTCAGTTTAAATTTAAAAACCATATAAGGTGAAAAATATTTTTACTGCACGTCCTTTTCTGATATTTTAGAATTATTAATAATACAAGTTTTGATATGTAGTTTTGTTTCATGTTTCTCTTCTAAAAACGATATATACTGAAAACCATGTCCACCTTGTAAAAAATCCTATCTATAAAATATAAAGAACCACATGCTCTCTTTCTTATGCAGTTCCTAGTGCTTCTCTTAAGTAGTCCTTTTAAACCCAATGAAACTCATTTTAATATTAATTGTAACATTTTGCACTTAGCTAGCGCTTTACCTCTGAAGAAAGCCAAAGCATTTAGAAATGAAAAATCTCAACCATCAACCAGGACAAATATGTGAGGAAGGACTCCATAAATGAAATTCCAATTTAAACTAGGTAGTGATTTGAATTCATACCCCTTTCAATTGGGCCACAGGAAAAGAACCAATTTTTCAGCAACCCTGAAGATT
Organism: Otolemur garnettii; assembly: GCF_000181295.1. Classification (NCBI taxonomy): domain Eukaryota; kingdom Metazoa; phylum Chordata; class Mammalia; order Primates; family Galagidae; genus Otolemur; species Otolemur garnettii. The sequence goes on along the minus strand of NW_003852428.1, from coordinate 1,270,228 downwards.
TGCAGTGGAAGATAAGGGTAAATTCCACTGCTGGGGTCCTTGTTGTTCAAAAGACATATGGGAAGGAGGGAAGAGCAGGAATTACACCCTAAACCTGTCTACATGAAGCTGATAAAATGGATTATAGCATGCCAGCCATGGCCAGATTCATTCCATGGAGCAAAACTTCTTAAGCAATACATTTCGGGGCAATGCATACTGATCAAAAGGCCCAGGAACACAGCAGAAAACATACACATAAACACCACTACAAGATTTATCCTACTCTGCTGTGTATAAATGGCGGTGACGTGTACAGTCTTTAGCGTCGAAAAGAACATTGTTTAAATCCTCATTCAGTCCGTTGGCAGGTTAAAACCTTATGCCTTCATCTGTGAAGTAAGAAAAATGACCCATTTCTTGTCAGATTGTGAAACTATCATTAAAATGAGAAATATATACAGTTTTTTAAATTTTGTGTTTAGCTCACTGGAAGTACTCCATAAAGGGCAATGCAGATATAAACTGATAAATACGAATGCATTTCATATCGACCTTAATTTCATATTCCTAATCAAAACTTATTGAGAAAGGAACAAAGACAGGGGCTTCAAGGGGATGGGAAAAAAGCCTGGCGGGGCTGAAAAGGAAGCCTGGAGGCCCACAGAAACTATGGGAACACGGTAATCAGCGCTCAGTAATTCTCACCAAAAACGGAAAGAAATGTGAGATAACCCAGGTAATCAATGACCAATAGGAAGGGCAAAGGGCACCTGAAGGCACTCAGAGACCCCTGAAAGATACAAACTTTCCCATGGAGAGAAAGAGGCCATTTATCCCTCCACACCGCCCTTGCCACCATCTCTCCTCAGTGGTGGGAGGGAACCACTTCCAACTCTTTTGTTCTAAGCTCTGAGCTTTCTTTTTGTTCTTAAAGAAAAATTATCTTTGTTCTACTAACGCTGGTGGGAAGTTACATCTGCTTTCTATTTATCGAGCCTGGGCTGCTCCAGTTTTACTCACACTTTCACTTTCGATTTGTCATGCCTTAGTTGGACTTGCAAGGTCCACTGAGTAATAGAATTTTGTTAAATATTTTAAATTTCTATTTTTATTGAAAATAAACTAACTTAAATAGTGTTATCATCTCCCTCCTGTTATCAATTTGTCGTTTTGCAAGTTTATTCCTTGGAATTTTTAAGTGTCCTTCCTGAAAATCAGAACTCAGAACTCATCTTTCTCTCTGACAGGACTTTATTTATTTTTAATGGCATTAAATAGGAGTCAGGAGTGCCCAGTCATTAAGTCTTCTGCACATTGGAATAAGAAGAATTGCCTTGGGCTAAGAGAAGGACTATTTTGTTTGTTACTGTAAGTAAGGATTTTCCAAAAATAAAAACACTATAAATCTCTGGTGTATATTCTTCAGAATAAAAGCAGCCTTCTTCTCTTAAAATTCCTATTAATTTGCAAAAGAGTCTTTCTGTCCACCTGACCTTTGCCTTATTGATGCCTTAAGAAGGCCTTTGCCAGACTTTAGCACATTGATTTTGGACTTGTCAGCTTTCAGAACGATAAGCCAGTAATATTTGTTCATTGCTAATTATGCAGTATTCATTGTAGCAGCACAAACAAGACTAAGACAATATTGAATCAACTGACTCCCCCTGTAGCTTTTGGCTGTGGTAAGTGCATATTCACCAATTAGAATGACAGAAACGGAAGAGGATCATGAAATCTTCCCTGGCACAAATATCACTGCTAGGGAGTGGAGGAGAAACCTGAAGACTACCACTTGCAAGTGTGCTCTGGAATGAACATCTGAGACTTTTAGGTGAATGTGCTAACTCATGTAACACACACACTCATTAAGATGATGGTTGTTCAGGCAGCGCCTGTGGCTCAGTGAGTAGGGTGCTGGCCCCATATACCAAAGGTGGGGAGTTTGAACCCGGCCCTGGCCAAACTGCAACAAACAAATAGCCAGGCATTTTGGCAAGTGCCTGTAATCCTAGCTACTTGGGAGGCTGAGGCAAGAGAATACCTAAGCCCAAGAGCTGGAGGTTGCTGTGAGCTGTGACTATATGGCATTCTACCTGGAGCGATAAAGTGAGACTGTCTCTTAAAAAAAAAAGGTGAAGGTTGTCCTAAGATCAGAAAACAGTAAAATAATGTTTGCCATATTATCTTTAGGCTACATGAAGACATCCATTCCTACTAAGTTATTCATCTTCCACAAAAGAGAAAGAGACCTTAGATATAAATATATTTATTTATTTATGTATTTATTGAAAATAAACTTATAAATTTCCTCTTGGAAAAAATACACATGAATTTATAATGATTCATTAGATATTGGTACTTAACACTGAATGAATGATCATTTCAATTTTTTCCAAGATGTTCATAGTTAGATAAATATATAAAGAACATACAGTATGTGGAACTACTCTGCTTATCACTAAAAAATCTGACTCAAGGGATCCAATGTTTTGGAATAGTTTGTAATTATAAAAGATATTTTAAATTATAATGTATTTAATAGTAAAATGAGAAAATAGATCAAATAATAAGTATGATTACCTTAAACTCTAAAATGTTTAGCAATACATATGTGATTTTCATTGGTACCAACAAATATTTATTGGACATCAATGATATAGCCAACAAGTGTCACATAATCACTTACTTACTTACTTACTTGCCTTACTTAGCCAACAAGTGTCACATAATCACTTCCTTTGTTATGTGTATGTATATATGTATTATATATAAAACAGCTGAGAGTGTTGGGAGGATTATAGATGGGGAGTGAAATAGAAATAATATTTCCTAAAATAAATATTCAACCTTATCTTGCACCCCATTTTCCTTTTTACTTTACCAGACATTTAAGACCTGTTTAGACTAAAACTTTTAAGAGACCTCTAATTGCTGATCTAACAAGGTTATCAAAGATGATAAGATCCATCATCTTTTATTTTTTTCTTGTTGTAAGGGTATTTGAGGTTATAATAAGGCACTTATCTGCACAACAGCAAAGCAGAGTTGTCCCCAATATTAATGTTTGTTATTAAGCTTTTCTGAAGTCTGTTAACTCAAGGGGTCTATAGTTGAATGCACTCTAATGCCAGATGGAGTATCAGAAAATGCGTATGAGGCTTTAATTATCTGAAAACCCAAAATGAACTGCAACTCGTGATACCTGGGGATTTTAATGAAGAGCATACATATGTTCTTCTTGCTAATTGAAGATGAGCTTCATTTTAACGGATTTAATCCCCTGAGAATTTAAACATAAAAAAAGAGAAGAATTGAAAAGAATATTAAAAACCCAAAATAAACTTTCCTAAAACTCTGTTGAATTGAAAATTATTGGAAGTTTTGTACAGCAAATCATTGTGTTGAATATGTAAAATATCTACGATATAGCAGTTCAACAATGTAAAGGTTTTAATTATTTCACAGCTATCAGAAAGTGACACTCAGTCAAAATATTAGTGGTGTATCTGAATAAAGGCTTAGATCTGCAGATTTAAAGCTACTTATTAGATGAATTAATAGATTGAGTTGTAAATAGTTCATTGATAATGACTAGGCTTGAAAATAGAACATTCTTAGACGTAGAGTTGAGAAAATTTGACATTTTATTTTATAAGTAGCCCCTGTGGAAATTATAATAATTTTAATAGAATAAAAAGGAGATATTTTCAAGGGAAAATAATGTATCAAAATTGAGAAGTGAAAATCAATGTAAATACATTCTAAAAGTAATAAATTATAAACATTTTTTCTAAAAGTTGACAATTTAGAACATGAGAGAGTCTAAATTTTAACTGGAATTTTAACTGTGATTTGTTCAATGATAACTCTCTGTACAAGTTGTCACAGGGGAAGGTAAGTGGCTAATTCAAACGTTGCTTTGGGGAAATAAATGGTGATAATTCTCTGGAAATAATTATAAATGTAAGCATGAATAATCCTGGAGAAGAGGTGAGGCAGTGTAGAAGAGCGTATGTCAGAAGGAAAACCAATTAAAGTCACTAAAAATGAGCGTATGGTGCAAACATGAGACACAGTGGTGGGTGGCCAGAGAGACAGGCAAATGGCCACAGTATGGACATCAAAGATGGCTTGGGGGTGAAATGCAGGTAATTATTGACAAGACCTACTCCAGAACCATAGCACAGTTGTGATCCCCCTGGCAAATATTTTGCTTCTTGTGCTAATATAGCATATGTCATGATATAACTTGATTCCATCACACATTTGCTTAAAGAAACTTTCGATATTCTGATTTCACATTCACCAACCACTGTCATTATGACTAGATGACATGCATTTGAGGTATAATGCAGCATTTAATAACTTCAGCATATAGGTCCTCAAAAAAGCATCATTCTTCAGCAATCAGCTCTGGATGCTAGAATACTATTAAAATAAGTGAGTCATTTTTTTCACTCTAGAAAAGGATACACTTTTCTAAGATATATATAGGCTTCAAATCATAAGACATCTCTAGTACTGAC
>NW_003852428.1:1260404-1262966 GCF_000181295.1 Otolemur garnettii | reverse complement strand
GTCATTTTAATTTCCAGTAAAAATATACAGGGTTGACATCAAGTTTGTGTGCGATTTAAAACAGTTCACCATAGTAAATTGCACATGAACTTTATATCCACCCTGTATTACAGATCACCTAAACTCTACCTAATTTTTTTAAGAATGTACATGGCCTAATCTATTCCTATACAGTGTTTTATTGGAATCTTTTTATAATCCTGTGGTTTTCATTAAATTATGATCACTGCTGAATCAACACAGAGTTTTCAAGGACAGGTAATATGACCATGAAGGATAACGAGTGGATATTGTTACCAGAATAAATATCCACCTTTGCTGTGGTGATAAAAGCACCCATATTGACTTATGCTACTGAAGCAACACAATTATGATGTTGGGTCTAGTCTCTGCTATAAGTATCCCCCGAAGAACTCATTTGAAGGTAAAGGAGGCCCTGGAATGAGTGCCTTCCTTATGGATGATCAAGAGTTATATATGGTATTGTAGTTTTTACTTTCTCATTGTAGTAAATGAAGCAATTAAGTACACATTGTGAAAATCTTTGACATATGGGCACTGTTATACTTAGCTGTCAAACTCCTGTTTAAACAAAAGATAAATACCAGAAAGTGTCAATTAAAATCTTCAGATATTTTTTTGCTCTATAGAACCGGGGCTGGGAGTTTGCCAACTTCATTTCCCAAATGTCCTTGAGAACGTTCTGCCAGTTGGGCTCTCCCAGTCACTAGCATAATCCTCCAGACTAAATCTGAACCTTAACCTTGGGCAAGCCACACTCACACAGTGAGCACCCCTGCTGCTCCAATCACCAATCTTTTGTTTATTTATTTATTTTATTTTTAGAGATGAGATTCCAGTATGGTGCCCAGGGTGCTGGATTCGAACTCAGAGGTCAGCTCAGCTTTCCAATTACCTGGGATTACAGGTGCACACCGCTGTGTCTGACCACACAAGCCTTAAGATTTAGGGAATGCATTTCTTGTCCAAAGTTTTGAAAACAACTTTTCTTTTGTCTTTTACCAGCCTTAGTTGGGACTGTTTTCTGCATGTAGTACACTCTGGATTATATTATAGTTTTCTTTTTTACTATTTGGCTATCTAACATAGTGTCATCTTTCTTCAAAATATGTCTCATAGTTTTTATTTTTAAAGACCTCTATTTTCTATAGAATACTCAACTCCTTTGTGTCTTTCTATCTTATACTTTCCTGGGAAAACTTAAGAGATTCCTGAAACACACATAGTCACATATTTTCAGTAGCCAAATCCTACTGAAGAAGATGTAACTGTATACATTGGATCAATTTTAAGTTCAAGGTGAAAATTCTCAGATGTATACGCACAACTGTCCTAAAAATGCTTTCTCTCTCTCTCTCTTTGTTATCCATCACCCGAAGTGATCTTTCTCATATAGTTTGTTTTATCATAGTATTTGGTCCCCTTTCACTCTTGCCTCATAAGTGTTAATGTTATTAAATCACTAAAACTAAATATGAACACCACTCAGAAATTATTTGCATAAAAAATTTGCCAATCTATCTGTAGATCAACCTATCCTCATTTGTCTGTTTTGTTTCCTTATAACCACAGCCAGTATCTATACTCGTATTCAGACCCAGATATCTCCTGGTTTCTCAAAGACTTTGCTACTGAATGTATCTTTTTCCTGGAACATCAACTCATGTATCTCTATCAATACCCCTTATCATATTCTTATGGCGTTTTTCTCTTCTAAAATATTTTCCCTTAAGCCACATTGTTTTTTCACAGCTAAGGCTTACTGTCTCTTTTGTTGTAAAACTCCTGAGAGTTGTTTATATTTTCTTTAGGGTATCCCCATTTCTAGTCTCGTTCTCAAACAATTCAGAGTCTGATTGACACCACGTTTCTGTTCAAACTTCCATTAATAAAATCCCCCAAACTCCCATGCTGTCTATTCTGAAGAATTTCCCCCTACTATTTCTCCATTCTCAGCCGTAGTGCCTCAGTGACCACCCCTTCTAGAAGTCTGTCTCTTTACTGGTTTTCAGCCCACTACACAGGCCATGATCTCTCAGGTCCCCTTGCCTGGTCCAGGCTCTAACACATTCATGAAGTTGGTCTGAGTGCTTATCTTCTTTGTCTCTTCTCTCTCCATGAGCTAATATCATCCAGGGGTTTCATGTATTTTCTCTGCAGTGATGATACCCCTATCAATATCTTGGGGCCTGATACTTCTCCTGTCCTGTAAATTTTTCAATGCACCTGTTTATCCTACATCTTGAGCATTTTATTTATTTATTTATTTTTGCAGTTTTTGGTCAGGCCTGGGTTTGAACCCACCACCTCTGGCATATGGGGCCGGCGCCCTACTCCTTTGAGCCACAGGCACCACCCCTATTTAATTATTTATCTATCTATCTATTTATTTATTTATTTAATGAGACAGAGTCTCCCTTTGTCATTCTTGGTAGAGTGCCATGGTGTGACAGATCACAGCAACCTCAAACTCCTGGGCTTAGGCGGTTCTTTTGCCTCAGCCTCCCAAACAGATGAGAATACAAGTGCCGACCACAACAC
>NW_003852428.1:1227674-1260219 GCF_000181295.1 Otolemur garnettii | reverse complement strand
CTCTATTTAATGGTATATATAACTATGAAATCATCTCATTTATTTCCAGTTTATTTAATTTATTCCCTCCACTAGCTCCTAAGTACCTTGAAAGCATACATTTCTGCTTTGTTCACTGTTATATTTCAGTTTCTGGAAGAGTGATTGAACTCTCTGGTGTCACTGAACTCTCTAAATTTGTGTTAAATACATAAAGGCATGGATAACCTCTCATTAATCCTTTGTTGCCAGGAAAAGTGTGTAAATGTAGGACGCATGCACTTTAGTTAAATGGGAATGCTAATACGATTATTTGAGTGGAACTCTAGTCTTTAAAATGGATCAGAATTGTTCCTTAAATTTAATGTTTTCCATGCAAGATGAATAAGTTCTACTGATCTACTATACGACATGGTTTTTATTATCAACAAAATGGTATTGCGTACTTAAAAATGTGTTAAGAGGGCAGATCTCATGTTAAGTGTTCTTATCACTAAAGCAAAACAAAATGTAATAAAAAACCCAAACAGAAAGGAACACAGGGAAATTTGAGAGGTGACAGAGATGTTGATTACCTCATTTGTATGAATATGTTCAGTCTCTCAGTAAACCTGCCCCGTTTCTTGGGTGTAGAAGTGTACTTCAAAAAAAAGCTATTGAAAAAGAAACAGATAAGAAATGTCTTTTGCCTGTTTTTTTTTTTTTTTTTCTTTTTAGGATGGCTTATTTCTGTATGCTTGGGTAAAATGTCAAAGAATATCAAGGATTAAAATTGCTAAATAATGGTTATAAATGACACTAAAAATAAAAATTTGAAAATGGTATCTCCTAAATCTGGGCCTTTCTTTCCTAGAACATGTGTATCTGAAAATTGATAATTGTAGTAAATATTTACCAGGCATTTATTGCTGATGCGATAATATTAACTATAACTCATCAATTATTTCATTGAAAATGTAGAAATATTTTGAGAAGTATCATCTATATAAAATATGGATGCATCTAAAAGTTACTTTTCTCTCTCACACACACAGGCTTAATGAGATAAATTCTATGGGCTAATCACCCAGCTAGTAAGTGCCAGGAAGTATAGTCTAAGAAAAAAATATATAGTACCTTTGTAAAGATTGGCAGTTATTGAATAATTCCTTTGTTTCATTGAATTATTCCATTATGAAATGCTTTCTATAAAAGAAATTTTCCAATAGCACATGGATCCTTTCCACTGTTCATTAAATTTATATTGCTTTCTTTAAATTAAATGCCAAACGTAGTACTTAACATTTTCATTTATTTTACTTTTCCTGGAGAAAGTTAGTGTCCTTTTACTATAAGTAAGTCTGTTTCTAAGCTGGCTATTTACATACTTCATATATTTAGGTTTCCTTCATGAAACTTTCACACATATCTTAGGAAAAAATTACAACTCAGCTACACAGCGTATTTTATATCAGGAAATAGATCGCTTTTTTATTAAAATTAGGAGTTTCAGTTAAATGTTATTTTATTGCAGCAATAAAACTTCATTAGCTTTGATTGGAAGACTACACAAATAATGTATTTGAAACTCAGAAAATACAGAGGTAAGAGATATAAGCTTATGAAGCCAAAATAATAAAATACTTGAAAACAAGAAAAAATTCAAGGTTCATAGAAAGAAAAGTCACATGTAAAACCATTTAAATGGTAATAATTTTCTATTATAGTACAACAGAACATAGTTAACAAGATAGAGCAAGAAAATAAATAAGGCTTAATATAGAAATATAAGTTGGTCATGAAAGGAATACAGAAGCTTTGCATTAATATGATTAAAATAATAATATAAACATCTAATTTAGAGTTGGAGCTGCTGATCTGGATTCTTACAGATGTGACTCCCGACTTCAAGTTCTATGGTCTTTTCCTAACACAGGAATGCCTTCTTCTAAAAAAAGAAAGACATCCATTTATCTGACTATCCCACTGGAAAAAGGAATAATGCATAAGTTATTTCACTGGGTAGTTCCTATGCTTTTGTAAAGTTTACAGACTATACAAATTTTATGCTTGTGGATGACGTGTTCTGTGAGGTACCCCTGAACTCTGCTGCTGTGGCCTCAGGACATTGCTCTCAGTGCGGGCTGCTAAGCAAAATACGGTATATTGTTGGCTTAGAGACAACAGAAATTTATTTCTTATAGTTCTAGAAGCTGAGAAGTCCAAGATCAAGGTGCCAGCACATATGGCGTCTGGTGAGAGTCATAGATAGTACCTTAAAGATGAGTCTTCACATCCTGGATGGGACTAAAAAGCTCCCAGGAGCCTCTTTTATAAGGCCATTAAGGTCATTCATGAAAACTCCATCTTCATCACCTAATGCCCTCCAGAGGTTCTACCTCTCAAAACCATTGTGGATAAGATTTTAACGTATAATTTTTTTTTTTTTTTTTTTTTGGAAAACAATCACACGATAGCAGCAGCTATAAACAGTATAAAAATGAAGGAGGATGGCTGTGCACAAATCATATCCTGATGACCCCTAAATTTTTAAATTTAGTATAATTTTAGTGTGCCAGGAAATGTTATTTTTTTCAGTCATTAAAACATGTAAAATCATTTCTAGCTTGTAATCTGTACAAGCATATGTGGTAATGTGGATCTGACCTCCGGCCCATAGATTGCAGAAGTCTCTTCTACTTGAGGGGAAATCACTTCCCTTCCCTATCACCTGTTGTTGTGAGGCACTTTTAGACTTGTTTTGGTTTGGTTCAGTTTGATTAGATGTCTAAACAGATATTTTATTTAAACAGATACAGACAGGTTATTTAAGTAGACATTTTAGGGTTTCAAAAGTATAGGGCGTCCTCAAACTATGGCCCGCCGGCCACATGCAGCTGCCTAGGACATTTATCAGGCCTGCCAGGTGTTTTTGCCGCCACTGCCTGTCCTGCTTAGCAGCTGACTCGTCCCAGGGCCCACATCCTGCCCTCCAACAGTCTGAGGGACAGTGAACTGGCCCCCTGTTTAAAAAGTTTGAGGACCCCCATGTTCTTGAGCGGGGAAGAAATTTAATTAATTCTCCTAGCCTTGGTATTGTATTCTTCATCAAGTTTGTTTTCTATTTAACATGTTGATAACCTTTTTCACTTCAGAGAAATTAGCATGACTAATTATATCTAATTTCCTTCTAGCTTATGAACTTTTTGAAATTAGAAAAAGGTTTTATCCAATCTGGGCGCACTGCAGTATGTAGTGCTACATCTTGCCGCTTAAAGTGTGGTCCTCAGCGTAGCCTCAGTGTCACTTGCCATCTTATTAGAAATACCGATTCTCATCTTCCAACCCAGAATAGCTTAATTAGAATTTGCATCTTAATAAGGATTTCTTATGCATATTATTGATTGAAAAGTCTGTTTTTGCATACAATGAACACTTTGATGTTAATAATAAATTGCTAAAAATATGTTCCACTATGGAAATTTGCTTAGGTTCTGGGCAGAAACATTTATCTACACGAAGAAAATATGTTAGCATGATTCATTATTAAGATTCATGGGTGTTGAAGACTACCCAGTGCTAAAGTAACCTGGGTAATAGCGTTAGAACTGACATCCATTCCTTTCAGCTATTTTGTGGATGAAGGGAAATGTTTAGTTACATGCGGATTCATGGAAATAATGTCATGGACTTTAGATAATTTAACTCATTAAAAACGTGGAGAGATACTTTCCTGGATTACTAGCTAGGTGACTTCTTGCAATGACATTTTGGATACATATTTCACTCAAGTGATGTTGAGGGCCATTGGAGCTGTAGTTAACATTCTAACATAGAGAATTTAATATTTTTTAAAAGAAACAGCTTACCAATATTCAAAATTAGCAAATTTTCATGCAAAATATAAAGTCTGTAAAATCACTTATCTTTTTGAATAAAGAAAAAATGTGTTTTTCTATTTCATTCATTTACATATTAGATCTATTTCTATTTCTATTTCTATTTCATTCATTTACATATTAGATCAAAATTGATTTTATTAATAGAAAGACACATTTGCTCAAGAGTCTTTTCATGGATTTCTCTAGTCTTCTCGGCCCCACTCTTAGTTAAATCTTTTATCTTTCTTGGGATCTCTGCTCCCAACATTTCTGCAGAACTTTCCATATCTGTGAATAACCTCAAGCTATTATTAAATATTGTGAAATTAAAATATTATGTAATAAGTAATATGTAATAAATTAATCAAGTGAGAATGTGAGGACTTTAGGTAGATGATTAAGAATGTTGGTTTGTGTTTGGACAAATAAATGTTTCCATTGTTCTCCAAGTGAGAGATGCTACCTGTAGAACTTACATGGCATTAAACTCATGGACTGAGATAAAGGATTCCTATATGGCAAATACATTTTCTTTACATCAGTTTGCTTCTGCTGGTTTTTTTTTTTTTTTTTTTTTTTTTACAGAGTCTACCTTTTTGTGAGATTCCATGAACATTAATTTCTTTAGAGCTTAACCACAAATTTGTGAAAGTAATCATTTCAAAAAGAAAACACTGCAGTTAGAATAAACTTTTGTTATTTTTCCATACTTTATTTGCTCTTACATACAATTAATGAGTGTACAATCATTGTATCACATTGTCCATGTGTTCTGAGACCCCCCAGTGGGTGCCTGAAGTTAATATTGAACTCTATCCATGCAGTACTGTATTATATTTTTTCTATATGATAACCTGGACACTGCTAAGGGACTAATGAACAGGTAGTGTATGCGGGGTGAATATGCAGGGTGATTCACACCCCAGACAAGACAGAGCTGGGAGCTTTCATCACCCTACTCAGAATGGCACACAATTCAGAACTTAGAGTAATTTGCACTTGGAATTTTCCATTTAATATTGTTGGTTCACAACTCAATGTGACTAACTGAAACTGTGGAAAGCAAAACTGCAGATACGTGGGGACGAGGGCACACGCTAGTCATGTTCTAGTCCATAGGGCATTGTGAATAAAATACACTTTATTCTAGCCATGATGGAGCGAGCTCCTATTCTAGTGTCTAAACTTGGCTCTGATCTACAATATGCAAAGTTGTGTTTCTCACTATTTTATACACCTGTAATCTCCATATTAAAAAGAAGATAATGAGACAAAGAGCTTAAATAGCTACTCAAGATAACACAGCTAGTAATGGGGAAATTAGGGTTCAATGCTCATTTAATCAAAGTAACAAGAGTTTTTAACAACTGTGCCATTTGTCCCAAGTACACTATATGTGCAGGGTTTGATTAATTCTTTTTTCTCCAAAAGTTGAATTTTTCTGGTATTTCCAATATGTCACAGGTCTATAATTTTGGAAAAAAATCTAATAATTACAATCTCAATTGACTCTGACTGATAAAGGTATTTTTCTTTAAAGATAAGCCAATACATGAAACAAAGGGCATTATTGTTAAGTGTGATGCTCTTGGCCAGGGAAAGAAAGCACTTTTTTGGAATATTATTTTTAGCAGATCTAACCTTGGAAAGATAGATGAATCAGGAGACCAAGTGGTCATAAACAAGTTGGTGGAATTGATGCAATCTCCTCTAGAAAAGAAAGCGTTTAAAAAGAAGTGTAAATATTAATATTGTTGTATTTACAAATGATGTCTTTAAAGCAAACATTACTCAGTTAATATGCAATGCCAAAAACATTACTAAAGGATTCTCAGAAATGGCAAAGATTTCAATGTTTGGGGTTAGTCCAATGTATATTTGGGTATACCTCATATTAGTTACATATCATATAATAATTAACAAGTAGGATCAATGTGTAGATGATTTTTGAATATAATGACCCCTTTATAAATATATTCAGATGTTGCTTACAGAAGGCAAATTTCTTCTAATGCACACTTTTAATCAGTAAAATTAGCTTACAAATTGCATGCATTTGCCAATTTTAGACATAAATTATTTTGAAAAATGTTTATAATGATTAATAAAATTACACTCTATTCAGCATATTATAGAATTCTCTATTCAAATATGACAGATGTGACCTGAAGGTCACCCTAATAAGTAGCAGTTTAATGGGTTGTTTCTACTCATTATAACTTTCACATTGGTGAACGGCTCAGCTATTGATGGAAATGTTCTTTTACCAGTCATTATTTAATAGTCTAAAATTCTTACTTTACCTATTCTATTTTTTTAAAGATATTAGGTAATCTTATAATAGTTTTGTTTATTAAGAGTGACATTAAGGGGCGGCACCTGTGGCTCTAAGGAGTAGGGTGCTGGCCCCATATACCAAAGGTGGTGTGTTCAAACCCAGCCCTGGCCAACACCTGCAAAAAAAAAAAGGAGCGACACTAGGAATTCAGCCCAAGTATGAAGTTTGTAGGACCTATTAATAAAGAAATATATTCTATCCTGTCAATAAATATACATTGTCTAGATTGTGAAGATTTCTAATTTTGCATGGAGACATTTACTTTCTGTAGCTACAAGTTCATTCACACTAAAAAATATAGTTTATTTTTGGTTTTTTTTTTTTTAGTTTCTTTATTTTTAAGAACTGTCTTAATGACCTAATTATTTCAAAGACCCAATTTTGCTGGCAGCAGAGAAAGTAGGTAAAATTTCTTATGAAAAACAACAAAAAAAACTGCTTCATTCAGCTTTATTTAGGCATCATGTTCGGTATATGCAGTGTGACATTTAGATAAACCTATACATTGTGAGGATTTTCACAGTCAAGCTAATTCACATATCTTTCACCTCACATAGCTACTCATTTTTTGCATGGGTGAGAATACACGAGATCTAATTTCCTAGCATGTATCCAGCACACAATTGTTTTTCCATAAATGGGAAAATTAACAAGCTCACGTGACAACAGTTAGCTTGGAACATGTTCACCAGGAAGACTCTGTGTGCGGAGACAGAGGTAGCCAACCCGCAGATAATATTTTGTAAATGCTTTAGAAAATTTCGTAAAGAATACTTTGTAAATAAAGGCACATTTGGCTACAATTTCCCATTCCCCTATGTATGGTGACATTTGGGACCCCCTGTTAGTTATCAAGCTGGACATTAAGTCTCCAAAAATAACTGCGGGTTTGTCCCCTAGGACCAACATCTTCCTATTCCCTCATCTCCCAGCCCTTAATAACTGCTTTTCTGTTTCTATGAATTCAACTTATTAAACAACTTAAAGTTTAAATAACAGCTCAGTTATCTCAGGTGTATACTCTTTTAATGCAAAGTCACTTAAAAGAAGGTGTTCTAGCTGTCTTTTGTGTGTGGGGGCCATGCTGTGGGCCGCTTTGGCAATATGGTGAATTTTCTGGATGCCTTCTCAAAATAATGTTTTCTGGATCAATAAAACAAAAATTTAAAGGATTGCAAACTATATAATCATTCTAAAGTATAGCTGCCAAGCATTAGAGTAATAGACAAGACTCTATCAATGAAGTAGAGCAGAAGCGACAGGAAGCAAGCTGCCAGAATTACTCCAACTTTGAAGCCAGGGTGATTGTCAGTGATACTTTTTCATATCTGCAACAACTGTAATGAAACATGAAACTGTTTGTGATTATTATGGGGAAAAAGTCACAAGGACAAACATGCTATTGTATTTTATCACTTACATTACAAATTATAGAAATGCTAAATTTCATTTTCACATTAGCTTTTATAGATTTCCTAACATTCTTAGATTAAGATGTCATATGTAAGTAGATACGGTTTGGTATGTTTAGTATTCATTCCAATAATGGTTTTTAGAAAGGTAATATTTAAGATTCTAGGAACATGGCAGGTGAAGGTGTTAGGCTAGATTCCTTGATCATCTTTGCTCCAGAGCAGTAGGTCTGGGGTTAATTGGGAACTGTTGTTAATGTCTACCGTAGAGTTCGGCCTTCTCTTGTCATCCACCCATAAATGCGATGACACAGGAAATCATAGTCTACACTTTTGATAATTCAAGGACTCTCTACAGTGGCTTGACCCCACTATGGTTCTTTCTGGAGTTACGTGTCCCAATCATATTTCTAGCTATGACTTTCCTTTGGTTTGTATGCAGGTGAACTGCCCAGAATTCTTTATCTAAGAGAGCCATTTACATTGCAATGACCACGTTTAGAAAAAAACAAAACAAACAAAAAAGAAAAAAAAAAAGAAATAGCCACATCGCTTGTTTTTCTATTCCTCAGCCTCAGAGCACATGAACAGTAGTTTTCTTACACGCAGTGAACAGTTCAAGCAGAGGCAGAAGTGTTGTTCAGAATCACCGTCTCATCTTGTCACATCACCTGCTACTGCAGCACATCTCAAGACCATCATGGGCGGCCGTCTTCTAAAAATCTAAATGGAACATAGTAAATGCAAAACATATGCAAAAAATATTAATTCCTTCCTTTTTGTCATCCTCTGACCTGGTAAGAACAAATTTTCCATTTCCTCCTCTTTTTGACACAAGATGATGACAGTCAAAACCTACCCTAACCTGTCTCTGGTCTGGGGGCTACTATTACTATGTGGTCAACTCTGAAAGACCTGCTCTGAATATACTCACAAGAGCTACAAAATCTCTTTTGCTACCAAATCGAATTCTCAAACAAATGGCCTCCTTTGGGAGTTAACAGAATATTGACCATTTGATCTTAAGCAGTATATATTCTCTCCATCATGATAAATGTCATTGATTATATATCAGGACCCAAAGGCAATAAGATTTTGAGGAAAGAGAAAATATACCAGGAAATGTAAATCCCTATATCATGCCATATTAGATCATTCTTAAAGTTGAAGTGAAACTAAGATTTAAGGAAAGCAATTAAGTTTTCAGAACTTTGATTTTCAGTTGCTTAGTTTATAATAAAGGTTGAACTTTTGGAATCGAAGCAGATGGAAGTCTGTTTGATAGACTCTTCTTATTCTACCATTCCCCAGTCATTTGCGCAGATTCTGATGGGTTTGCAGAGCTGTAAGAAGCAACATATATTATGATGTAAATGCCATCATTATGACATATGCTTAAACTTCTGCTGAGAAATAAATAAAATATCTTGAAATGCCTGCTGTTTATCCCAGCTGTTTATTTCTCACAGCCCATAAATGGAAAAGTCGCACAGTTTAGCATTTATATGCTAGAGAAGCATTTGGAAATAATTAAAATTCTTCCAGATTGGGCTTTCTTTTCCTCTTGAATTAGAATTAATTTATAATTTCATGAAGAGCGGACAAGGGCACTAAATTAAAATTAAAAAATGTATATTTTTCACAGAAAAGTGAAGATACTATCCAGAATGACTTTCTTTCTTTCAACTTTCTAATACTCCAATAAAAATGTGGGAACACATATCAGAAAGTAGCATAGGTCACACATAAAATCACCTACAACAATTGCCTGGCTGCATTGCTGGTGGAGACACGATTACGCTGTGAAACCTGCTCTTACACAAGTAAATCAAGTTGATTGCCAGATTCCGACGTGTGCTGACACTGACACACACAAATGTGAGAGAGTCAAGAAGTTTGCATTTCCCTCATTTAGAAAAGAGTGTGGCTATCTTGTAAAATAAAAAAAGAATTGAAATAGTCTATAATTATAAACTAATGTATTTTTGTATAAATATTCTAATCATTGCTATTTATTTTTTCATAAATGTGCTATAGCCACATAGCCATCCCACAAATGTCTCATGGATTTGGCTTAAATTTAAATCTCTGATTTTTCTGGGGACAGTGCTGCAATACTTTTGAATTAATTACCACGATAAGGTTAAACGGAACATTAGATTTTCTCTACCTTCTCGCCCTCATTATTTATCACTAGATTGCATGAAATGCTATCATAGCAATAGGACCTGTTATTTTAGAGAATTATCATATTTTCAAACATGTCAGATTTTTTTTTTACTGATTTTCAACATTGCCAAAACTAAATGTATGAGAACTTCCCAAACTTCGTATTCATAATTTTAAAAATAACTTAGCAATCAAAATATGCAGTACAATTTGAGGAAAAATATTAGTTAAATTACTTTGCTATCCAATTATTCCCACAATTGTATCCCAAGATTTTTAAATTAAAACAATTTTGGCACATGAAATTATATATATACATATATATACACACACACACCCCCACACACATACCTATACATGAGATATACATATATATTCAGGATTCTTTAAAACATAATAGTTTATTAAGTTCCATGAATCAATTCATAATTACCTGTTTTCTTATGGGTAAACTGATAATTCTGATTTTTTTAATGTAAAAGGCAAATCTGTAACCTAAGACTAGGATTATTTTATGTGTCTTCCTATGTGTCCTGGTGATTTGGGTTATGTAAAATGCTAAAATGACTAATGTTTAATAGAAACATTTTTAAAATTTACTTTGAATAAAGCAGTCAATGAAATTTGACTGAACTTTGCCTCATTCTTCACGTGATAAAAAACTGCATTATTTGTTTATCCCAGGTGAGATTCACACATGTTGTGCTTGAATAGGTTGAGGGAAAGAACTATTTAAAGTTTAGCAATGATATAAGCTCACAGATGGAAATTTTAGTAAAGAGTCTTGGCCTCCTAGTTTTTGTAAAGCTTCACAACTTTGAATAATAATAAAAAAAAATTCACTCACACAATCATTTTATTTAGTACTTTATTCTGTTCTTTTTTCCATGACAATGGCCTAAAACCATAATTTGGTGACAGAACATCACCTGTAAAAAATGTCTTGTCCATAACAATTCCCTGTGAACCTTACTGTATTTTGTCATTTTCATAGATTTTGAAATTTTAAAAATATGTAGTATTTAAGCTAATTGTTCCAACAACTAAGGAAAAAGGTCATATATATAAATTTACAAAAGGTTAAAATTAAAATTTGTAAACACTAACAGTCAGTGTCTATATGTTTTTAATAATTTTATCCTTAGGAGACCTCAAAAACTAAATTTACGTCCTCTCTAAAGTAAGAGAAAATTGAGACTGAATCACTTATTATCATAAAATGCTTAAAATATCACTAGAATTTATGGTGTAATCATGAATGCATTCATTTTTTTCCAACACTCATGTTAAATTAGCAGTAAAATTTTCTAAAATTTTAGTTATTTAGAATTTACTGTGATCACTGATGAAATAAATTGTATCAGCCAAATTCAAGTACATGTTCAGTTAAATAAATTATATTTTCCTATTTACCTCTATAAGTGTTTAATTTTAATATCTTTTTTAATAGTTAAATTATTTTATGTTTATAACATTACATTTTACTCAGTTTAGTTTTTATACCATTTAGAAGTTACCTATTTAGGAATTAGACTAAATTAAAAGGAAAATTCGAATCATAATTTCTGGCAAAATGTTCTAGCTGTTTCAATTAATGGGAATTGATTTTATCAGAATAATAACTACTAATGGTAGGAAATGTTCTTGTGATCTTAATCTTCCTCCAATTCTACTGAAATTATCTGAGTAATTAAGAGTTTTCTCTCCTACCATTTAAGTACTTCTAGAATCCAGACTTCTCTTTGTAACCAAGATAATAAATTGCCATCAGCTTTCACCTAATTAAATTGAAAGAACTGTAAATAATATGTTCAGTGAAATAAAATCACTATTCTCTAAAGAAAATCTCATCCTGTACTTCACTTTTAGTTTAAAACCCCTTCACAGTTTCTCATCGCTTTCATTTTAAAAAGTTTCCTAACATGCCTTTCAAAGGCCTCCGAGTCTGTGCCCTACATAACTTAGCCAGCCCCATTCTGTATCCTGTTATCCCTTGCTTTTTTGGTTCTAACTGTCTGTAGATCTGTGGATTTACTGGTCTTTCTTTTTACTCCCTTTTTAGATAGTTCTTTTTTCTTTTGTCTTTACCAAGATAAATTTGGATCATTAATCATAAGGGTCACATTCCCAGTTAGAAAAAAAAAAAAAGAACCCTTCCTGATCTCCATAACCAAGTTCAATTTTCTTACCGCTTGATTTTAGAACATCAGATGCCACCGTAGCCCACTTGTATTTTGCAGTGTGCACACATGTGGGAAATCTTGTGCCTACTTTCCCCAAAACTCAATTGCAAACTCACCAAAAAAGCACCCTTATCTGATTTTCATTAAACTTGTTTATTCAACAGAGAGGTTAAATAGGAAAGTCAATAACAACAACAACAACAACAAGCCTAAAATATTGGGAATGTAGGTAACAAAGAATGGAAGCTTTTGCTAGGAAATTAGCAATTCTAATGTCAATGTCATAGTTCAAGAGAAGGAGAAATAGATTTCAACTCCAGATTGGAGGATTGGCAAAGAAGTCCATGCCATCTTTAAATTGCTACATAAAGTCATTTGGTTACAAATTATTAATACAATTTCCAGATGCAAAATGCACCCTAAGAGGTTAAAACTTTCATATAACCATGGCACTAGACCTATACCTACCTCCAATATAGACCTAAAATGTAATCATCTAAATCAAGCCTTTGTGTGTGGGTCTTTAAATGAAGAGCTGTGACTTACAAAAGTGATCTGAAATAACCCCACACCTAGTACCCAATGTAAGATAGCATATTATTCCCTGCAGCTCCCTCAACAAATGCTACAAACTTGCTGGCTTCAAACAACATAAATTCATATTTTTACTGTTGGGGAAACTAGAATTCTGAATTAGGTGCTTCCTTTGAGGGTTCTGGGAGAGAGTTTGTACTTGACCCTTTCAGCTTTGGGGCGTTATTGACGTTCCCTGGCTTGGCGGAGTCTCCGTCTGCCTGACTTTGCACCTCCTTTCCCTCCATACATCTCCCTCTCGACTCTCCTTCTGTCTGTTTACGGGATACGTGTGTCGGCATTTTCAGCACACCCAGATAATAGAGAGTAAGCTCCTTCTTACAATACCCTTAACTTAATCAAAGTTTTTTCTACAAAAGACAAATATTACCTTCATCATATAATATTCACAGTATCCAGCCATTAGCATGTCGACATAACAGTTTGGCAGCCACCACTGAGGACAGGAGAGACAGAGACAAGGTATCTGTGGCAGGTACTTAACTTAGAAAAAAGAATTAGCAAGCACATATCCGTCCTTGCATCATTATAATTTTGAAATTGTGCCAGGCACCTTGCCAATTCCCCCTGCTTTATGTTGATTACAACAAAGTTCTGATTCTTGGGAATGGTCCTTTTACGTACCATGCTCCAATGTTTTGATCCTTATAGATAATTTTGCTCCCAGGAAGAAAAGACTTATCCTTTAATGGAATGGCTTTCTCAGCCTCTTTTCTGTCCTATGGTTTCCCTAGTCTTTATATTATTATTATTATTTTAAAGTGTTTCTGTCCCTTTTAGTCCAAACTGTCCCTTTAGTTCTATCCCTGATTTAGTAAAAAACAGGGATCTCTTCTATAATCTTTGTCCCAAAATTTTTACGGATTATTTTTATGCACAAATCTTACTGGCATTCATTCCTTTCGACAAGAGCCATAGCAGCTAATCCTTTTGAGATAAACCACTACCGACTTTGGGCACTGAGGAGGGGTACTATGTTACAAGTCAGTTGTAATCCTTGGAATCTTTTTGCGTAGCCAAGGAAGTTCATGATGCGAGACCTTAGTTGTTGTTGCTTTAAATATGATGATTAATATAATCTTCTCTACCTATGCACTTGCGTTTACCTTGATACCCTGGATTTGATCATCATTTCTTTCCTTTTTTTTTCTCTGAAGCCTTCCCTTTGAAAACTATTTTTCTAATCCTTCTGCAGAAGCTGAGAATGAGAAATCCTTTTGTTTTCTAACCCACAAAAGTACTGGGTTAGATGTGTCTTCCATCTTCCATATTACATAGACAAAATACTACAAAACATTTCTGTGCATACCACATGGTCCACCTCGTTTTCATTCTCCAAAAACAATATTATCATTGCCGTTCCACATTCACTAACAGTTTCTTTACAATTGATGCATTACAAAATACCTTACATCACTGTGCACCAGTAACACCACAGCTGTAGTTCTGATAAATGTAACAGATAGGATTGATCCAGGGAAGCTGAGCCAGTATCAATATTATGGAATGAGGAATTTGATATATAAAATGTTATATAACTGTAGCAAAAGTGGGGAAAGTAGAAGAATCACAAGTTACAGAATTAAAAAATAATTCAGTAACAAGATTCCTCAAACATTGGGCATAGGTAAATAAGCTGGTAATTAAGGAGGAATCTGAGAAACCGTATGAATACTGCCACTGGAGTGGGTTTATGACGAGTTGTGGAGTATCCTATGGTGTCCAGTAGTGAGCTGGGGGCTGCTATGGTCAGCAGGACTGCGTTGAGGAGGAAGAGCTGACTGTTGAGTGGAGAGCAAGAGCAGCCCTCAAACGTCCAGAATGTCACTCGATCCAATGATAATGGCCTTCATGAAATAATGGCCACTGCTTACCTCCACCTTGTAGAAAGCACAAAAATTACCTTTTCAGACAATTTTAATAGAGACAAAGCAAAGTTTAACATATTAAAGGTGAACGCAGGTGGACATTAGCAGAAGCAGTGAGAACAAATTTCATTCAGAAGTTACCCACAAGAGAAAGGACTGAGGTTCATTTTAGTGTTTGTGGAAGTGCAGAGGAAGAATGAGGGAAAGAGTAGGAGTTAGGCAGAGTTGAAAGCGAAAAACTGTGAAGGGTTGGTCAGTGTAAAAGTAATGAGCCCCACTGTGTCCACTGGCTGGGCCACAATGTGTCTGCTGGCTGAGCCCCACTGTGTCTACTGGCTGAGCCCCACTGTGTCTGGTATTGAGTTTAGGATTCTAGCCTCCTGCATAGACTACAAAACAGAGGCCCCATCCTTCCTGATGATCATATTTCAAAAAAAAAAAAAAATGGCTCTCAGCATTTTGGGTGAAACATTTCTGAGTTTTTAAAGATACATATCCATGATTATAAGCCCTTTTTAAGTGCTATGAGAAAGGGGTGTCAAAGGCCTATCATCAGGTATTATTAATAAAAAGTAACAAATTCCCTGCCAACATTGAACTCTCTTAGGTTGACATTTTAATATGGGGCAGAGTCACCTAAGAAACATGGCCTGGTGCCACTAGAAGCCATGCTGACGTATGATCAAGCCGAAGATGCAGGGGTTTGGACAGAGTTGTGCTTTTTCAAGAATTCCCCAGTCTAGAGGAATGGGAGTAGTGGCTCCCGCCTGTAATCCTTGCACTCTGGGACTCTGAGGGAGGATCATCCTTTGAGCTCAGGAGTTCAAGAGCAGCCTGACCAAGAGTGAGTGCCCATCAGTACTAAACATAGAAAAATGAGTCAGGGGTGGCTGTGGGCTCCTGTAGTCCCAGCCACGCAGGAAACTGCAGCTGGAGGATGGCTTAAACCCAAGAATTTGACATTCAGGTGAGTTAGATTGATGCCATGGCACTGTAGCCTGGGGCAGTAGAGTGAGATTGTCTCAAAAAAAGAAAAAAAAAATTTCTATAGGTCAACCACATTTGCAAATTAAATATTTAAAAATTACACAATTAAAAATAACATCCAAGTCCTTCAAATATCTATGATTCCAATCAATATCTTAAAAAAGTCATATAAATGTGCACCTAAAGTAAGTCTTATGTTTGAACTTTGTTTCAAAATTTTTACTGAAATTGGAGCTATAAAATTGCCATATGTAATCACAGGAATATTGTTTCATCATAGCATAAGCTTTAATGAACATTACATAACCTATTTTCTAAATATAGAGCACATACAAGGATTTGTTTCTTATTTTCTCAGAGTTAAATAACAACTGATGAGATATAGATAGATTTTGTACAGGAAAAAAAACCTTATCACTGGTCTTACCTTAAAAATGTGATAACTTAAATATAACCCGAATGTAAGCAGTTGAATTAAAAAATTATTTTTTCTATAGTGTCAAAAATGCCTAATTAATCAGAATTCCATCAAAAATGGCTCCTGAATAAGTGGGAATATGACACAGAAGAGACACAGAAAAGATTAGCAATTCTCATACACTGGAAAAAGGAAACTATACAAAAATAATTTTAAAAAGATACTATACAAAGTGAAAAATTATTTTTCATATTCAGTAATGAGTAATTAGCAAATCAATTTATAGGTGTCTATATTTGCACACATTCTGGTTTGCATACTTAATTTTACATTATTAGCCTAAATTGATAGTGACCCCATTCCCTTCTCTCAACCTCAGAGACTCGGACAGATGGCTCAACGTATTTCTCTTCACCCGCTGGGCTATGAGAATTCACGGTGCTGCACTTAGATGTGCACCCTGCATTCTCGGAACCAGGGAGAGTGCGTCACTGTGAAAATGGATACCATGCAACTCTGAAAAGTCTCTATTTAGGATTTTTAAATTTTTTAAATTATGTTTTCAATTCTTTTTTTTGGGGGGGTAGAGTCTCACTTTGTCACCCTCAGTGGAGTGCTGTGGTCTCAGAGCTCACAACAAACCCTAGGGCTTAAGCGATCTTCTTGCCTCAGCCTCCTGAGTAGCTACCTGGTACCTGACAGAATGCCTGACTATTTTTTTGAGAAGGGGCCTCAATCTTGGGCTGGTCTTGAACCCATGAGCTCAGGGCAATCCATCCACCTCAGCCTCCCAGAGTGCTGGGATTACAGGCATGAGCCACTGCACCAGCCTTCAATTCTTCACATTGCATTTCCCTATATAATGTGTTACCTATAAAAAAAAATTGATCCTAGTCATATCTTATTCTTTCCAATTTATCTCTCATTGGAAACAGAAATCTTGACTATACAATTATGTTTACAGACCATTCATTAAGGGCCCAATTGGGCAGATCAGTAACAGAACTTATAAAATCTTTCTTGCAATTATGGGACACATAGGCAATAACCAAGTATGAATACTACATGAATAATTAAACATAAAAATCTTATAAAATCTATTAAATAACACACATATATTTTATTTTCACATACTAAGTGTCTGATTTCTAGTAGAAATCAAAATGGAGAGAGCTAACAGGTAGTTTGTCACCTAATAAAGGGTTTTAGAAAGATCAGATTACAGGTATTGATTAAGGAGTCAATATCACAAAATAGGGAATTGAAAGCACTGGCTGTTTAGAGTAAACACAGAGAAAGACTAAGTCAGAGCCAGGGATCAACAATGTGTAAGAAGACAGAAGGCAAGGGAGTTAAGGCATTAGGATATGGATAATAAATGAATTAAAAGAATTAGGAAAGTCATATTGTTGAAATTCATATTAAATATATTATCAAGACGTCAATATAAAACATGTTTCCAAGAATAATGGGACTCAGGGGCCAAATTTAAATAATTTTAATTCAAAGATTACATATTTTTCCTCTTGATCAACATTCTGGGAAGGAATAAATGTGTACCTAAAATAGGTCCAAGAGGTAATATGGTCAGAGGATTGAAAATCCATCCTCATCTTTGTCAAGATAGTTTTGGTGGAACACTAAAAAGGGGAGTAAGACTGAAATTATTGGGAAATGAACGAAAGCTTAAACGGGATGAAGAATCAAGCGACAGGACCACAGTCAAAGGACACAACTGCTCAGTCATAGAAGACGAGTGTGCTCTGGAGATCTGCTGTGCGACACTGGGACTTTAGTAAAACCCTTGGTTGTGTTCCTCCAGTTTGCTAAGAGAGTAGACTTCTCATCAACAAAGTAACTGTGTGAGGTGATGGATATGTTACCTTGATTGTGGCCATCATTTCTCAATGAGATGTTTATCAAAACATTAAGTTATATGCCCTATATATAATTTTTATGTGTCAATCATTTCTCAATAAAGCTGAAGAAAAACTAGATAAACATTATTATGGATGTCCTTAGAATGGAAATAGGAAACAAGAGAACCATTGGCACAAGAACAAAAGCAAATATTCCTCAAAACTTAGCTAATTGACCAGAGCTAGCATTATACTGCGATGTTACAGGCTGTTGATGAATCCTGCATAGATCGCATGTTCTTTGGGAAGTGGTCACTCGCCCTTCCATTGTCCTTCACTTCTAGATTGCCCTGATGTCTCTCCTTAACTCATCATAAGCCTCTGTAAATTCTTCCTTATTTTCATCTGCAGAAAACTTATGCTGAGGACAGAGATTGTGTCTATCATGTTTAGGATTGTATCTTCAGAGCCCAGCACAACAATTTAAACAAAATGTGAACAATTTTATGCTTTCCGGTTTAAAGAATAATAATAGGCTTCAATTAAGAAAGCAGATGATTTCTGGGAATATGTATTCAATTAGTAGAGATTTGTATACTGAGGCAAAGAGAGAAAGAGATAATTGAGAATACCAATGAAAAGGCCAAGCAAACTATTCACCATATACCTAAAATAATTATGGGAGGAAGTACAAATTGCTATGAGCTGCTCCAAGACTGAAAATTTCAACCAGCTCAAAACACGCGAGTGTACAGTGCGGTTTGAAAGTGTTATAACCTCAGGTAAAATTGAGATATTAGTCTTAATTCAGGAGCAAGTTCACGTGTTGGCCATGGGGAGAGCAACTGAAGTTTACAGAAGCTGAACAATATAGATATACAAGAAATAAAAAAATCCTATTTCTAGAGCATCATATTATCATATACAGAAACATTAAAATCTCTAATGAGACAACAGGAGTTTTAAAACCTAACCAATTAAATCACCAAAAATATTTGCTAGGTTTCCTTTAACTTACACTTATTTTATGCATATAAATCTATGTCGAATTTTTCATAGATATTTTTCTATCAATACATTTAATTTTATTTGCCAAGAGCCAGATAAGGAACGTTTTATTCATTTAACCAATGCACCATGGAGCATCGTGAGAGTTGAGGCCATGCATGAACTATGAAGTTAGCGCAGACACGGTTCTCAGCAATACCCAACTACCTCTCTCACATCAACTGCAAGGCCAAGGGACTTGCCTGGGGATGCAAAGCTTTGACTATAGATTACAGTTTATACTCATGGGTATAGTTTATTAGAGGGAACACATGCAAATTAAAGTCTGAGAAGAACAAAATTCAGAACTTCTGCTGTCTTGTTCCTGAGGAGTCAGGTGGTATCATTTCCTGGTGTCACTGCCACAGAATATCACCAACCAAGGAAGCCACTTTCACTGTTCAGTTATTCCCTTCTCCAACTGCCCACATGGTTGACAGCATTTGAATGATACTGTGCGTATACATGCCTATATTCCCCCGTCAGTCTTTCTAGCCTGGTCAACACACACTAATCTAATGTGACCAGCAACTTTATAGAAACATTACTGTCTAGTGTCACAGTCCAAGTGGGATTATTTCTGAACAGTCAAAGGCAAAGAGACCAGACCACTTTTTGTGTAAACACAGATTTTTTTTTTACAACATGTATGTGTGAACCAAAGTTTACGTTGAGTTTATCCGTTTAAGAAATTGCAACAGATTCCTAAGATTTTAGACAATAACTTCTGTAAAGCCATTTGTTCTATTTTCCTGCTGAAATATTAGCAAGTGCTCACTAGGACTATGTAAAAAAAAATATAGTCCCAAAATAAAAAGTCATATCTAGACACGATCCCCCCTATATGTCAGCTCTAAGATTTGACTTGCCACATTATTGTCTTTGGCATATCAGAGGATTAATTAAATTTTACGCTTTTCATATAATCATTCGTGTACCTTCTATGATTAATCTTCTCTAACCCTCCTTCTACAATAATTTAAAACAAAGTTTTCATGTTTAGCTTATTTTCATTGTATGTGTTCTGTGATATTAATAAAATAACAATTTGTAGAAATTAAATCCAAATATTTTTATCCACCATAAATCTTAGCTTTATTTAGTAAAGTCCTTGCCATCATGGGATATTTTTCTATTAGAAACTTTGACAAATGACTTGTAACCATAGAAATGATTTGTGAGACAGCAGGAGTAGCCAAAATAGATTAAATTAATGTGTTAGGTTTAGTGTTCACACAGCATGCTTTATTTTAATTGATTACTCTATGACCAAACTTAAATTACTAATATAAGTGCTGATATACGAAAATGAATTTTTAATAAAACATCCTTTGTATTGCAGTCTCAGATCAATCTAAGTGAAAAGGCTATCATTTGTAATAAGCTTTTAAGGCTACTTTCGTATCTCGACTATGTGCAAGGCTAAAAAGCTTATAAATACAAAGGGCAGGATAAGTGAAATAATTGAACCAAAAATCCCTGCAATTAACTTTGAATTGTGATGCATTTAGATTTTAAATTAAATAATACACTTAAATTGAAAGGAGTGGAAATAAATTATTTCTAGTCTTGAATTGCAAAAGATATGTCTACGGGTTATTTAAAATAAAATGATATCAACCAATATCACAGACAGTATAAATGAAAACATGATTAATTTATAAACTTTATAACTGAGATGTAGAATGCATTGATTCTTACAATGAGAAATATCACTGCATCACAAACTACCACAGCAAAAACACACGTAAGTATATAAAAAAATAACTTGTGAGAGAATATTGAAAGGAAAATGAGAGTAACATTATAAATAAGAAGAAGAAAAATGTAATGCACTCTTAAGTAGTATCTTATTTAAATCCCCAAATAATTTTGTATTTGCTAATTTGTTAAATTCCTTAAACTGGAGCTATTTTATTGAAAGAAATACTTCCATGCACTATAAAACAAAAATTGTGTAGTATTGTCGTGGATTCTTATTATAGCAATACTTTAACTATCTTTGGCTTTCTGGATTTTACTGTATGTTAAAGTTGAAAATTAGTAACCAAGGAAAAATAAATGCATACTCCCCCTAACCCATATTTCTTCTGAAGTGACTCAGCTAACAGATGGGAACATTACTACTAAAATCAGAAGCCACAAGCAAAACAAACTTCAATCATATGCAACATTGCAGCCACGTAGGCCACATGCCTGAAGAGATTTCTCATTTGGTTTAATGATCTGCTGTTGCCATTTTGAAATTCTTAAGAATTTTCACAAAGGGGCCCAGATTTTCATTTGCCTTGTGCCCCACAAATAATACAGTCAGGCCTGTGCACGTATAGCTATAGATATTGTCAGACTGTATAGGTGATCTCAATGTGGAAAAATCATTTCAGGGTCACAGAGACATTGACTGAGCATTGCTGCTGGCCATAGAGCATAAATGAGCCCTTCCTTCAGGAAACTTAGTGAGAATATGACTGTTCTCGTAAAGTCTGAGTAAGTTCATGGCTTCAGTTTCCTTCCTTCTCATAAGGCCTGGCTATGCTAAACTTATTCCTTCTGGCACACTAAATAAGAGATCTTTCTTGACTTGACAAAAAGTGAACTGGAGGAAAGGTACTGTCAATATTACTCAGGAAAATTTAAGAGAAAATTATATCAAATATAAAAAGAATATTTTATCACGATAAATCCACAAAGAATATACAATTGAATGAATAGAAAACAATATTAGTATCACGAGAGCATGATTAATGCAGTCTTACAATTAACATGAAAATCTATAACTCATTTTTCAAAATGATATGGAATAAGTCCACATAAAAATTAGAATAGAACTAGATTTTGAATAATATAATTCTGTGTTAATAAGTTTATGTGGAATTTATAATTTACACCAAAAATACATGTAATGAATTTCCAGATGTATGGAAAGCTTTAAAAATTGACCCATTATTAATATTAGAAAGAGACCATAGACAGTGAGTGACTTGAGAAATTAAGAAGCTTAATATCATGATAACTAATGAGAAATTAATATATCAAACTCATTCAAACAGCTTTACATGCTCTCAAAGGAAATAAGATTTACAATAACTATTTCAAAATTAGGCCAGTCATGGTGGCTCATGCCTGTAATCCTAGCACTCCAAGAGACCAGGGCAGGTGGATTGCTTGACCTCAGGATTTCAAAACCAGCCTGAGCAAGAGTGCAAACCTATCTCCACTAAAACTAGAAAAGCTGAGGCAAGAGGATCACTTGAGCCCAAGAGTTTGAGGCATTCTACCCAGGATGATAGAGTGAGACTCCATCTCAACCACCTCTCAACACAAACAAACAAAAAAAATAACTATTTTAAAAGTAAGGATTTGTGAAACAAAACGTGACAAAGTGTATAATAAACTTAAAGCTATATTCAAAGAAACCATGAAAAACTATAAATACTTTTGTTATTAACAAGAGACATTGACTATATATTATGTAATCATTAAATTTCATTTTTTTTAAAAAAAAGTAGACAAAAATTTAACGAAACTAGAAGTAGGTGACCCTCAATGTTGTATGTATGTATGTATCTATACAACATATACAGGGTTGGGGTACATGTCAACATTGCTGTGCTAGTCACAAGTTTCCAGAAAAATTGAACAAATAGGCCAATAGGAAATATGTATGTATATTGGTATATTAAGATACAAAGACATTTATTATAAGAAATTGACCCATTATCAAGGAGGCCAAGATATTTCACAATCTGTTATATATATATAATCTACTATTTGCTGGAGATCCAGGAAAACCAGTGATATAATTTCCATTCCCAAACCCAAGGCCTGAGAAAAGGAGTACTGATGATGTAAGTCACAGTCCCAAGGGGGACCTATCTCTCAGCTCATGCTGTGGTATTGCCCCCTGGCTGGCATGATAACTAATTCTTCAAAAAGCTACTCCATCATTCTATCAAGCTGGCTACATCAAGACGCTGGGGGAAATGGGAAGACCAGCTCCATGAGCAGAGGCCCTCTGCCATACTTCTGTTGCTGTGAAATCAGTTCTTTAATCAGAAGCAATGCTGTGCTGATGATGGATAAGGTAATTATCTCAGAGTGTGGCTTACCTCCTCATGGGTTCACTTTGTACCTCACCCTTTTAGGGCCTGTTGGGACTTGGATCTGGTTATATGTATAGAAACTAAGAGGATTGATGGGCATGGATACTAAAGAAAATAAACACTGTCTTGTATGGCAACTGCCTCTTGGGAGGCCAGTGAAGTTTTCTCAGCACTGAAGGGTTAATCTCTCCAGATGGAGTGGAGAGGCTGATGCCCCTAAGACTGGGGAAACCTCTTCCACTGGCAAAAAGAACTCATCAGCATTTATAAGCTCAATGTCCTCAGCTTTATCAGGGTCTTTTCTCATATCTCCATCACAACTGACAGAATCTCAGTCTTGCTCAATTAACGCCCTCACTTTAATAGTGCACATTCTGTGAGGCTAGGCATTCAATTTGCATTGTAATTTAGTCAGTCCCAAAATGAGATTCGGCCTTTGATTTTTAGCAACCCTAGACCTATGGCTACAAGAGATAAGGGTCTCTTTGAAAGCACATGGAGTAGCTTTTGGTCATTTATGTGCCTCTTTTGGTAGGAATTGAAGTCTCTAAGTTTATATGTGTATATGTACATGTATATGTATATGTACACATATATCTATGTATAAATGTGTATTAGGAGCAAACAGTCAACCACATTAAATTCAATAATTTCCAAACAAGTTCAAAAGTATTTTATACACAGTTACCAAGCTCTCTGCTTTTTATAAGTGGTTGATTAGGGTACCCAAAGGAGATGTTTTGGATATCTTGATTGCCAGATCATACCACGAATGATCAGTGCTTTCTTTGTTATAGGAAATATAATCATGTGATGTTGAGTGATGTGATTTTAGGTGTCAACTTGACTGAGATACTCAGATAGTTCATAAAGCATTATTCCTAGATGTGTCTCTGAGGATATTTTAGGGAGACATTGGCATTTGAATAAGTGGGCTGAGTAAGGAACATTCACCACCTCCAGCAATGTGACTGGGCATTATTCAATGGTTGAAGACCTGAATAGAACTAAAAGCAGAAGAAAGGTAAATTCTCTCTCTCAACCTTCTTCTTCTGCCCCTAAGATAAGAACCCTCAGTCCTTGGGCCTTAGGACTCCAGATGTTGCACCAGCAGTTTCCCAGTTTCTCAAGCCTTTGCTTCAGTGATTTACATTGTTGGGTACCTTGGTCCTTAGACATTTTGGCATAAACTGAGCTACATTACCAGTTTCCCTATTTCTCCAGCTTCCAGGTAGCCTCTATAATCACATGATCTATCTCCACTGATAAATTACTTCACATGTGTACAGCCATCCATCCAGAAATTGCCATCAGCCAAGGACACAAAACAGGTTTAATCTATTCAAGATGCCACCAGTAAGACCTCTGTCAGGAACACCATCGGAGCCGCCACACTACAGATACCACTGCTATGACTGTTGGATCCACTGTGATGACCCAACAGCTGAAAACCCTCCCTCTCTAGTCAATTACTGAGCAGGGAGAGGACTCACAGAAAGGATGACCATTCTGTTGGGTAAGCTTGGGTGTGTGTCTGACCATAGCACCCAAGGAAGTAATTGTTATCTCCACTTCTGTAAGAGGCACTATGTAAGAAGTAAATGATTCACGTAGAAATCCTCCTGTCATTACTACACTCGTGACAACAGAGGAGTGACAGACACGTGCACAAACTACACCAGCTCACAATGACTAATACGTGGTTGTCCTTAGTTTCTCCTGTGTTCCATGCGATACACAAGGACAGAAGCTATTTCATAATTACATTTGTTACTTAAACGACTTTTTTAACTTGTTAGAAATTTAATATAAGCATGTTAATGTGATTAGTGAATATTTAAATGGGTGAATGCATAGATGAATGATGAAAAGGATATTTCTATGTAGAAATTTACAGGATATCTTCACCAAACAAGCAAGCCACATTAATTAGAGACATCACAGACTTACGACGTCATATATAGCTTAATACATACTTTCTGTTATGTAATTTATACTGAAACAAAATCCTTCAGTTTGACTTACCTCCTACCGAAATTAAGAAGAAAAATATGTTTCTACTGAAAGGCAGTAAAAATGTTAATATATTGCTTATGTGTTGTTGACACCGTGTACCACTTCCTGCAACATGAAGAATGACAAATTGCAAATTACATGACCTGTGAAATGCACTATCATTTACCACAAGCCTTCCTTCGAGGTTTTTATATAGTAGGATAAATAGGCTGTCAAAAGAAGAAAGAAGTGACTTATAAAACTGCCATCAAGTTGAGTGGCAGGATTTTTATGAACTTTATTGGAATAAGAATGTGGAGATATACATATGTATGTATCTATACACATACACACACATAGAGATGCACATATTTTTTCATGCGTACTAATCTAAATCCATACAGAGAAAAATTTATGATGAAAAAGATTATCTGTTTGAAATGTGAAGTTAACCCACATTTTTTTTCTTTTCTTTTTTTTTTTTTTTGATATGGGCTTGAACTTGCAAAAGGAGTGAATTTGAAATAAAAGTTTAACTATTATTCAGCTGGGTGTGGTGGCTCACATCTATAATCCTAGCACTCTGGGAGGCTGAGACAGATTGCTTGAGCTCAGAAGTTTGAGAACAGCCTGAGCAACAGCAAGACCCTGTCTCTACTAAAAATAGAAAAAATTAGCAGGGAATTGTGGCAGGCACATGTGGCCCCGACTACTCTTACTTTCATTAATATTTTGTGGTATTATTGGCAGACAATATATGGAATTATCCTAAATTCTCATCTGAATTAGAATGGATCAGTATTATCATAAATTTTCATGAGATAAACAATATAATAAAAATAAACAAGTATCTGTAGAATTACATGATGGATTTCAAAACGATAATGTTGAACAATAAAAAGGTAACAAAGTTCACTATACCATTTCATTTTTACAAGATCAAATTCAGGGTAAACAAATCTGTGGTACTAGAAGTTAAGATAGTGGTTAATTTCAGAGTTAGGGAGTTAGAGTGGTTGCGGTATAGTCATCTGCAAACAGGAAGAGTTCCCTTCCCAGATACCTTGATCTTGGATCTTTTAGTGTCCAGAACTGTGAGAAATAAATGTTTGTTGTTTAACTACCCTGTCTGTGGCATTCTGTTGCAGCAGCCAGTGTTCGACATCTGGCCATGAGGAAAGCAGTTATAGCAAGTCGCACGGGGAAGGTAGATGTTGAGAGAATGTTGGGTGAAGGCCGAGACAGAGGTCAGTAACTGCAGAAATATTAGTTCTAAAATTTATGACTATCATGGTGTTAGGAACTCCAGAGAAAGCATGAGTACCATTTTCATTCCAAGTTGAGCAGCTAGTTCATTTGTATATTTGTTTATTTGTTTATTGATTTTTTAAAATTTTATTTCTGATCACAATGATCAGAATAACTTTCAATAAAGTCATTATTGAAAATAATAGAAACAAAATAGGATAAAATGAGGAAAAACAAAGATCTTAAAAACCATTAAATAAAAAAAAAACTTTAAATGACATATTGGATCATATACATTATGACAAAAAATTGTTTTATGAAGTATGATAATATGATCTGTGTTGATTTCTTGTAAGACCTTCCACTTTTCCTTTAAATAAAATTGTCTTGGTTTTGTTTGACTCGGAGTTCTCATATAGGCTTTGGCTACAACTTGCCAATTTTTGCACCAACCAGCATGGACACCCATTCAAACAATTCCTGAGATTTGAATGTTCCATCACTCTCGTGGTCTTTTCACATTACATGAAATCTATTTTATGCCCTTTGTTTTTATATATAGATATGTAGGTAAATAAATAGATATTATTTTAATAGCATTAGTGTTATATACTTTGCGATATAAAAAACCATAATGCCCTAATTTTGAATTTATGTTTCCAAGCTTGCAATATTAGGCACTGTATCGACCCACTCTATGCATAAAGGTGATTTAAATTATCTTAGGGGGTTTTCAGTGTAGTGTCTATCAGGTGAATTGTTAACTCAGGACATATCTTTGTGCTGCCATAACAAAATACCCAATGCTGGATAATTTATAAATTATAGAAATTCATATTCTCACAGCTTTGGAGTCCAGGAGGATCAAAGCTCCAGCAGGGTCAGGTGCTGGGTGGGGCCTGCTCTGCTTCCAGGGCCTGCCTTGCTGCCGCCTCACCTGAAGGAGGAAGACTGTGCTCACAAGGAACAAGGCAAAAGAGCACGGGAGCTAAGTGCTGCCTGGAGACTCTTTTTTTCTTTCCCTTTTTCTTTTAATAAAGGTCTTAATCCTACTCACAAAGGGAGACACATTTTTTAAAGGCCCCACTTCCTAATGCTATTACACTGGCAACACCTAGATTTTAGAAAGAAAACGTATGCATTATTAAATCCTTTGCTATTTAGTGTCTTACATATAATTTAAAAACATCCATTCTAACTCTCAAGGTAGGTCAGGATACTAAAGACTCTTCCTAGGAGAGGACATCATACTATTAACTTTTCTTTCTTCTTTTTGTTCTAAAATAAAGTTTAGGCATTATCTTTCCGACTTTAACTAGAAAACCACTTGCAATTCTTGTGTGTGTGGCTGTGCACGCGTGTGCACGTGTTATGCTTGTGAAATCAGGAGAAAGCAAGAGAGACAGAGGCAGAGAGAGAGAATGAAAGAGAAATACAAACTAAGAGTTATAGAGATTATACAAGTATATTTCATTTTTATTGTTTATCTATGTAAAGAATCAAAATACTAATAATTTTCTAAAGAATCTAAACAATGTTTTAAATGGTGCATGTTATGATTTTATACGTTAAATATAATCTATTATTATCGGTTTTAGTTAGTCCAGATAATGTATGTATAATTGTGGAGCGAACATGAAAGATCCTTTTCAGAATTGCAGGGACTAAGCTACTTTACAGTAACTACCTGTACTGCAGTACTATAGAAAGTTTTTCTGAAAGTACAAGTTAGAGTAGATTAAAATAGTTTCAAAATTTCTTTTCTTTGGATGAAAGTTTCTTTTATAGTGCAAATGTATTTTAATTAGAAATCTACATTTAAAAATCACATTAAAGGGAAACTATGTTTTACTGATATGAGCCAGAGGGTAAATAGTATTAATGCTAAATACATATCTTTCCAGAGAAAGATTAAAATGAATGGTGACATGTCTTTGTTTAAGCACAAAGTTCCAGTGCTCTACAACTGGCCTTTGAATGAAAGTTGAATCAGATTTTCTTTATTTTAGCTTCAAATCTGAGCATTTCAAGAGGTAAACAGAGATGCTTTGATGCTTTACTTCAAAGTACCCAGAAGAAATTAATCTTATTAATCCATCCTCCTTTCTATTGGCCATGAAAAATTTTTTGCTGCTTTGGATTCAGGGCATTTCACAGACCCTATTGAGTATTGGGAAGGAAAAAAAAAAGTATTAAATGGTGGTATTAAAGAGATTGCAAACTACTCAATTTTTTTTTTTTTAGACCATATTTGGAATGTAAATGAGTAAAACAGGCCCCAGATGGCTTGGAAGCGTTGTGGAGTGCGTGGCCTGCCGAAAGGTGGCAGCTGCTACCCAGCAACCGTGGATCCTTGCCACATTGGAGTTCAGAACCAGATCTGGCAGAAATTCCAATGTTTGTAGAAAAGAGAGAAATTTATATTTTAATGTGAACTCTTTCCATTTTATCATGTTCGTGTTAACAAAACGATGTCCTTGTGAGACAGACAAAATAAGCTGGAAATCTACCCTTTCTTAGGTGAACAGAATATGACATTGGGAGGAAAAAGAATTACTTGACCTTAGTCCTGCCCCATATCCAACTATTTCAAGCAAAGGCGTTAAAAACATTTTTAAAATATCGAAGGGAATTTTCTTCATACCAGTTTTCCCTTGGGGAACATGAAGAGAAAGTTACCTTTCCTGACAAAACCACTGGTGTAAGACCCAGAACTTTAATCATATAGGTCATGTAAGAGTGTTTATGAATTTCTCAAAAATCAAAGAATTGTTTTTCATTTGACAAGAAGGAAGACTATTTAAAAGTTTATTTAAAAAGTCACTGCAATGAAAGTGTTTTCTGAAACAAGAACTGTCTCTCAATGTATTATTTGCCTAAAACATAATCTGTTTCCATATGTTTTCTAAGATTTTCAAAAGAATTACTCAAATTTTCAAAATCAGAGCTGTAGGCTTGTTTAAATAATACCAGCTCTGTAGTTAGAATCTCAGATACTGAATCCAGGTTTTTGTGGTCACTGTTTAACCTTTTGTGTATTACCACACCCCATGAAATCTCATGTTCCTCATCTATTAATGATCATGATGCTATTTACCTTGTAATCCTGTTACAAGAATTTAGTAAAGAAATCTTCAAAGTCATCAGCATAGAACTAGGAAATAAAATGTGTTTTATACTTGTGTTTCCCCGAAAATAAGACACTGTCTTATATTTATATTTATTTTTTCTCAAGAAGACACACTAGGACTTATTTTCAGGGGATGTCTTATTTTTATTAAGTACAATACAACAATCTACATTTATTCAAATACAGTTAAGTCATCTTCTTCTGGAAGCTGACAGGGGGAGCCAACCTTGTTGGTGGGGCTGGCGCTAGTGATGTGTGAACTCCTTTCCCCCAGGTGTTAGCACGTGCACAATAGGATGCTTGGGACCAAGGTTACCACACACACATCCGCACAAGTGCGGGAAGGAGCTGTGGCAGATAAAAGATATTCCAGTCTTCTTTACCACTCCACGCTGAAACGCATGGTGTCACTAGGTCTTATTATTGGGGTAGGGCTTATATTTAACAAATGCATAGAAATCCTGCTAGGGCTTGTTTTTGGAGTAGGTCATATTTTCAGGGAAACACGGTATATTTAAGGCATTATTATGACTTTGAAGTTACTATGTTTTCTTTGTAATGTGAAAACACTGTTGCGGATGTCAGAAGAAACATTTTTCTTTCAACTGAAATTTGCTACATTGATAGCAATTACTAAACACAGTATTTTAAGTCACTACTGTGCATAGTTAATACATTCTTCAAGATCACCCTACCACCTCTCCAATATTTTTTAAATTGCTTTTAATATATTTTATGCTACATAGACAATTATCTCTCCAGTTACTAGACACAAATGAATATATGAATATGCAGAAACTCAGAAAGATTGTGTGATTGCCTAGGACAACAACACAACAAAATTCTTAAAAAAGTGGGAGAACTGAAACTAAAACTCAGGGTTTTCTTTTCTTTTATTATCCATCTCTACTTGAATGCATTTCAGTCCTTTCAGTTAAAAATAGATATGAAAAAAATCTTTGAATAATTTAATCCCTAAGATTTTCATCTGATAATTTAGAAATAAACTGGCAAAATAATACAAGAAGGCATTGTTTCTTATAAAGAAACACTTTTTTTTTTTTTTTTAGTTAAGCTATACTATGTCAATCAATTCTTCAGGATTGGGATGGTTTTCATTTGCATCCAGATATTTCTGTATTCAGAGGTCTACTTTAACATGTCAACAGTCAATATAAATGATCAATAAAAAGTTATATTTCATAGATACTACACTTTAAATGTTTTTTCCATTCAAAACTCGTATTGAAATCTCACCTCCAATGCAACCATGTTGGAAGGTGAGGCCTGGTGGGAAGTGAATGTCCGACTATTGAAAGGACTGGTGGAAGCATTTGAGCCCTTTCCTGCCTTCTGCCATGTAATGACATGACAACCTGACCAGACGCTGATGCCTTGACCTTGGACTTCCCAGCCTCCACAACTGTGAGGCAATAATTTTTTTTTCATAATAAATTACCTTCTTTCAGGCCTTCTGTTCTATCAGCACAAATCAACTCAGGCCATGGGCATGGTGACGAAAGGTCAATAAATTTATTTTGGCTTCCACTAAAGACGTATTTCATAAATGTCACATTTGCACACATTAAAAGTTTTAAAAAACCACTTGTTAAAGAGCATCTTTGTGACATAGAAGATTGAATATATTATTTTGTCTTCTAAAGAAAGCCTTGTAGTGGCTAACTTTATTTGAATTACAGTAAGCTTTCTGACTATGTGAGATAGATTTCATCCAGAAGCATAGTGTCATGCTAAAATAGTATGAGATTCCTTATTGTTCCTTAAAAAAGAAAGAAAAAAACAATACTATGAAAATTATTTTAACACTTTTCTGAAAATGGAGGTTATATATAAGACTTTGAACTGTTTTTCTCCTCTCTTCCTCAGCTTCTAGTGTATGTTAGTATTCTGGAGATGGGAAATTTCAACATCACACGATACATCCAGCTAATGAGATTGCAAAAACCTTGTGCTTTCCATCATTTCCTTATCAGTGACAGTCAGTCCGTTAAAAGCTGTAACCCCAAGAAGTGAATTTCATTTTTAAACTTTGCATTCTGAAAACAGTCTTCCTCAGACCATTAATAGATAAAATGGATGCTACATATGGCCACGGTTCAGAACACTTACCCTCCAAGAACTGTTTTAAAACTAACAAACAGACTTATTGTCTTCTTTTGCAAAATCCTGAAGTTTACTTTTGTTTACCTGTGTTTTTGTTTCCTTACACAATGATGTGTAATATGCATAATGCATGTTTTGTGGTTCATGTTTTAATTGTATCTTTTCAGGAAAAAGAATTGAATAGATGCACTAAAAACAAACTGTCTTTGGATAGTGGCATGATTTATCTTTCTGAGAACAGAAGGATAATGATTTATCTTTGGATCCTTAATCCTTTTGGCCACAATAAGTTAGATGTGCTCACAACTGAAAGTTGGAAATGTAGGATAATCAAAATAACCTTTGTACACTTAAAAAACCAGAGACAAGGGCATTATTTCACCTTCTAACAAAGGAGGAGAAGATTCCCTCCCAGTCTGAGACCCCAAGAAAACAACCTTGATAGGAGGATATGGGAAAAAGGAGAGTTAACCTCTTAGCATTTGAGCTAATTTTATGAGTAGGAATTTTTATATCTGCCCTTCTATGAGTGTAGTCAGAACAAGCAAAAAGAACTAAATTCATCTCCAAGATGCAGCTTCAGAAAAGATTTCAGAAAATAGGGGGAAAAATCATCTGAAACAATTGTGCTTTTAAGAGACATAGCCCACAGGTCACTGCTCCGGGGGATCTTAGGCAGGAAGAGGAAACAAGAGTACAAATCTAGATTTCTGGAAGGAACTTATTTGAGATAGAAAATATCCAAGGACCTAATCAATCCACACTTAGGATGATTTGGTGATACAAAAAATACAGAAATAAATGTCTCTAGAAATGGTGATTCAAGAACTAATTTATGGGGCATAGAAAATAGGATATGCTGAGCAATGTTATGAGTAAAGAGAGAGAAATGCATTGTGTACCAAGGAGATAAACTCTGCTGGACTGTCAGGAAATGGGATTAAAATCTATTTACAAAAGGTAACAAAAGAGGGTTGGCTCCCTTTGGAGAATTCCATGTACAAGACAATAAATAGAAATAGAAGCAAATATACATTAGAATGAAAGGTGCTGTATTTGAGGGAAATCGGCTCCTAACTCTAGTAGAAATGGCTTTCCTACATTGTACCTCCAGGAGATAGGAGCACTGTGGGCAGAATGGTAAGGGGGGATTATCAAACAAATACACTTGCAATAAAATTAATGCTAATTATAGTCAAGACATTAATCATTCATTCTATATAATATGCAT
>NW_003852428.1:1220047-1225924 GCF_000181295.1 Otolemur garnettii | reverse complement strand
AGAAAATTATATAGCTGTTAGGTCAAATGGTCTAATTTTAGCTTTTATTTTACATCTACAATGTTATTTTAATCTTGTTATGTTGTTTTCCAGAATATTTTAGATCACAAATGGATTGAGGTATATATTCTTAGTCATGATTAGATATTTGTTATTTATTCTATTTACACTTCGCTCAGAATACTATTAAACATTAAATTAAACTGTATTAACTATACAAATATTTCGCTTAAAATTAAATCACTATTCACTAACGAGATATAAAATTTGCTTTTGATAAAAATGCTATTCAATCTGTGATTTGAAAAATGCAATGTCCTTTCAGCCTGCTAGTTCAGAAGTATTTTGATGTTATAAGAAATAGTTGATTTTATAAAGAAATAATTAATTTCACACTAAGCTGTATGAGTCCTGTACCTTTTCGATGTGGTAATTCAAAATGAAACAAATCAAAACTTCATTATTGTTTGGCATTTATTCTCATCAATATGTTTACTAATGTATTAGTTAATAGATTGCCAGTATAGTTTAACAAAAAGAATTGATTTCTTCTAGTAAATTAAATATATTAGCAGGGTATCATCAACTGCAATCCCTTATCGTTTTCCACTTTCTAAATCAATAAACATGAAGCCTTTCCTCTTAACAATTTTCCTTACTGAAATCTCACAAAATTTTATACAATTTTTAAACCAATGCTTTTTAAAATCATATTTGATAGGCCAGGCATAGTGGCTCACACCTATAATCCTAGCACTGTAAGAGGCTGAGGTGCGTGAATCGCTTGATCTCAGTAGTTCAAGACCAGCCTCAGCAAGAGTGAGACCCTGTCTCCACTAAAAATATGAAAAACTAACCTGCAGACCTTGTAGACCCAGCTACTTGGGAGGCTGAGGTAAGAGGATGGCTTGAGCCCAAAAGATAGAGGTAGCTATGAGCTATGATGATGCCATGGCACTCTACCCAGGGTGACAGAAGCAAAAGAAATCAGCTCAAGAAGCAAAAGAAATCAGCTTTGATAACACTGTTTCTGTTGCTTACATGGTTTATTTTTGTTTTATCACTTGTTTATTTTTTCACACTGACTTTCCTGATACTTCTTTGTCTTTCTTTGTGTTCTTTCGTGAGATGTTAGGTCAGCTGTAACCACAAAGGGGACACAGGAGAGAAAATAGAAAGCAAAATTTCCTATAGTCGTATGTTCTACAGGGCAGAGTCACCTCATGCCACAGAGAGGACGGTATGAGAAGAGGGAGAAGGGAGCAGGCTATACCAAGCACGTGACCTGCTGAGAGAGTTATGGGAATCTGTGGACAAATTCCTTTATGGGGAGCAGGGTAGAGTACACTGGCAAAAGGTGAGAGGGGATTCCATCTGTGCATTTAAACAGTGCTAGGTAACAATCAGGTGGGGATAAGAAGAGGTACTTGAGGCAGGACGTCCTGTCACCCTGCTGCACAGCCACCTGCAGGAGATGTCCACAGGCTGTTTGTGTGGGTGTTAACACAGGAAAATAGGGAGTGTTAAAACCTCAATAAAATTTATACTTTTTTTTCTCATGGGATCTAAAATGACTTGGAAGATTTGTTTTTTTGTTGGGCTTTTTGAAACGCGTGATGATTAAAAGCTTTTTTATCAACTTACTTTTAATGAGATATTTATAAAAATCAATTTGTAGAAATCACCTTTTTAATGTCTATGTACTTTTAAGTTTTCATTGAAGTATAACTTTCTTAGAGAATAGCGCTCATATCATCAGCGTTCAGCTCAGAGGATTTCAAAAGACACGTGTTTAGTCAGAGTCAGATCACAAGCAGAACAATGCAGTCATCTCAGAACATTCTCATTCTGTTACTGCTCCGGTTAACCATTCTCTTCACTTCTAAAACCAAAGATCAGTAATGTAATTTTTTTTTGTATTTGAGATAAATGAAATTATGCATTGTGCACATAATTTATTCTCATTTTGTGAGTATTCTTCAATTTATCTATGTCTTCTTGGGTAGCTGAACATCTGAGTAGTTTTAGTTTTGACTTACCAAGTAATGCTGCCAGGAGCACTCTGGTGCTGCAGTCTCCAACCCCACTGGCTGTGCACAGTGCCCATCTTTGGCCTGTTAGAACCTGGCAGGACAGCGTCACTTACTGCGCTCTGCCTCCTGTCTCTCCCCAGGCCCCAACAGTGGAAAAACTGTCTTCCATGAAACTGGTCCCTGGTGCCAAATAGGTTGGAGACCACACCTCTAATGTCTTCCTTTTAGTGAACTCTGCACAGCTGTTTGGTATAGATATACTACGTATACACAGGCATGGAACTGATGTTTGCAAATGTGTCTGT
This sequence comes from Otolemur garnettii, assembly GCF_000181295.1. NCBI lineage: Eukaryota > Metazoa > Chordata > Mammalia > Primates > Galagidae > Otolemur > Otolemur garnettii. The sequence continues at coordinate 1,223,586 of NW_003852428.1, read as the reverse complement.
TCAGCTTTTGCAGATAATTAATGCAGTTTGTGAACTGGCCTTATGTGTATAATTACATAGTTTTCCTTGATATTTAGAAGAAACCCCAAAACTCAAATATTACTTTTGTATTACATAAGTATTCAGAAATGTGTTTTAACTTTGTAATAATGATATTTTTATATATTCCATTTAAATTTTGCTATTATCATAATTCTAGTTTATAACACTGCGGTAGGAAAATGTGACTTAAGACTTTATTATTCATACATGTTCAAAATGGGTTGCAATTGATTTTAAAATGTCCCAAGTATTTTGGAAGTGGAGGAAATTGAAAGATATGTCAAATGACAGATACACAGAAGGACTAGTCTATAGTTTAATAAATCCATTACCCCATTTCCTTTCCTATTACTTCCTGGTTGTATTTAAGCTTATTTTTCTTCTCACTATTATCATATTCCCCTTAACTGTTTTGGTTCTTCTAACATTATTTTCTTCATTCATTCATGCTATGTACTATTAATGATTTCAGATTAATTATATCCTTATTTTAGAGTAAAATATTAGCCAATATCAATCAATATTTCTTTTATTCTTTATCATTTTTATTTTATTTTTCTAACTTGTATATAATTCTTTGCATTTTTGTCAAATATTTGGGCAATTTGGTCTGAATTATCTTTATATCAGTAGGGCTTTTGTCTTTTAATCCCAAATTTATACTTTCTCTTTTGACTCAATAATTTAATGAACAAATATCTATTGCTGTACATAACTATATTAGAGTTCCTTTTTGTCTTACAATCTCTATTTTGGCTGAATTTCTATTTTCAAAGAAGTTTTTCAAACCTCATCAAACCTAATTTTTGACCTCTATTATTTAGTCTTTTCATGTCATCTGTTTTTCTCATGTAATTATTTATTCCTGTTTCATAAACATTGAATATTTCTACGTAATTAAGGACAGTGAAATGTACCTTAGATTTCTCCTAGATCACTGATATTTCACATTTGATGCATGTATTGAGAGTCCATTACCTTGTAAATATTATTCTAGCTTTTGGCGATAGATCAACCAAGGAAACAAATAAGCTAAGTCAAAGAGTAACTAACATAGTACAACAAAAATTAATACGTTGTGAAAACTTGAACACATCAAGGAATTTTCAGACTACCTTGGGGCAGCCGATCCAGAGTTGTCAGATAAGAACTTGTTAAAATTGAAACTGAAAGGGTAAACCAATTACATTGTAGAAGCCATTTCCAGACAGAAGAATTCTGTGCAAAAGCTCTGAATCAGGGATTATATAAAAAACACATCTGCTGATCTTGGATAAAATGTTATTTTCAAATAGGTTTGCAAGTTAATGCTGTCCAAGCATCATTTTTTTAGTCTAATACAGACAGTCATTGATCTAAGTGTCACAAATGAGTATAGAAAGACATTCTCACTTCTTTGCATAAACTTATCTGAATAATTCATCAGAGATTTTTAAGGTATATCATGAGCTGCTATTTATTAAAATACACCATAAAAAGCCAGTTAAAATAGTTTGAAGTTGATTTTTAATTATTAATATGGAACTACTTCATACGCTTTCAATTAATTTAGCAGTTACCACTCAAAAGAAGGAGCATTTAAGTAGCATTTGATCTTCAGAAATAAGGAATGCTTTGCTAAGTCATCACAAGCTTCTTAAATCGCTCTCCTTTGAAAAGAAAAGCATGTGTTCTTTGTGTAATCTAACTTAATCCCTAAAGTTTTCCATTCTGTGCAAAAGAAGTTCATTCAATTTTTTTTGCAAAATAAATATTTCTATCATAAATGCCCAGAATACCAGAAAATTGCTATAGCATTTAATTTTCTATTAAGCATAGATATTTATAAAATAGGTCTAACAGAACAAAGCAAGATGTAAATGCATATAAAATGTTGAAATCAATGTTTTATTAGCAACTTTCAATGCTCATGATTTACACTTCTGTGAGTGTATGTTGGCATCATCAACATATTTAATTGGTATAAAAATGCCTGATTAGAATTTTTAATGCCGAATTTCTATTGAAATATCAGCCAAAATAAGTAAAATACAGACACATATGTCACTGACAAAAGGGCAAGAAGAAGAAAATTGTAAATACTTTAAATAGGTGTCACAGAAACATTTTTACTAAGTTACTCTAACTAGAAAACTATTTATTGTATGCATTCTTCTGGGTTTTCTATGGGTGAAATACAATTATATCTGTAATGCCTTAAAAATAGTACTGTTGTTTACCTTTCATGTGCATTCAACTATCTTTATTGCCTTTCCATCCTGGGAGGTTTCCCTCAATTTCTTGCACTAATACATAAATTCACACCTACAGACATACACACATACTATTTCAGATCAAGTCTTATTTCATTTTGAAAACTAACATTTTGTTTTTTGGGGGTTTTTTGAGACAGCGTCTCCCTTTGTTGCCCTGGATAGAGTGTCATGGCATCATCTGAGCTCACAGAAACTTCAGACTCAAGCCAGTCCTCTTATCTCAGCCTCACGAGTAGTTGGGATTACAGGTGTCTGCCATTATGCCTCGTTAGTTTTACTGTTTTTGTTTTTATTTTTATTTTATTTTATTTTAAGTAGAGATGCGGGTCTTGCTCTTCTTCAGGCTGGTCTTGAACTTCTGAGCCGAAGCAATACACTCACCTCAGCCTCCCAGAGTGGTAAGATTACAGGAGTGAACCACCACATGGGCATGGAATCCAACATATTTTTTATTCAATAATTTATTTTTTTCTAGCCCAATATATTCCCTATTATTCTTTTATAGGAATGTTCTTAATTTTACTTCTTTTTCTCCACCATATTCATAGTAAAAACACATGAATTTATTTCCCAAATCTATGCTGATACATTGATGGGAATGGGCGGGCCTCTGAACCCCGTGATGTAATACATCTTCTTACAGCATTCTGCAGACAAGATTCTCACTTTTATGTTTCTTCACTAGAAGAAGGTTGAGAATTTTAGCAAAATTTAGGAAGTTAACTACCTTGGAAAATTATTTAACCTTTGAAAATATTAATCTACTGACTCACTCTAAAATTTGAATTTATTTCTCCTTTGTAAAATGAAAAGTTTTATTCCTTTAGATGATCCAGCTTAATTTGATCCAGCCCCTTTATTTTCATTTATGGGCAAGTTGATATTTTGCAAATAATAACTTTGAAGGATATTGCTATAGGGCTTTTAAGAACATTCATTGTTTTACATGTCTCTAGGAATAAAACACAATTGAGAGAAAAATATCACGTGAATTTGTCACCTATGTTGTGATTCTCAAACAAAAATAGGATCTATATAAAAAGTAGATGATTGTTCTTTTCAAGGCTGTGGGGTAAGATGTATGCATATTGCAAGGTCTATTTCAAAGTCAAAAGAAAAGACACATAGAGACAGTCAAGTATAAATAGTACTGGGATAAAAATCCTGGCTTAGTAGCTAATAATTGACATATTGTCTGTTTAAATGGAACAATTCTCAGCAAATAATTTTCTGTTAGCAGAA
>NW_003852428.1:1218396-1219828 GCF_000181295.1 Otolemur garnettii | reverse complement strand
ATGTTGGATGGTGCCCTCCATCCCATGATTGGGGATACTCTGGAACATTTTACAGAAGTAGAGGCAATAAAACCCAAAGGTGTTTTAATAGTAACAGAACCAGGCAAATATCTCCATTATATTTCAAATCTTTAATATTCTTAGAGAGATAACCTTTGCTTACTATAAAGTTGAAAGTCACACTTAGTTTATCTATGCTATTACTATTCAAAACTTTGGTGGTTTTAGCTAGTTAACATCATCCTATGACAAAAACTCAGATGATTAATTCAGAAGCAAAATGGTTTATATTTAAGAGTAAATGTTATTGACCAGGAGAAATAAGAAATGTAAGGTTCCACCAAGACTTAGGAATAAAATATCAGACTTATTTTTTTCTCTCAAAAAAGAAATTATATATGTGTATGTATGTATATGCATATGAATGTGTATAAAAATTTTCAGATTATCAAATTAATGTATACAAATGAATAGCATTTCTATATACTAATAGCAATCAAGCTGAGGCTCAGATCAATAACTCTACATTGTTTATAATAGCTGCAAAGAAAATAGAATACCTAAGAATATATTTAACCAAGAAGGTTAGGGATCTCTACACGAACAATAAAATGTCGATTAAGGAAATCAGAGACCAGAAACCAATGGAAAAATGTTCTATGCTCACAGATTGGAAGGATCAACATTCTTAGAACATCCATACTGCCCAACGTGATTTAAAGATTTAACATAATTCCCATCAAAATTTTTGTCATTTCTTATGAATCTAGAAGAAAAAAATAATCCTGAACTTTATATGGAAGCAAAAAAGATGCTGAATAACCAAAGGAATCATAAGCAAAAAGAACACATCTAAGAGACATCATATTAACAGGTTTCAAATTATACTACAAAACTATAGTAGCCAATATCAACAATGATATTGGTGTGAAGGTAAACGCATAGAACAATGGAAAAGAACGGAGAACTCAGATAGAAAACTCTGTAGCTATTATCTACTGAGTTTTGCCAAAATATACAAAAATATATACCAGGGAAAAGATGGCTTAATTCAATAAATAGTGCTGGGAAAACTGCACAGCCACATATGGAAGAATGAAACTGGATCCCTATTTCTCAAGAAGGATTACAGACTTAAATGTAAGATGAGAAAACAACTTAGAAAGTCCGTAGAAAAAATTGGAAAAGCTGTTCTAGACACCAGTCTAGGCAAAGACTTTATGAATAAGACTCAAGAAGGAATAAGGGCACATGTGAAATTTACTAAATGTAGACTATAAATGTCTTAACACAATAACTAAGAAAATGCTGTGAAGGCTATGTTAACAATTTGATGAAAATATTTCAACTTGTATATAAAACCAGCACATTGTCCCCCATGATTGCATTAATGCACACAGCTATGATTTAATTAAAAAAAGAGAAGGAAATA
>NW_003852428.1:1211628-1218008 GCF_000181295.1 Otolemur garnettii | reverse complement strand
GTTGGAATGTAAACTTGTACAACTTCTGTGAAAAGCAGTATGGAAAATACTCAAAGAACTAAAAGTAGACCTACAATTTGGTCCAGCAATCCCATTACTGGGTTTTTAACCAAAGGAAGTTATTTTACAAAGCATACATCTGCAGCCGAATGTTTATGAAGAAAATGTTCATATCGTATGGAGTCCACCTAAATGCCATTATCCTAAGTACCTCAGGAACAGAAAGTAAATGTCTTCATTTATAAATGGGAGCTGAATGAAGGACGAATATTATCATAATGAGCAGTTATGAACATTGGAAACTAAGAGTGGGAAGGGTGTGAGAGGATGAGGGTGGAAAATAGACTTATCGAATCAAGGTATGTGATTTTGGTGATAAATACCCTAAAGATCCTAACTTCAGCATGATACAGTTTACCCAAGTAACAACAACCAGTTATGCTTTCTTCATTTTTGATATAAAAATAATAGAAGCCCCTGCAATATTTTAATCTGTCTGTGCAATGCCTGTGACAACTTGAATAGAAGCTGTTCTTTATTTATTGGCTTTTAAATTATATATGATACATACAATAGAGTTTTATTACATCCTTCTTCTATAGAATTATGGTTGGGATACTAACATTTGATGAATTTTGTTGGATAAGGTTTGCATTACTAATTGGAAATGCTAAATTCTCCTTCTAGACCTGTTAAAACGAATTCGTTTTTATTCTTTGTTTGTTTTGCATATGACTTCATTTTGCAGAAAATATTTTGCTGATTGTCTTTGGCTATTTTGCCAGAAGAAAAACATAACTGTCATATGTTTAACAATAAAATATACAATTATATGTGCTCAAAATAAGCATATTCTAATGGGCAGAAAAGTGACATTTTTATTTCAACTGAGATCTGTTGTTCTTAACTGTGGCTTTATTCTATCCTTAACAATGCTATTGATGTCTGCAATGTACTTCGAAGCTACAAAAAAGAGCAGAAAAATGTGCTTTTTATGTCACTAAAGTAAAACCAATGACGTATAGGTTTTAGTGTGTCAAAGTCATCTACATGCTTTATTATACACAGAAAGAAAAAAACAAGTTTCCGGACTCTAGCAAATAAAATTTTATTATGAAGTAATAATAATTAATTAGGCCAACTAAATTTTGTTTCCATACTTAAATAATTTGTCTGTAGTGTATACACACAACTCTGAACTAAAGTGCTTTTGCTAATGATGGGAAGGGGGTGGGTTATTTTTTGATAAATGGCAGATCATAGATTTCTCGTATTTTAAAGTGAAGTATACATGCTCTTTTATTTTTTCCCTTCACCTTTGAGATTTCGTTTTCTTTCTATTAACTCAAATCAATACTGGTTGCTACAGATAGTTAGTACTATCTTTTAAGAAAAAGCCTTGCTTTACAGGGACAGTGAGGACAGGGGTACCCACAAGGGGATTCATGCCAGCACATGATCTTGGCTGCCAGGACTGTCTATAAAAGTGACACAGTTATTAGATAGTAGGGTAGGGTGCCAAAGAATCAGGACCTGGGACTATTTAGGTAAAAGGTACTTACTCTTGAGAGGACCTTGGAAGAATCTGCAATCTCAACTATTTAGGAGGTACTGCTGTCTGAGACCCTGTCATGAGGATGCCCTACTTGTAGGCCCCAGGTTGGGGAACTGATAAACTCTTCTTTTGAATGGTGGGTAGCTTGCTTAGATGTGCACACCTCGTGAAGCTGCCCCAACTGCCACAAGAACAGAGCATGGACCACATGCAAATGATTTGTCAGAATATGTTGACGAATTGTTCTATGGGCTGAGGTGGGGGTGTGAAAGAGTTTTCCCTTCAGAAAGAGTATCTTTCTCAGCCATGTGGAGAAAAAAGAGAGAGAGGATCTACAAACTGAACATGAAGACTGGCAATTGGACAGAGATACTGGTTCCAGGTATAAGTCATTTCCATTAAGAATAATTATACTGGTTCCAGGTTCTTCCATAATACCTTTGTGATCACTACATTTCTGTGCAAGAATGAAATCCTTTGTGAATGGATTGCATCTAACTTAGAGGGCTATGATTCCTGATCTAATAAGCCTTCAAAATTATGCATTGGATCTTGGGAATGCAACAGCTAGTGATCATCCCCTCTGGATCGTCAACTCTCAATGAATGGATTTGAGGTTAATATTTATATAAAGAGTTCAACATGATATGGCACCCTCTGTTGAAGTCTTGGTGAGTTTGCTGTTAGAAAAGAAGGCAAGCCTTCTCAGGCAGTGGGCCCTTGAAGTTCAGAGAATCAGGAGGGATGTAGACACAGCTGGGGCTTACAGCTTGGACTTACCCCAGGTAACCCACTCTTTTTCTACTTACTTCCAGTGGTAGTTATTCTCTATCAAGAAGTTCAGGAGGAGGCTGGGCTCAATGGCTTACACGTATTATCCTAGCACTCTGGGAGTCCGAGGAGGGTGGATTGCTTAAGCTCAGGAGTTCAAGACCAGCTTGAGCAAGAGCGAGACTCTGTCTATAGCTACAAAAAAAAAAAAAATCAACTTGGTGTGGTGCACATCTGTGGTCTCAGCTACTCAGGAGGCTGAGACAAGAGGGAGGCTGAACCCAGGAGTTTGAAGTTGCTGTGAGCTATGACACCATGGAAGTCTACCCAGGGTGACAGAGTGACACTGTATCTCAAAAGGAAAAAGTTCAGGAGGAAAGAACACATGACAATAGGGTCCAGGCTGGACATACTTATCTTCAGCTTTGGGAATACTTGTCTGTCCATCTTGGTGACATTGTGTGGTCAATGAGTATTGCCAAGAGTCAGTCATCTGGTTGTAAGCAGTGGCTCCAGGTAACTCCTGGGTCAGCACCTGGGGCTACTCTTTTCTCTGCTTGTCTGCAGCTCTCTCTCTGCAGGGCTCAGCTGGTGGTACACTGAGTCCTGTAGCTTCATCCCACTGTGTTAAAGGAGTTTCTCTCCTCATGCCCACCCCTCACCACAGTCTTCTATTTCCAACTTACTACCTGAGAGCTCTCACCAACTCATTTCAATAGCCACCCTTCCAAGAAGAGGAACTACAAAGGCTGGCAGGTTCTAGCCATAGACCTGGGAAGAAGATGGAGAGGGAGGCTCAGGAGTGAGAGAGTCAGGGCAGGGTGTGCAGGTAAAAATTAATTCTACTTGATCGGGAAGGTTTTACTAAAGCAGACGTTGTGGAACTGTAATTGTTTTAAACAGTAAAAAAAAAAAATACACCATTGATCAGCGTATAAATATTCATAAAATTACAAATAAAGTCATTAATTTCTTTGAAGATCTTTTTTAATCAAAAGGAGCGCTTAAAATGAATCAAATGTAAATTAGACATCAGAATTATTATATCATGTAATTTTCTCCAAAATTTTATTAGATGGTTACACTGTTTTTGGCTTCTGATATTTCATATTCAAAATATACTTTGAAAATCTCCTTAAAGGCTTTCTATCAGTGCTATAATTTTTGACAATTTGTAAGTTGTAGACATATTTGGATAGCAACTAGTCAAAGCACCATATGTTGTGAACATGACTTTCTGTGCTTTCCAGGCAACGTTGGTCCTCCTGTGAACCTGACCTGCTCAAAGCAGTTATTTCATTTCTTTAAACTGCCTGCCAAACTGTTGTGGTTGATTTTGATATGGGCAGATGGCCACTTCAAAACAATCAAAATATAATATTTCTTCTCTATACTTACCTTAGTTCAAATTTTGAATATGATGCTAGCTTTGATTAAATTTCAGGTCTCACTAATTGTTTTCAGGTACCCAGGCAGTTTACATGAAACATGTTTGATCAAATAGCTAACACAGGCTTCCCTTCTTATTACATTGGTGCGTTATGTCCATTTTGGTGCTTTGTTAGATGTGATTACAATAGTGGAAGATCAACTATCAATCTGTAGTGTCTACCCATCATAAGATGGACAAATATGTATTAACAAGAGACATCAATCTAATTCAAAGTGGTATGTGTGTTTTACTGCTGAAATTCAGTAGAACTTTTAAATGTTTAATTTCCAAGCTGCATCTATTAGAAATGTGAATATGAACAAATCACATAAATTTAAGAGTTTATAGCACAGGAGCGAAGGCATTAGCTTCATGCAAACAAGGATAATATTATTAATGTAAGCAGTTTTCCCCATTTATTCTCACACTTTACTATCTTTCTTTGAGCCTTTCTTTCCTCTTTTTCTCTCTTCTTCCCCGCCTCCTTCCTCTCTCTCTACTCTTTGTCTTCCTCTTTCTCTTCCCATTCTTCTTCCTCTTTCCCTTTCATTTTCTTCTCTGGCCTTTGCTTCCATTCTTCTTCCTGGTGCTCTTCTTAAAATGCAATAGTGTCAACATATGACAATATCATGTATACGTTTAAATTTCAATTCAGCAAGCTCCCTTTCAGGAATCTATTTCAAAGACCTAGAAATAAACTGGTATTAATTTGACTTTACATAAGTTAAACATTCTTCACAGTACAAATTAACAACTTTATCTGTACTAGCATAAAATTGTAATCAATCCCAAAATTTAACAGTGAGATTCTGGTGGGGTAAACTCTAGTATGTCTGCACAGTGCAGTACTGTGCTCTGTATGTTTTAAAAGCACTTAGGAAGATTTCCATGTAATAGATTATAATTGTATATGTTGGAATATAAATTGTTAAATGAAAAAAGCAAATTTCAAAAAAATGTGTAACATGTTACCTTTGCCTTAAGAATGGCAGGGTCGGGGGTGCACTTCTTTCTTGCTTCCTTACCTACTTGCCTTTTGTTTTCTCTTTCTTGCTTCCTTTTATCCATGAGTTTGGGTGAATTTCTTTTTTATGTTTTCAATGCAAAATAAAATCGTGTTTCCCCCAAAATAAGACACTGTCTTATATTTATTTTTTCTCAAGAAGAAAAAATACTAACGCTTATTTTCAGAGGATGTCTTCCTCTCCACACCAAAATGCATTTTGGGGTTATGCAGATATGCTGCATAGCCACGCCCATCACTAGGTCTTATTATCAGGGTAGGGCTTATATTTAACAAATCCATAGAATCTTGCTAGGGCTTATTTTGAGGGGAGGTCTTATTTTCAGGGAAACATGGTAGAAGGAAAGGTGAAATACTGATAGAAATGATTATCTATAAACGGAAGAGGACTGAGCTGAGAAGCAACCATGATTATGAGATTTCACAAACTATAACTTGTTATGTCATTTTGGCTCTGGAATATTGTCAATTCATTACATAATTAAAAGATATAAAAGGCAAACCTTAAATCTTCTAGAAAATTGGAACAGATGTTTGTTACACAAGTGATTTAAACACACAGAGAAAGTAACTTTACTAGAACATGGATATTTGATAATACTTTCTCATATTTTATAAAATAACTGCAAATAACCTTAAACCACATTCAATCATTTTTTGATATCAATACTATTATTACGAATTTGAAGTTATAATTATATTAGAATGTAATGGAAATAATTCAATATATCACCATTTTAATAACTAAAATTTTTAATACTGTAGTTTAAAATGATACAATATGAAAATTTTTAAAATAGCAAAATGTCACAATTTTCAATTTAAGGTAGATATTTAAAACTAATTTATCATTTTTCTCTTTAAAATTATATGTTTCTTAGTTTTTTTCCACTGTAAAACTCCAAGTAGAAATGAACACCTCTTATAACAACATACTGGTGCCTACACACTATTTCTTTTTTTTTTTTCCCCAGACAGTCTCATTCTGTTGCTTGGGGGTTGAGTGCTATGATCAATCCTGGGATCAAGAGATCCATATGCTTCAGCCTCCAGAATAGCTCAGGCTGGTTTTGAACTCTTCAGCTCAAGCAATGGCCTCCTACAGTGCTAGGATTCCATACATGAGCCACCATGCCTGGCCAACACACCACTCTTAAAAAGTAGGAATGTAGCACTTCCAGGTGTGATTTTATGTAGAGTCATGAGATTTACCAAAGCAATTTGCCGTTCCAGAGATAAGTGATAAATCTGATTGGGCTGGTCAGATAGGCACAGGGGCCAGCCTGAAGCATCTCAGATCTAGTATTTGATCATTTGAGTTCTAAAAAGAATAACTAAAATTTATTACAAAATCTTTGAATATGTAGAAAACATTGCATTTATAAGATACTGAAAATTATGAGTAAAAGGAAAGACAGAAAAAAGAAGCCAAGCATTGCTGAAAATTTTGGTAAGATTGATGGTGAATTATAATGAGTTTAGGATTTATTATATATTATTTAAAAATAATAAATATATTATCATAGGACTAAAAGTGCATGTCATGGAAATCAAATAGTGCTAGTGGATAAGGTAACATTCTTTTTTTTTTTTTTTTT
>NW_003852428.1:1201144-1211573 GCF_000181295.1 Otolemur garnettii | reverse complement strand
CTGGGTAGAGTGCCATGGCATCACAGCTCACAGCAACCTCCAACTCCTGGGCTCAAGCGAGATTCCTGCCTCTGCCTCCCAAGTAACTGGGACTACAGGTGCCCGCCACAATGCCCGGCTATTTTTTGGTTGCAGCCGTTGTTATTGTTTTTGGCGGGCCAGAGCTGGATTCGAACCTGCCAGCTTAGGTGTATGTGACTGGTGCCTTAGCCGCTTGAGCCACAGGCACCAAGGCTAACATTCTTTTTTACATAAGAATTCCAATAATAAAATACATTAAATAAATATAAAGAAAAGGAAACGTAAAGTTACAGTTCTAAAGGAAATAATTATCCTGGCAATAGTCCAATAGAAATAGTCAGATTCCCATGGCCAGATAGAACATTAACTATGGGATGAAAGAATCAGATTTATACAACCTGAATTCACTGATCAGTGATAATCTCATCAATGCTAAATTAAGACCATTAAAATATCACGTGGCTCCTAGCACAATGCAGTATAAAATACTTCAGAATGCCTATGATGTATGGATGTTCAAATAAAATTAAAGTTGAATTTAGATAAAAGATTAAATTTATAGTGAATTATGAAGGTTAGAAGAAAAGTTAAGTAAGCTAGAAAAGGAAGCTGTCAGCTTAATCTGGAGCATGAACAATTTACAGAAAAAAGTACCTGGATTGAACAAACTAATTGCATGGAGGAAGAAGAAAGAAATCAGAAAAATAAAAGCACTACATGCTAAAAAGAATAAATTAAAACCGAATAAAAAATAACTAAAAACATATAGTAAGTAGAAGGTTTATGATTTAGAATAAAATAAAAAATTATAGAAAATATACTTTCAAACAATTGAAGACATTTAAATAGGAATGAAGTTTCAATGAATTAATGAAGTTTTCTTGTTGTCTTGTTTTGAGACATAGTCTTACTCTGTTGTCCATACTAAAGTGCAGCCTCATCCCAGATCACTGCAACCTTGCACTCCTTTAGAAGGCTAAATCGATCCTTCTGTCTCAGCCTCCTGAGTAGCTGGGACTACAAGCACATGCCACCACACTTGCCTAATTTTTCTATTCTTTTTAGAGGTGGGAGAGGGGGTCTCACTCTTGCTTGGGGTCATCTTGAACCCCTGGCTTCACACTACCTCCTACCTAAGGCTTCCAGAGTACTGGGATTAAAAGTCCTGAAACACTACACTCAGGCACATTGGAATTTTTGTGTAAGTGCAAAAATGACATTTTGGATAGTTATGCCTGTCTAAAAAGTGTGATTGCTGAAAGGAGGAAATACAGAAACAGGGTTTTCCTTATTTTGCTTTGGGCTGTCAACTTTTTATACAAATTGAAAGAGCAGATTATTTGGTATTATTTTGTGTTCACATAGTAATCATTCTTATCGAAATACTTTATCAATAAATTTAATAATAATTTATATCAATAAATTTTGATTTATGCTTAGCTCCAGTACCAAAGAAAAATCATTTTACTGACAAAATTTATCTTACAAAAGTTTAATAATTATTTATTTAATATATAATCACTTGATTTCCAACTTTTCCAGTTTTTTTTTGTCCTTTCTAGTTTGTCTGAGATGAATCAAATGGGGTTCAGTTTGATTTGCTGCAACCAATTGGTTTCTCCTATCCTTCAGATGGATATAAATGTTAGACTTAAAAAATGTAGCTTTGACTCTGTATGTTCTATGCTTACATACTTCTAGCCCTATAAATGTATTCTCTTTCTTTCAATTCATTTAGGAAAAAACTTAATGACCATCTATGTTTCAGAATTCAATGTGCAGATAGGATCTTTATAAAACGTTCAGTCAAGGAAGGATTTGTTGTTGTTGTTGTTGAGACAGTCTCAATCTTTATAAAAACGTTCAGTCAACTTCATTATTTGTTTCATCACTGCTTCCTCATCCTGATGGTCAAGTCAGTTCCACCAGTTCACAATTTTCTGAACACATCAGGTTCTTCCTAGTATGCATACTTCAGAGCATGCCAATATGTAGGCCCAGAAGGAAGGAACATGCCCTCCCTCTGCCTTCTTTTTTCTTTTTGAACATTGTAATCATCCCTTAAGATCTTAGTCAAACGACGGATTATATCCCTCCCTCAGAATGAGTAACCCCCTGAATACCATGTTTTCAGTCTTCCTTTTAGCAATTCTCTCAATCCCTCCCCATAGCCGCTTTGCCAATCCCCTCACATGCAGAGTCCCTTGTTAATATTCATATTCCCATGGCCTAACACATTGCCTTGCATACTAATAGGGCCTCAAAGCATCTTGAGTTCTCTGTATTTTCAAACATCAGTTGTAATCGATTTATTCAAACACAGCTTTCAGTCAAACCCAAAATATTTAGTGATATTTTTACTGTTAGATATCCAATGGGTCATTTAGCAACCCCGATGTGTTTGAAGTATCACTATGCTCTGTGGCTTGTGTCTGCTTAAAAGGTTTCTTTTTGTTGTTGTATTCTGGATTGTGTGCTGTTGTACTTTAGATTGTGTGCTGTTGTACTTCGGGTTGTGTGCTGTTATATTTTGGATTGTGTGTTGTTGTATTTTGGATTGTGTTTTTGTTCAGTACCTGTTAATGTCCTTTTGCATGTTTTGGTAGAAAGGTGTCATGGAAATAATACTGAGTATCAGAAAATATTTTTTCATTTAAGATAAAAATATGAGCTAGAAATTTAAACATATTTGAATATTTTGAAGCAATAATCTGTTTTCAATAAATTCAAAATATTAATATTTTGGGGATATTCTCATACACATAAAAACTATCCAGTATGTTGAACCATATGATTTACTGTTTGTGGTAACTATAATCATTTTTATATAGTCTAATCAGATGCCTACCTACAAACCTCTGCTTCTCAGAAATTTTTTGTTGTTGTTGAGACAGTCTCACTATGTTGCCCTTGGTCGGGTGCTCACAGGAACCTCAACCTCTTAGGCTCAAGCGATTCTCTTGCCTCAGCCTCCTAAGTAGCTGGGACTATAGGCGCCTACCACAATGCCCAGCATTTTCTTGTTTCAGTTGTCATTGTTGTTTAGCAGGCCCAGGCCAGGGTATTATCCACTAGTGTATGTGGCCAGCACCCTACCCACTGAGCTACAGGCACTGCCCAAGAATAATTTAATATTCAGTAAGTGCAAAGATTTTCTACCAATGTTCTTTGAATATAGGAAAAATTTTTATAACTGGTTTAATTTGATTTTGTGAAGAAATATACTAGTAAAATCAGAAAACATATTATGAAATGTTAGCCTCACATATATTATATTTACGTATGTAGATGTTATGAGCTAGCAAATGAAATTCTGAGGCAATGAGTTCAAATTGACAATAATGTTAAAGTATGTGACAAAATTGTGAAAAACATCTCCTACTTTCTCTTATTTTCTCATTTTTTGAAATGTTATATTAGTAATTATAATTATATGCATTTGATACATAAATTCAACATATTCACACTAAATAATTGTAAATAAATGAATGGAAGTGTTTTTCAAATTTTTTTTTCTTGCTATAGAGAAATTCAATCATAACTAACAAGATTTTCAATTTATAAATACTATAATGAACTTGAACATACTTTAATGCATTTGATAAGCAAATAATTGAAAAATATAAATCATTATATATATAATTACATTACAAATTTATAGTTAAAATTTGTGGTTATCTAGAACTGGTTATCCTGTTGAAAAATGGAATACTCATGACCTTTGTGTGATATAAAGGTTAATTCGCTATTTGAAAAAAAACTGCTATGCTTTTCACATATGTTTCATAAAAGAAAAAGTGTTATGTTATAACCCGAATTTCTAAATTCAGAAATAAAGATATTTTAAAACTTCATTGCCTTAGTCATTTTATTATGACCCCCCCTTTTTTGTAAAATTAAGGAAAGATATTCTTCTCTGGTAGTTGTAATTTCTACTGCTTAAATTAAAAATAAATGATCTATGGTTATTTTTAACTATACACCTTATTAGTAAAAATAAATTATAGAATATTAATCAAACCTAGAACAGGAAAATTATTGTATACTTTGATTTATAAAGTTGTCTGGTGTGGTACCTACTGGGGAAACTGAACGACTTCAAAGGTTGTCATGTAAATAAAGACTATGGAGATGAGCTAACGAAAATCCTTGGAAATTTGTTTCAGGAGAGATAACTGAAAGTTTCTGAGATAGGATTGGAGCTACTGGCCACCCCATTAGGAACAAAACTCTAGCGACTTATCCTCTAATGTCAGCAAAGCTGAGGGATTTAAACATAGACATAGAATAATCGGAAGATTTATTTCACAACATGTATAAAATTGATGATGACCTTTTAGGAAAAGTGAAGCCAGAAAGATTTAAGGTCTCTAACTTAAAATGTTAGAAACAGAAATGGATATGATTACACTTTGCATGTTAAATCTTACTCTTGTCTATTCCCATTGAAATATAATCCTTATTTTTTATTGTAGCTATTTTCATGAAATCCTATTTTTATGCAAAACAAAAATTTTCTAAGTAAAAAATATAATTTATTAAATTAAAAGCACATTTGAGTTGGAATGTGGCTATCTAGACTATGAAGGCATAATCAGGGCACAATCTGCTTGGTGGGAATTTAGTCTAATTGAAGGCCAATTATTTTATTTACTTGTAATTCACATGATGTATGCTTGCTGATAGATGCAGCTGCTGCTAGCCAAGTAACTAGGAGGAAACAAAGAGCCTTGGGTGGGTGATATTTGCAAACTCAGCAAGATAAAGCAATGAAAAATAACATTTCTCACATAAAAAAAGTCTCAAAAAGTGTTTACATGCATAATTCTAGTATGGTTAGTTGTTTCCATTCCAATTTTTTTCATATTAATTCAACAGTAATTATTCTTATATTATAAATCACTATCAATTATAAGTGAATAGAATTTTACTTATCCAATATTTGCTTTCATTATACATATAATATATGCATGTGTCATAAAATAATCATATGCTAGTGAAGATCTTATAAATATAATTAGAATCTCATATCCCTCTCTCACTTCCAGGCTTACTCTCAGAGGAAATTATTTAAAACTGCTTATAGTTTGGTTATTTATTTTTCATAACAATAATCATATAAGTTATTTCCTCACTTTTAGCATGAGTTTTATAGCTTCAGATGATTTCTTATTCTTCATTAACCTAATTTCCTTTCAGATTGAAAAACTTCTTTTAGTATTTTTTATAAGCAGTCTGTTTTTAGTGTAACTCAACAGCTATTGATTGTCTAGGGAAGTTTTTATTTCTCCATGTTTGAAGTATATTTTTGTGGGATACATTAGTTTAGGGTGAAGTTTTTGCCCTGTTAGTACTTGAATTATTTCATGCCACTCTCTCCTGACCTGAAAGGTTTCCACAGAGAAGTTTACTGCCAGAAGTATCAGAGCTTCTTTATAATTTTCTTTTCTTTTTCCTTCTTATTTCCCTTAGGACTTTTTCTTTGTCCACATACCACAATGTTAGGGATTTTAATTATGAAATGTCCTGATTTAGTCTTGAGTACATCTACTTGCTATTCTGTGACCTTCTTGTACCTGAATATTGGTACCTTTTCTTAGATTTTTAAGAACCTCAGTTATTATTTCTTTGAAAAATCTGTTTGTCTCAGTCTCTCTCTCCATCTCTTTTTTCAGGACAATAACTCTCACATTTGCCTGTTTCAGGCCATTTTCTAGATCTTGTCAGTTCATTTTATTCTTTTTTTTAAACTTTGTTTTTCTTTTTTCTCTTCTGGACATGTATTTTTCGAATAGCCTATCTTCAATTGACTATTTTTTTCTTCCACTTCATCATGTTTTTGAAAAACTCTTAAGCATTTTATAGTTTGTCAATTAAATTTTTTAGCTCCAGAATTCAAAGGAATGAAGAATTATGTAACTCCCCACAAATACAATTAAATAAAGCACATTTTACTTTAAAGTACCCCAAAACCCAGCCATTTGTGGCTGCAGAGCAGCATTTTGCAGGGAAATGATTAAGGCCAAAGGAGGAATCCTTGGTGTGGTGGAAATATGTTAGAATCAGCAATGGGGGGAAAGGGGAAATTGCTCTATGAGAAAGGGGCTTTGCTTGTATTTCCAGGAGATGACTCTGATTTTGTCTGAGTTCCATCAAGATTTATTAAGCTCCATCATGATCCCTGACCAGAAAATACAGAAGACTGCCAGGAAAAAAGGGGACTGGCATACTCTCAGAGGCAGCTGAAGAAACTGTAGAGAATGATGGCCACTCCCCTGAAGTTGTGGTGATTCCCAGCCACCAATAGGAAACAAATCAAGGCTTTGGCCAATCAGACCCAGATGTCCCTTTACAAGACCTCACTCCAGATGACTCCAGAAAATTACATTCTAGTGTTCCTGGAGGTACTGGCAGCAGTGATGAGTAGTCCTATAGTCGCAGTGCCCTATTCTGACATATTTCACTTGTTAGGCTTTTGTCCTTTTTCTACTACTAATGAGACCTATGTCTTGGGTAAAGTCAGCTATTAAAGTTAATTTGAATGATAACACATGGATGCCCAGTCCCATCATTGACCAATACCTCACATGTCCAGCAGAAGAGGGCATGAAAATTAACTTAACCCTAGTGTATAAGTACCCTCCTATTTGCCTTGGAGCTGCTGAAGGCTGAATACTCATGGACACTCAGGAATGGAGAATTGAAAACTCTACTTACTCTAATGACACTTATATAAGTTTCTATGCTGGCTCTGGTATTTCTTTAAATTACCTAAGTGACAAATATAACCCTGTTATAAAGATTACCTTTAAATAATTTTAGTAATAGATCTAAGAGGCTAATATCCTGCCTGATGGTTCTATTCAGTTGTGTAATATAGCATGACAGGATTGTAATGCTCTTTGGGCAGTGTTAATCATCTGGTTTTTAAACAATGGAACAACCTGGTTGTTAAAAAATGGTACAACCAGGAATAATTTGGTTTCATCAAAAATTGGATCCCTAGAAATTATCTATCACAAGATTGTTCTAGGTAAGAAATGTGTGAGGAGGAACCAATCACTATGACTTATAGGTCTCATGGCTCTCCCCAACTATGGTTGCTTAAATGCACCTTCTTTTTTCCCAACAAGGTGGAATAACCCAAGTCTGGCCACCCTGAGACCAAAAATGTTGCATCCTCATCTGAGGCCAGAACATCCTGAGTTATGGCAGTCAACAGTGGAAATTTCTGATTGAGAGAATGGCAAGGCCATAACACTAAGGTCTATCCCAATTACGGTTCTTGCTCTGCTTATTATGAGAAATATCTCAAAGCTGATTATTAGATTGCCTTACAAGCTTGTGTTAAATGCCCTTACATTCTTGTTGTTGAAAAATTAATTATTATTCCTGACTCTCAGACCATAGGTTATAAAGATTGCCAATTGTTTGCTCATATAAACTCCACTTTTTTTTTTTTTTTTTTTTTTTTTTTTGAGACAGAGCCTCAAGCTGTTCCCCTGGGTAGAGTGCTATGGCTTCACTGCTCACAGCAACCTCCAACTCCTGGGCTCAAGCGACTCTCCTTCCTAAGCCTCCCAAGTAGCTGGGACCACAGGCACCCGCCACAACGCCCGGCCATTTTTTGGTTGCAGCCGTCATTGTTGTTTGGTGGGCCTGGGCTGGATTCGAACCCGCCACTTTAGGTGTATGTGGCTGGTGCCTTAGCTGCTTGAGCCACAAGCGCCAAGCCTAAACTCCACTTTTAATTCAAATATCAATATTTTATTAGTCAGATCTTGGAAAGGCATTTGAATCCCAGTGCATCTCCAACACCCCCTGGGAAGCTTCTCCCTGGACTCATATTTTTATTGACATGCTCAAAACTATTTGAGAAGGTCTAAAAGATTTATTTTCACCTTACCAGCAGTCATTATGGGACCGATAGCAGAGACAGACACTGTGGCTACTGCTGGAATTGCCATTCATCAATCCATTCAAATAGCACACTTTGTCAATGTCTGACAAATGAGTTCCACTTGATTATGGAATTCAAAGTCTGGAGTTGGTCGAAAATTGACTAATCAAATCAATGATCTCAGACAAAGCATGATTTGGCTTGGAGATAGAGTAATGAGTTTGAAGCACTTTACTCAACTACAATGTGATTGAAACACTACAGATTTCTGTATTACTCCATTGGAGTTCAATCAAATTAAATGTGACTGGGGTAAAATAAAAAGACATTTAATAGGATTAGACAATAAGTTATTCCTTGATATTTCAAATCTAAAAGAACAAATCTTTGAAGCCTTGAGGGCACATTTGAACTTGCTTCCAGGATCTAATACTTCAGAAAACTGAACAATGGATTCAACAGACCTTAACCCATTAAAGTTGGTTAAAACTTTCCAAGGGTCATTAGTGGAAATTGTTGCATTGTTCTTGGTATTACTGTTTTGCTTGTTCTCAGTCTGCAAATGCACCCAAAGCCTCCAAAGAGAAACCAATCATCATGGACAAATGATGATGGCTCTCACCATTTTGAAAAATAAACAAGATGCAGGCAGAATGGAGACCAGAGCCCACATTCTTGGCAAGGGAAAACACCCTCAGAAAATGGGGAAAACAGAGAAATACACTAAGCAAGATGGAATGAAACAGTTTAACTAGTTTACTTTTAAACCAGCACCTAAATAACTTATCTGAGCAATTTCTGCTTTTGCTGGAAGCCTTGTTTGTAAGGAATACAGCCTACAAACACCCCTGCTGTTTCTGTGAGCATTCTGAAGAAGAGAATTGCCATAAAGGAGGCTGTGTACAAGGCCTGGGGGAGGGCAGCAAGCATGCCATTGCCCACCCAGTCAACAGTCAAAGCAAATACCCATTGTGGGGATTTGTATTGTGGCAAGAGAAAAAATCAAAGAAACAGCTTGAACTCTAAAATATAGGCAGGGGGCTTGACCACAGGCAGGAGGCTATCCCCACACAAGCCTAGGTTTCAGATTTCTCAAGGCTTGTTAGACCCTCAAAGTTAGTGATTATAGATAGAATAAGAACTAACATGCTTACTGGGCTAAATGAGCCTTCAATAAAAACTGAGTGGAACACTCAGGACCATTTGCTGGAACCCCACAAGTTAGCAGGGATCCCTGTGTTTCTAACCTTTGAAAACTCTATTCTGGGTGTCTTGTCTGTTCATCTCTCATTGCTTCTAACTTTTTTTGTCTTCAGTAAATTACTGCCAGCTCCACAGGTCTTAAAGAACCCAACCTCCGGGTTGGGCCTCCAGAACTGTGTAATTTTTATTTTTTTTTTATTTCAAACTTTTAAAAAATTCTCCAATAGACTTCTGAATCCCTTCTGAATCCCTTCGGTTGTTTTGAAGTTCAGGAAGCTAATTTAGTACAGCTATTTTGAATTCTTTGTGCAAAACAGCAAACATCTTTGTTACATTGGTATTAGTCACTGGTACCTGATTTAGTTCATTAGGTGAGGTAGTGTTTTTCTCAATGTCTTTGATCTTTGTGGTTGTTCATCTATGTCTGAACATTGAAGAATTAGTTATTTACCTTTGCATGTGGGCTTTTTTAAACCAGTCCTTCTTAAGAAGACATTCCAGATATTCAAACAGAATTGAAAGTTGCAACGTTATATCTTTAGTCACTACAGTCATATGAGGACTGATGGGAACCCAAATATAATATTGCCATGACTCACTTATGTTTTCATAAATAATAAGATATGATTTCATTCTGTATTTTATTACTTTCTAGGTGATAATTTAAAATATTTTTCCTAAAATATTTTGAAATTGTTTAACATAGGTGTTCTCAGTGCTAAGAAATGAGTTATAGATTTTAATTTGGTATAACGTCACATACATAGTGAAATGTTTGAGTCTCCCATTGTGTTTATTTTCATATTAATCACCCTTGTCTTCATCTTCTCTACTTCCTCTCATTAAAAAATAATGTCAACATGATTGTTAGGCTTTTGTAGAACTTTTATTTTGCATGAATACATTGACTTTTAGTTTTCTTGCATCCTTCCCTTGGGCAAGACATTCCTGGGTTGTAATACTTGCAAGAGGGTTTTGGAAAGATTTACACCTCACAAGGGATAGAGAAAGAATCTACAATTGCATTTTTTTAAATAAATGTTCTAAGAGAAAGGAAGTTATGGGCCTAGAATCTGGAATAAGCCTGTCTAAAGCTTATTCAAGCTGAGTGAAACACTGAGGCAATCTTGGTTGAAATACAGAGGTTGTCTAAAAAAAATGTACACACGTTTCAAGAAAGGAAAAAATTGTACTAAGCTTGTAAAACATTAAGTCACTTTTGACTTCTTCAGTTATAAGACATGCTCAACGTGACTGGTATTCATCTTTTGTTATTGGTGTATATCATGTATTACAATTTTAATA
>NW_003852428.1:1190765-1200642 GCF_000181295.1 Otolemur garnettii | reverse complement strand
GAAATATATAAACTTTTACAAGGTTTTTTCACTCAATGTTTTTAGTTTTTTCCCCCTATGATCAGCATAATTCTTTGGAGTTTTTTTTTTTTTTTCAGGTCTTTGTGTTTATCAATAGTTTATTTTTTTTGTTATCGCTGAGTAGTATTCTATAACATGGACAGATGTGCCACACTATGTTTAACACTTCACCCATCAAAGAATGTATGGATCTTTTATTTTTTGGGTTTATTATAAATACAACTATTATATCCATTCATGTATATATTTCTGTGTGAATATTGGTTTTCAATTCTCTAGAATAAATTCTCAGGAGTGTAATTACAGGTCATATTATAATTGCACTTTTTTTCTTAAGGGACTTCTAAATTGATTTCCATAGTGGTTGTATCATTTTGAATTCCCACCAGCAATAGATGAGGGACTCAGTGTTTTTACATTCTTCATGGCCACTGCTGTTGTCACTATAGTGATATTTTTTTAACCATTATTAAAAGTTTTCAATTTAAATATCAATGTGGTTTTAATTGGGATTTCCCTAATGACTAATGATATTGGTAGAATAACTTTTCATATCTTTTGTCTAGTTTCTAATCGTTCACTGTTATAATTAATATATAAATTAATTAATTTTTTATTGTTAAGTATTTGTAGTTTTTTATATATTGTGCATATTAGTCTTTTGTCAGATAAATGGTTTGAAAACATCTCTCCCTTTCTGAAATTTGTCATACGCTGTTATTAGAGGCTTTTATAGAGCAAAAGTTTCAAAATCTGATGAAACTTTTTTTTTAATACACTGTGTTTCTGAAGTCATAGTCTAAGAAGACTCATGATTCTCAAATCTTCCCTCAAAATTTTCACCAAAATTTTTATAATTTTACATTTAACTCCATAAAAAATTGAGTACTTTTTATATAAGGCATACTACTGAGGTGAAGGCTCACTTATTTTTGGTTTTGGCCTACAAATGTTACAATGTGGATGGTGTTGGTTCACAGGAAACTATACCCCACCAGGATTCACATCTCTCATCACTCACAAAATTAATTCATGATCGATAAAAAACTTAAACCTAAGGCATGAAAGCACAAGAGTTCTAGAAGAAAGTGTTAGAAAAACTCATAGATATTGGCCTAGGAAAAGAATTTATAAAGAAGATCCCCATTGCACTCAAAACAACAAAAATAATCAAATGGGGCCTGATCAAATTGGAAAGTTTCTGCACAGCAAAGGGCACAATTAACAGAGTAAATAATAACTTACAGAAAAGGATAAAATATTTGCATCCTACACATCTGATAAAGGAGTTATACCTGGAATCTATAAAGAAATCAAGGAAGTCAGCAAGAAAAAAAGAATCAAATAAAAAGTGAACAAAAGACATAAACAAAAATTTCAGAGGAAGATATGTCTAATGGTCTAATGGTCAACAAACACATGAAAAAAAGTGAAATGCAAATCAAAACCACAATGAGATATAACCTAATTCAAGTAAGAATGGTTCATATTAAAGTCTCAAAGCAACAGATCCTGGTGTGGATGTGGAAAGAAAGGGACTCTCATTCACTGTTGGTGGAACTAGAAACTAATATAACCTCTATGGCAGGTAGTACACAGGAGAAGGTATCTCCAAGACCTAAATGTAGACCTACCTTTTCATCTACCAGTTCCACTACCAGGTATCTACCCCCCCAAAAAAGACACTGTATCAAAAAGATACTTGCACTTGAATGCTTATAGCAGCCCAGTTCACAATAGCAAAGATGTTGAAACAACCCCAAAGCCATCAATACATGAATTAATAAAATATGGTATCTGTACACTGTGGAGTACTACTAAGGCATAAAATAGTAACAATCTGATATCTTTTGTAACAATGTGGATAGAACTGGAGATCATTCTTCTAACCAGGAGTTCTCAAACTTTTTAAACAGGGGGCCAGTTCACTGTCCTTCAGACTGTTGGAGGACTGGACTGTGGGCCCCGGGACAAGTCGGCTGTTAAGCAGGACAGGCAGCGGTGGCAAAAACACCTGGCAGGCCGGATAAATGTCCTAGGCAGGCCGCATGTGGCCCACAGGCCATAGTTTGAGGATGCCTGTATCTAAGCAATGTATCCCAAGAATCGAAAACAAACACATTGGAAGTAAAACACAGTGGAAATCAAGCAGGTGGAAAAGAAAGCAGGCGTTGGGTTAATCTACACCTGATGAGAGCGATCCACATATTCTGGGTGAAGGGCACACATAGAACATCCACTTAAAAATGTACGAGTGCAAACTTTGTAACCAAATTACCCTTGAAATACTAAACTAAAAAGTAATTTTTTTTTTAAAAAGTAATGTCCTTAGAAGCAAAAGCTTCTCTCTGACCTCCTAATCTCTCCTCTATCACTCCCATTCTCTCCTGAGGCATAGAAACTAGAATCACTCTTACCTAAGGTGAGTCATAGAAACCAGAACCTCTTTTTTATCCAAAGCCAGCCATAAAACCTAAAAATATTATTATAACTCTCCCTCTGGCTTTTTGGCTAAAAATTGGCTATAAAAACTGATCTCTTTTTCTATGTTTTATATGTGTTATTTCATTATATGTCTTTGTGCATTCTAAGACTTAAACAATGTGTTGCAGTCCTGATTAAAGTGTATATTACATACTAATTACAAATGGGAAAACATGAAAGTAAATGCTTTTATAATGAGAACATCATCCATAACACATTCTAGCTGAAAACTTGAAAAAAATAAAGGTGGGGGGCATAAAATACCATAACATTTTTATTGGTTATTTGAAACATACCATAGCCTTATTTATTGTCCATATTTTTAAACGGATACATATTCACTTGTTCACTTGACAATAATTTTTAAATGTAATTATCTATCAAGAGCAGTTAATTCAATCCTTTCATTGCTATAATTGTTCTTTTTTAACTAGATAATTTAGAAAAAACTATGTAAGTAATTATTGGCAATTTCTTCTAAACTTTCAGATGTTTTGTCACACTTGGTACACTATTGAGAAGAGGACTTTAATATTAAATAAGGCACAAAAATTTAAATTTCTGCTTGTTGTTTTGCATACTGGATGGTTGAAACTATTTTCCTCTCGCTGACTTCTGTTTCCATGCATTTGTTACCTTCCTTTTCCTTAGTCATCAATGTATTTCAGTACCACGTGCTAAAAGATGAGTTCAAAGAACAACAGGATTTCCTGTGCTGCACGCCCATTACAGGATAGCAGGCGGCATGACAGACTGAGCAGTGGGAACCATTTCTTCCTGGATCGTCTGGCATGAGTAGCACTTAATTTTGATTATGTACCTAAATTTGGGATGATTAATTTCTTACCATCATTCATGTCTCACCTCAAATGTCATCTCTTTAGAGAGAAATTCATAACTTCCAAATCTAAATTACTCACCCCACTCATGAGTTCACCACCTTTTTAAAATATGACACTTGTCGCTATCTGAGACAGTTTATCTTTCTTTCCTCTACAAGTTTTAGCTTGCAAGAGCAGAGCAGTTGTCTGTGTTGTGCCCATAGATTCTGTAGACCTGGATGGTAGAACAGTGTCTGCTTCATATTATGCCTGACTAAATGTAAATCTGAATAAATTAATGCACAGTTATACACAGCTCTGTGTGTGAGGAGGACATACATAGTACCTTACATAACAATGAATATTTTTCTATGAGAAATAAAAATAAAAGAAGTGTTTCTCACTGATCTCAATATTTATGATTTAAAAAAATCTCTTTGTAAAATTTCTTAAAATTAGTGGGCTCAATTATTCCTTTTATGATTTGGATAAATGCAGAAAATGGTCATATATGATGAGATTTCCGTAGTAAGCAGACAAGCCTGAAACCAGAAGAGAAATTTGCCTTCTTATTATGGCTTATTATGTTTAAGATAAACACATTATTTTTGAAGCATGACTCAATTAACATGCTAATTATGAATTTACAATTTATGAATCTCCTTGTTTTTTTACATAATCTATTATAATAATTTATGAAAGCATTTTTTCAGAAATAGAAATCCCTTTTTCTGTTATGTTTATTTTTTTTTTGAGTCAATGAATTTTAGCTACTCTTAATTTTTTTTTTTCTGTTTGCCTTCTTTATCTAATTCTAGGTGTGCTATTTAACATCATCTTTACAAAAATACTATTTTTTTGAAAAGTGTATCAATTAACTTTTAAAAACACAGCTAGTTCATCAATAAAAGAACCTAGTAGGTAAAGTCTAATGTTCTTTAAATTAGTATAAATAAATTTCTAAATACAATTATGAAAGTTTAAAGATTAGTAAACATTAAACACATAAATGTCAAGGGCAGCAATTAAATAGAAAATAACTCAACAGCATACTCTCATTTTTCTGTTCTAGATAGCCTACTCATTGTCCTACATCCAATTTTTCATTTATAGATTGGCAAATCAAAGACCCGGCAATTCCACTCAAGTCTGTGAGTGCACACATAGAGGTTTACAGCTATGCTAAAGAAACATTTGTATATTTTTATCTCCATATATATATATATATATATATATATATATAAGAATGATCATAGAGGCCTAAATATGAGATTACAACTAAGATCCTACAGAATAGTGAAAAATAAAAGAACTATAACTATAATTAATAATGCATTTGAATCCTAGAAATATAACATTGAATTTATTAAAAAGCAAAGCTTAAATGTCCTCTTCATATAGTACATTTCCAAAATAAGCAGTCTAAAACAATCCTTATTTATATAATTAAAAAGGAAAATTGTTTAAATTCCAAGAGGGTCATTGTCCTGGAAGGAAGATTAGGGAAGGGATTAGACAGTGTAGAATTGCACATTCTATTTCTTTAAGCAGGGCAATGGATACACCTTTTTCTTTTTTTATGCTCCCTGATGTAAATATGCATTATGTACAAATTTTCTTAATATTTTAAAAATTAATATTTTTATTCCACTATAGAAAGGAGAATAAAACATTTTAAATTCATACAAAAGAGGAACTCATTATTGAATGAATACATTACGTGTTTATTTTATGTATGATTTTCCTTGTATTTGTTTTAATATAGGACACTGATTAGAGAAAAAATGAGATGAATAATTTGAAGCAACACAGCTACTCAGAAAAATATATTTTAGTGATCCGATATTTTATGATTTATAATAATCATATGCCTTAGATTAACAAATTTCATTTTTGTTTTGAGATATAGTCTCAGTCTGTTGCCTCAGGCTAGTGTGCCATGGAGTCAGCTGAGATCACAGCAACCTCAGACTCTGGGGTTCAAGTGATCCCGCTGCCTTGGCATCCAGAGTAGTCAGACTTCTTTATCTTCACACTAAAAAGTTTTCTTTATAATCAAAGTACAACTTGTCTGATTATGAAGTTCTTGTACCACATTTTCTTTCTCTGAGTGTAGCTCAGATAGTGATCAAACAATCTTTTTGCATTGAGTTTTACTGTTGGAAGTCAAATCTAACTTGCTATTTTACACTAGCAGGAAGAATCATTTTTTCTCCTGCGTAATCCTAGAATTCTTTCTCTGTACTTGAATTTTAACATCTTTGCCAGAGTATGCTTTGATTTTGAATGTTGAGTATTGTAACTTTTTGGAACTGTATGAACACCTTGATTCTGCACATTCAATTTGTCTATCTACAGAAAGGATTTCTTAAAAAATGTATTTTTGTTTATTTCTATATTTAAATATTTTTGCTTAGTTTTTCTTAAAAATATCAGTAGTGCAAGTTAGTTACATTGTCTTTTTAGATCTATCATTCCTTCAATACTGACCTTTCTTTCTCTTCCTCTTTCTTTCTGTCTTCGTTTCTTATAATCAGCCTCCTAACTTCCTAGAAACATCTAACTTTTCCACCTATGGTTGGCATTTATTCTCTACATTGGCTTTTTGTTTATTCTCATGTTGTAACATTTCTAGCTCATTTCCATATTCCTTTGGCACCATATTAAATTCTTCTTTGAAACTTATTTTTCATTCAAATTTTTCTTATAATTTAAAAGGTGAGACATTTGGGAACCATTTTGTTCATTTTTCTTTGTTTTTATGTGGCCATCTTTTCATCGCAAATTTCCTCTTACTAATTAAAATGAATACATTTTATGCACGGAACTTATATCATTTTCCTTACAAAGTAGTCAATGTTTGAACTATTTTGCTTCATGTCAAGACATCTTGGCATTTGTGGTAACCGAGGCCATCTGGGGCTTGAATACAAAACTGTTGTCTCCATACTCTTCCTCAACAAATTGGTTGGTTGACAGAAAATATTCTCTAGTATTCAGAATACATTTGCTTGATATGTTATGATTTATGGCAAAGCCCCTTGCTAGATTCAGTCAGTATCCTGTCAGATGAAAGAAAAGCATTAAGTATTTAAGTACAAAGATATTTGTAGCTTGCAACTGGTTATAAGAGTGGTGATATGGCTAGAAAAGGAAAACTCTCCTCTCCCACTGCTGAAATACTCTCATTGCTGCTGACATCCATTGATACCTGAAATCACCCTCTAAAAAACAAATAACCGCCTGTATATGTGAGCAAGAGATTTGAATTGAAATTTCTCTGAAGATGACAGACAAATGGCCAACAAACAGAGCAAACTCATTGTCTTTCATCATTAGAGAATTGCAAATCAAAACCACTCTGAGAGGGCGGCACAAGTGGCTCAGTGGGTAGGGCGCCAGACCCATATACCAAGAATGGCAAGTTCAAACCCGGCCCCGGCTAAACTGCAAACAAACAAACAAAAAAATAGCCAGGCATTGTAGTGGGTGCCTGTAGTCCCAGCTACTTGGGAGGCTGAGGCAAGATATTCACCTAAGCCCAAGAGCTGGATGTTGCTGTGAGCTGTAATGCCATGGCACTTTACCAAGGGTGACAGAGTAAGACTCTGTCTCTAAAAAAAACAAAACAAAATAAAACACTCTGAGATATCATCCAACCCCAATAAGATTAGCCCATGTCACAAAGTCCCCAAATTGCAGACACTGGCATGGATATGGGGAGAGTGGAACACTTCCACTGCTAGAGGGACTGAAAATTAATACAGCCTTTTTGGAAAGAAGTATGCAGAATCCTCAAAGAACTAAAAGTAGACTTTCCACTTGATCCTCCAATCCCTTTACTATTATCTATTTTGGGTAGAAATCTACCCAAATGAAAAAATAATTTTACCACAAAGACATTTGCACCAGAATGTTTCTTGTGGCTCAATTCATAATTGCCAAGTCATGGAAGCAACCCAAATGCCCATAACCACATGAATTGATCAACAAACTGTGGCATATGTATACCATAGAATACTGTTCAGTCATTTAAAAAGATGGAGACTTTACATCTTTTACATTTACCTGAAT
Source organism: Otolemur garnettii (assembly GCF_000181295.1). Lineage (NCBI taxonomy): Eukaryota > Metazoa > Chordata > Mammalia > Primates > Galagidae > Otolemur > Otolemur garnettii. The sequence continues at coordinate 1,193,242 of NW_003852428.1, read as the reverse complement.
GGAGTTGAAATGCACTCTTCTTAGTAAAGTATCACACAAATGGAAAAATAAATACCCAGTACTCAATACTAACATGAGACTAACATATAAACAATTACATGCTCATATAAACAATAAAACACAAATACAGTCTAGTATGGGGCAAAGGGGAGGGAAGGGAGGGAAGGCATGAGTGGAATCTCACCTACTATGCACATAGTGGGGGTGTGTAACACGCCCCCTGAGTGAGGGGCTCTTTTACACTGGAACTTTACCCTGGATGTGAGAACAATGTAATCTGAAAATTTGTACCCTTATATTAATTTGAAATAAAAAAGGAAAAAAAAAAACTTTATAAATTATGTTACACATAAAATTTACCAACTTTAAGCAAACAGTCCAATGAATTTTAATACATTTCCAGAGCTGATCTACCTTCCTAGCCTGCCATGTCTGCACCCTCCTTTCTTAGGGTGGAGGTTCACTGCTGAGAAGACAGTGGGCAAGAAGCTTTTTTTTGCCCTTCTGGAAATGCTATTGTCACAACGGGAAATGCTTAGAGAAGCAGCAAAATGATATGTTTTTTCCTTTACTCTTTCTTCCAACTTCTGTTCAGAACCTTCCATTAGCAGAAAGCATGAGGAACCCACATAGCAAGAGTGATTGAAAAATGGTGTTGGTAGGTTTGCATTCCAGATGTACAGAAAGTGCAGAACATAAAGTGTAGCCTTGAGAGCCCTCGGTCACGATCCAGCACACCCCTCTATTGACAACGTGACGTGGTTGTCTCTCTATCCCTCCTTCTAATTTATGCAGCTTTTATTCCGGCAACTACAAGACTATAATAGAAAATGTAGAAATGGTTTGTAAGATTGTTTTTATTTTCAGGTTATCTGCTTTTATGTCAGAAATATCTGGGTCCCAGCAGAATATATTTCACTTTATCCACAGCCTCCCTTCAGCTCTCAATGTCCTAGCTCTATTTTGGAGAAAATGTGCAGTGTAAAACACTTACATTTTTGAAAATATATATAAATTCAGGAAGTGAGAGTTTGGGAAAAAAAAAATATTGTACTGTCTTGAAAATTTGTCAGTTTTGGCTGGCATAATTTAGACTGTATTTGGAAATTGTAATTACTTAATATATTAAAGATCAAATTTATACTATTTGTTTGTTCTTTCAGCCATTTGCCTTGGGTTGTGAAAGATGAGATTAAAGCAAAATATTTTCGATTTACTTACTTTTTTTTGAACCCACCACCTCCAGTATATGGGCCAGTGCCCTACTCCTTTAAGCCACAGGCACCACCCTCGGTTTACTATTTTTAAAAAATATTGTGTACTTTCCCTTTCTAGCACCGTCTGTGGTCAGTTCCTAATTGTGTCTCAAGTGAAATAACACAGATAAACCATTTAATATTTTTGTTGTTTTTGTAAAGCTCATGGCATGTGCTTGGCCACAGAGGTAAAACCATAAATCACAAATCACACAGGTATGGTAAATACCTCTAAATAAAAGAGTATGTTGAACAAACATTTGACCTACTGAATTATAACTTGCAAATGTACTGCACACACTATTTATATTAGTTGTCCCTCAGGATGTGGAGGAAATTGGCTCTAGGACTATCTATATGTAACCAAATCTGTGCTTAATAGAGTCCTCCAGTGGGCTCTGCAGCCCTCCTTATACACGGGTTTCTCATGATAAAATATTAAGCAGTTCCTTCCGGGATTGTTAAAGAGTGAACCATATTCACAGAGCTGTACGTCCATCACCACAGTTGATTTTAGAACATATTCATCACTTCACAAAGAAACCTCATATAGCTTAGGTATCACCTCTTATTCCCCACATTACTCTCATTCCTAACAATTACCATATGAACCAAATAACAAGACTCCAAAGTATGTATCTAAAGGAAATGAAAAGATAGGCCTATCTACAAATGTCTATGTCAATGTTTACAGCAGCATCATTCTTAATAGCCAAAATGGGTGACCCCAAACAACCATAAAATGATGAATAAATAACATTTAGAATATATAGTCAATGGAATATTATTTGGCTATTGAAATCATAAAGTAGTAACATATGCTACAATATGGTTAAACCTTAAAAATATTATGTTACGTAAAAGTTATAAAAAGACCTATAATATCATAAAAAGATTCTGCACAACAACAGAAACAATTAAGAGTGAAAAAAAACCCTATGAAATGGGAGAACATATTTTCATTCCATTTATCAGATAAGGGCTTAATATGAAAAATATAAAAGGAATTCAACTCAATACAAGAAAACAACACCCTTAAAAACACATTAAAACAACACATTAAAAACAAGGCCCTTAATAGCATCCCTCAAAAGAAGACATACAAATGGCCAATAGACACATTAAAAAATGCTCAGAATTATGGACAATCACGGAAATGCCAATTAAAACCATAATGAATATAACCTCACACCTTTTAGAATGGCTATTATAAAAAAAAAA
>NW_003852428.1:1185591-1187278 GCF_000181295.1 Otolemur garnettii | reverse complement strand
CCATATAACATCTCTGTTGACACTAAGGCACGTGCAACCATACAGCTACGGTGACCAGACCAATTCACTGAAAGTTCCCCAACAGGGGTATGCAAACTTTTTTCTTTTTTGCAATACATTGGAAGAATAAGCTTTGTCTTAGACCACACATTAAATATACAAACAGTAAAGAAAGATGACGAGCAAATTAAAGGTCCATGGTCCGTGCATACTTTATGTAACATCTGACACCACAGATAAGTCAAACAGCCTCCAGTAAGCCAGCAAACCACAGGTTGGACAGCCCTCCAGGCTCAGGACTTTCCTCTTTTCATCATCAAAAGTCTTTTAAGAACCCGAGTCATCACTACCTCCATCAGTCCTAGGAAAACCAGGACAATTGATAACTCTAAAAGCAAGCTTGCTGCCTTGAAAATGCAACCCCAAAGTGGAGGAAAATTAGTGAAATATGAAATAAATCTTTGAATACTATGGAATGGGAGCTGATGAATCAATGCTCACTTCTTTATCCCTCTGGTCCTAAAATTGCCTTCATACAGCTTCTCAGTCCCTTAGAACTATGCAAGCAGAAACCCATAGTGATGGATAAAATAATATGTGTTTGAGCCTCCCTTAATTTTGTTTCCCCCCCCATTGTTCCCCACCTTTTTTTCTCTGAACAATTTTCCCCAGTAATGTATACACATATGCCTTTAAGTTGTGCTTTCTTGGAGGCCTGGAAAAGGTTGCAGGCTATTATTCATCTATTTACTTGGATCTGAAGTATAAGAGAAGCTAAAATAATAACTGAAAGACTTGATGAATGTCAGATACAAATTTATTCATCGCAAGAGTTTCTTATCAAACTGTAAGTAATTTATATAAAATGTTCAAGCATTATCTCTTTAAATATAAAATGGTACATAATTTGAATTAGTATTGAATCAAACTACATCCTTTTATGAAAGATCACAGACTTAGCTCATGTAAATTTCCTCCCACATTTCCACCCATTATCTCCCAATTTTAATCATCTCCCTTACTTAAATTTTTCTCCTATACCCTTACCATCAATAGTGGTTTAATATAAATGATATTCTAAAATATATAAAGTCTTTTCACTGCAGAAGACCAGATAGAGATTGCTTGAGGATCTACATTACTTCATCTCCACCTGGCCTAAACATTATTCCAGCTTTTATAATAAGTGTACAAAAATACCGGTATATTTTTGGTGTTATCATTACTGCATCAACAGCAATTCAAAAATAGCAAAGTCTTTACATTACTCAGTCTTTCTTGGTGGTGCATAAGTTTGGATTCTTCAGAAATTGCACACTGACTGCTACCCAGCTTCTCCAGCCGCTGGTTCCTCCATCACGCTCATCTCTTGGTCTCTTAGATTTAATCGTCTCATTTGTTTAATTACTTTGTTGTTTTGCTTTATTTTTTGTATTTATGAAAGCAGTTTGTGAGTATTTGAGTTTCTCCTGGTTTATGAATGCTTGAGTGTCACTTGGATTCAGTTAAAACAAAGATTAAAAGACAAGGCACAAAAGTTTTGTCTCATCTTTCCTCAGAGCTTTTCTCACAAGACCCCACTGCCTTCTGTGTAGAAATGTCAGGTTTATCCTTTGCTTTCTGAATCTTTTGTTTGGCTGGATATTATCTTCAAGCAAGACCAATTTCTTTCTTCATTTCCTTAAAT
>NW_003852428.1:1176576-1185109 GCF_000181295.1 Otolemur garnettii | reverse complement strand
TGTTATTTTAAATTATTTTTCTTCTCAATGTTAAGATCACTAAAAATAGAAATGATCTTTTAACTGCTGCCAGTTATTCCATGTTCACCTACATCTATTTTCCTCCTTCTCATGTCTTAATTACTTATTTGTTCTGTGTGAGGTCCACTTTATTTTCCATGACCTTATACAGTTTTTCCCTTTTAACTTGGAGTTCCTGGCCATTAAATTTATTTTTCTCATTAAAATTCTATGGGAATATTTACCTTGAATGAAGTTGTCTCTAGAATTTTCTTATTGTATACCTTTTCAATAGCAGTTTACTTAAAAGTTTTTTGAATAAAATATTTTTCTGTAACTGTCACACAATTTCTGTTCTTCTTGGCCAAGCTTGTAGAGAGCTATGTTCTCATAATCCATGAGTTAATATTATATTACCATTAATTTTCCTTGACTTCATTTAATTTTAGCTGAGAGTTCTATTTTATTATTTTGGTTCATTATGAGGTGTACTTATGTAGTAGACATTCCACTTTTTGTGACATTGAAAATTATTCTAATATTGAGGGTGAATTCATTTTCATATTTTGTCAAATCTTCTGGGCATTTAATGCTTGGAGCCCTGTGGCCCATGCCTCTGTGAGAAAGTTCATTGTAATTGCTTACTCTACCTTTCCTATTCTCTCATCTTAATAGCCAATTACATTTGTGCCCGTCCTCTCCCACCCCTGTCCCTGTATGATTAAAGGTGAGGTGTATGGTAAACTTTGCAATCTCAGGAGAAGGGAGTATTTCATCTTCTCTTTATGCTTCTATCTCCACGCAATGTCATTTCTGTTCAGAGGAGCTTCTTTAGAGGGTCTGCCCACCTCCCTCTCCTTTACTCCGAGTAGAGAAAAACAAAGCAGTATTCCCTGTGGACTTATTAATGCAAAATGTTAAAATTTATTAGTGTTATTTAATTGCCTGTACTTCTCTAAACCTTTGAAATAATAAATGTTAATACTAGCTCTTAACAACTTGGTAACTTGTTGCAACTTGTTGCAACTTGTTGCTCTTGGTAACTTTGAGCAACACTAAACATCAAGTGATTAAGAAGTTTTGAATTGTAAATACGCATATCATAGAGTACTCCTCAGATATATATCAAAAAAGATGAATTAATTCCTTTTGTATAAATCTTGACAGAACTGAAGACCATTTGAAGTGAATCAGCTCAAAAATGGAACAGAAAAATTAAAAAAAAAAAACCACCATATGCACTCACTATTAAATTGGAACTAACCAATGACCATACATGTGCACAGAGACACGTAAAAGAGGAAATCAGCTGGCAAAGGGGAGACAGGGGCAAAGACCTACCTAATGGGTACAATGAATACTATTTGAGTAATGGACACACCTATAGCCAGGACTCAAACATTGTAAAAATGACCCATGGGCCAAGTGTGGCGGCTCACTCCTGTAATCCTAACACTCTGGGAGGCCAAGGTGGATGGATTGCTTGAGCTCAGGAGTTTGAGACCAACCTGACTAAGAGTGATGCCACATTATTTAGTAAATAGTTTTTCTATGTGCTAAATCTAAATTTAGATTTGGGCCAAACAGATTCATGGGTATGTGAGTGGTGAAGTTACGATAGGCCTTCTGCTTAGAAGCTTTGTTTAATACTCTGCTATGATTTAATTCTTAATAATAGCATGGCATGGTGGTGCAGGTCTGTAGTCCGAGCTACTGGGGAGGTTGAGGCCAAAGAATTGCTTAAGCTCCAGGAGTTTGAGGTTGCTGTGAACTAAGACACCACAGCACTCTACCAATAGTGACAGATTGAGAATCTATTTCGAAAAAAAAAAAAAAAGAAGGACCCATGTAACCTAAAACATTTTGTGCTTCCTCAATATTTTGAAATTTAAAAATATAAATGAAACAGCTACACAAATACTGTAAATATCCCTAGTTATTCGAAGCCATGTAAGGGATCAGGATTCAAACTTTAGTAGAACTCACTATGAAATTGAGGGGGAGTATTCACAATCCCTTTAATTTCAGTTACTCTGGAGTATGTGATGAAAGATATCATCATCTTCCAATAATGATAAATACATGAAAATGTGGTACGTCCTAGATCAATATTCTTCTTAAACTACTTTGAGACAAGGGCCCTGAAGTAATGCATAGGCTGACAGAACAAGATTACTTTGAACTGACTTCTTATCTTATAACTGTAATTTTTTTTCTACCACCATGTAAGACAATTTTCTTTCTCATAGAACTATCATGGTAGTTTAAATATTGATTTAGGGGATAGAAATAGCAATAATCAAACTTAAGGAAATTCATTGAGTCTGGAGAAGCAATGCGAGAAGGAGTGAGAGGGCACAGAACTCTGAACAGTTTTATTTATCAATAAGAAATCTTTATTCATTTTTATTTATTTATTTTTTATAAATGCACAGCTACCAGAGAAATTAAATCTTGAGTCTCTTTAAGGGATAAAAATTTATAAGCAGCTCATCTTTATGTCATTAGATAAGAGAAAAAACTCAATGTCATTCTATAGCACATAGCATAACACATTTAAATTAGCATTAATATGGAACTCTTTGTAGTTGGCATAGTAAATTTCTTAAAAGCAAAATTCTCACAAACTTCTTAAAAGAAATGTTTTCTTCACAGCAAAACAAAGAAATAAGACAATCAAAAAAGTGACCTTAGTCAAAGTTTCATTTTTCAGTTTCGAAAAACTTGTAAGTGACCTCTTCCTAAGTGCGAGCTTTATAAAGAAATGGAAGTTCCAAAAATGTGATCAATTTTATCTTTAATAAAATTTAGGGGGCATATTTTCTGAGGAAAATTATAATTAAACACAAAATAAATTATTTAAAACACTATATAATTTATAACAATGGATAAACTTTTACAATTTTTAATTAATTGTGGAGAGCAGGCCTTGAGGTGGCAGGGACTCCACAGCCTAGGGAGCATTCAGGGAATGAACCCCAAAATGCTTCTCCTCCTCCCCCCAAAACAACCACATTCCTTTTTTTTTCTTGCTTTTGTTTTGTTTTGTTTTTAACATTTATTTATTTATTTATTTATTGTTGCTGTTTTTGACCAGGCTGGATTTGAACCTACCACCTCCGGCATATGGGACTGGTGCCCTACTCTTTTGAGCCACATGCGCTGTCCCAACAACCACATTCCTTTCTTCATATTCCCACTGCCAGAAATTGTATAGCTCTTTCTTTGTCTAGTTAATTTTTAGGAACTATACAGAAATCCTTGTGATCTTTCCCTTTTTATGTCTTATTATGTGTCAATGAAGTTAAAGTAGAAACCATTAACAGGATGATTTGTCTTTGTTAAAATTATTTACATTTTCCAATCATACTGTAGCACCAAAGATATGTTTTTTATCTATACTGCTTCTCAGTAGACAACCCTGTTGAAACACTATAAAATAAAGATGATTTTGTGCTTTGGTTCTGGCCGCAGCCATCAGCTCTGTCAGAACTCCTAATCCCATCCCACATTTGTCTCTGTGTCTTCTCTTGTGTTATATTTTTTGTAATCCTCACTGCTTCCACTCTGGTTAGTTCCCCTTCTCCATGTTGGTTCCCAATAATTAATCTTTAAAGTGATTAAAGGGATAACTCCTAAATTTTCACACAGATTTGCTCATTCTGTTTTTATCATCCATACAATGGAGACATCAATCACATGATGAGAAAATATATGTAAAACTACTAAAATGTTCATTTACAACTAGAATGTGCTTTATCATAAATATATTATTAGTATTAATAATTACTGAATGGGATACATTAATTCCTTCAATAGCAGATTTCTATAAGTATTTTATTAAATATTATTTTGTCTTTTTCTTCAAACTCAATATTTTTTTTCCCATGAGCTATCAACTTTGAGAACATGAAACCTAGGAATGCTATTTTTTAGCTCAGTCAGTTAAAAATGTATTTGTGTAATCAGAAAACTTCAAAGACATTCCTTTTTTCTTTGTCTTTCTTTCTTTTTTGAAACAACATTATTTTGTCACGCATGGTAGAGTGTTGTGGCATCATAGCTCACTGCAACCTCAGATTCTTGGGCCCAAGTTATCCCCTTGCCTCAACCTCCCAAGTAGCTGAGACTATATAGGTGCTCACCACAACTCCTAGCTATTTTTAGAGATGGGGGTCTCACTCTTGCTTAAGCTGATGATATTTCTTGTTTTCAAAAATCACAAGTCTTTGTCAGGAAATAGAAAGATTTCCCACACAAAAACAAAGTAAATTATAATTTTAAAAAAATCAATTCAACTGACCAAGACATTGAAATTTGTTCAATAGCATGCCTCTTTTTTATTGCTTAGCAAATTCAAACTTCCATTTTTCTGCCTTCCCCAATGACTACGATCTCTGGTGGACTCGAATTGGAACATTTTGCCCATTGCTACATTTGTATAAATCCTAGAGAGGTAGACTTTGCTCAGGAATTTCCATCATGTTGCAGTGATGTCCGTAAATGTATGTATATGATTAAGGCATTCCTTAGTTAATACCTGTGGATTGATTAAACATATCATTAACATGAAGGAATAAGGATTATAGTGTTTACTGCATATGTCTTCATCAGGTCTGGCTGCTATGCAAATTAACATGGAGTAGATGACTTATGAACAACTGACATTTCTCACATTTTGGACCGTAGAAGTCAGAGAATGGGGTGCCAGTACAGTTAGGTTCTAAGGAGGGCTGGCTGTCTTCCAGGTTGCAGACAGCTGACTTGTCCTAGCATCCCCACATGGTAGAAAAAGAGCTAGCTAGCCTGTATTGCCATATATGTCCAATTAAATATTTTACTGTTCTCTGTGGTTCTGAGGGCTTAATGATTACATTAGATCCATCCATTAGATAATGCAAAATCATCTTTCTATTTTAAGTCAGAGAAAAAAACTTCAATCCACCTGCAAAATCCCTTCATGCAGTGCCTATTTTGGTGTTGGACAGAATAACCAGGGAATAGGAAACTTGGGGAGATAATTTTAAAATTCCATCCACAGAATGTAAACACATCATGCAATGATTGTTTTCTTATATAAAGCATTTTTAGTAAATGAGCTATAAATATTAAGTATTTTTAGTATATTATTCTGCATTAGTGCTCTGTCTCAAAGATAGAGTGCAACAAAGATTATAAACCAAGTAACACCATTAACATCAGTCATTACAAGTCTCTCTTCTCCTTTTCTGCTTGTTTATGTATTTTGCTCTTATTGTTTCTATGAAATGTAAGGCAAATCTTAAATTTCTTTGCAGTTTATGTATTTTGCTCTTATTGTTTCTATGAAATGTAAGGCACATCTTAAATTTCTTTGCAGTTTATGTATTTTGCTCTTATTGTTTCTATGAAATGTAAGGCAAACCTTAAATTTCTTTGCAAAATGAGGTAAATGATTTTTAATTAGTGAAAATAAGTGAACAATTCTCCTTTGAGGATGGTGGAATACTTTTACCATTTGCAATGTTAATCCTTGGAAGTTGAAAGTATGAGTATATATATGGCTGAAATCCAAGCAGCCAAGAGGCTATATTTACCAAGCCTGACTGAGATGTTCAGAAATTCTACTTGTGTCAGATAGGATAGCTGTTCACCTACAAAACAAAACGAAAATCAAAAGCAATTTAAATCATAGATTGAAAAATAAAGTAGCAAAAATTTCAGAGGCAGATCAAAGCTGGTATCTGTCACCCTGTCTTCCTGTTCTGTCATCTTAGTAAGTAGGTTATATTTCTGTATTCATAGAATGAAGATCAACTTCTAACAACCTGTCATTTTCCAGACATAAAGAAGGTAAACAAATGGAAAAAGAAAAAACATAAATTGCAGGCACATAGAGTCTGGCCATTCTTTAAAATCCTAAAAGCTCTATTTATTGACTTGTTTTCATCTCCTTGTTGGCACCATGCTACATTGCATCCCCTAGATTAAACACGGCTAGGAAAACAGTGGGACTGATTAAGTTGATCAGTGACTACGACTGTGTTTGACACATTATCCATAGGTGAAGATGGCATGGTCTCCATTTCAATGTTTCTTAACTTACATTTAATAGAGAAAATAAGGGAGATCAAAACCACTTGACTGTACTATGTTAGGGTATCTTGATTTTCATTTCATGTGAATTGAGAATCTAGTCAAGAGCCTTCAGATAAATTCAAGGAAGGAATTACCAAAGAAGGACAGTCAGGACTGTATAATATTTTGGTCTATCTCAAATCAAATCTTGTTGGTAATTTTTACTTGATTTTCTGCTATGTTTCTGTTATGCTGTATTCTATATTTTCCCTATAATTCGGAATATGCTAAATTTGATCTAATATAATTTAACTTTTGTGACTTTTGTAATAATTTGTGAGCAGGATGTAGTAATAATAGTTAATAATTACTTGTACCGTGGCCATATAACAACAGCAACAATGAAGAGCAAGTTTCATTCTTCAGTTGTCTTAGTCCTTGAAGTTAAAAATATATAAATGCAGATCACCAAAAGGTAATGAAAAGAGTTTGTATCCATGAAAAAAATTAAAAATGCTTTTTGTTTCGATGCTTTCTTGTCTAGATGATATTGTATAGATGACAGGTAAAATAAAATATGAGATAAAAAACATGTATATTGGGTGGTGCCTGTGGCTCAGTGAGTAGGGTGTCAGCCCCATATACCAAGGGTGGTGAGTTCAAATCCAACCCTGGCAAAACTGCAACAACAACAACAAAAAAATAATAAAAAAAAACTTTAAAAAAAAAAAAAACATGTATATCTGACACAACTTGTCATTGGAATAATTATAGCTATTTGGAAATACTGACAACTCTGAATCAAATGAACTAAAATATGAATCAAAATATGTAACAATAATCCCTGAATTTTAAAGGTAAATTGTTTAGCTATTATAATATTCTTGACCATTTAAAGTATACAATACAATATGAATATACAACTGGCTATATATTTCCCAACAGCACATTAATTTTTAGCTATTTCATTAATGGAATAAAACTCAAGAAAAGTATGCATGGCTATGTCCAGTTGTGAAGTGAACTAGGATATAATGTTTAAAAACTCTAAATTCCTGTGTTAAAACTCTGTTTACTGTATTCAAAGACGTGTCATTCCAAGGACTTTCTTTCAATAATTGTTTATTCATTTCAAAAATGTAGATGTGCAAGTGTTACTTGTTATGTGCATAAATTGTGCCTTGCTGAAGTCTGGGCTTTCCACGTATCCATCACCAGGTGAATGTACATTGTACTTGTCAGTTTTTATCACTTGCCCAACCCTCCCATTTCCCACCTTCCTGGTTCTCAATATCCATTACTGCTATTATACATTGTTCACTAGCTCCCACTTATAAGTGAGAACATGTGATTTCTGTTTTTCACTTAGAGATTTCACTTAGGGTAATGATATCTTGTTTCATCCAAGTGTTACAAAAGACATCTCTATTAGTCATGTTATATACTTTATTATACTTAGATTATATGAAATATATATGTTTCAAATTTTCATTATCAAAATTCATTATGACTTCAAATAGAACTGTAGGCAGGAAGGGTTAGATATCTGTGAAAGAGAGCTATTGTGTCAAAGAACATTTTCATTTGGTACATGCCTGACTTCCAACGAATAGCTTTTTCATCTTGAACTAAATTGTTTACCAGATATAAGAATTTAATTAGTAGAAAATCACTTTGAGATCTGTATCAAAGATGAGGAAAATTCATTAATGTAAAGTTTATGGAAGATCACCTGACAACTATAAAGCAATTAATTTGTGCTTACTATTAATATTATTACTAATATTATTGTCAGTATGTGTTGCTACAGCATTGTTATTATTATTACAGTTATTATTGTCAGTAATTGTGTTGCTACAGCATTATAAGATCTGATTGTCTATTTCTGTCCTGGTTTTAAATTGAATGGTAAAATGAAGACCACCTTTCTCAGAGCAGTGTCTTTCATTAGAATCACCTGGAGAGTCTTATGAGGAAGATACCCCCTGGCAATTGTAACAACACTAAAAATAAATAAATGGGATTTGACCAGCTTTAAGCTTCTGCATAGCTAAGACTACTACAACCAAAGCAAACAGACAGCCTTTGGAATGGGAGAAGATTTTTGCATGTTATGAATATGAAAAGTTCTGATAACTGGAACATATAGAGAATGTAATCAGAAAAGAACAAACAATTTCGTTTATAAGTGGGCAAGAGACTTGAACAGAAACTTCTCTGAAGATGACAGATGAATGGCCAAAAAACACATGAAAAAAATGCTTATCATTGTTAATCATCAGAGAAATGCAAATCAAAACCATTCTGAGATATCACCAACCCCAATAAGATTAGCCCACATCACAAAATCCAAATGTGCAGATGCTGGCATGGATGTGGAGAGAGGGGAACATTTTTGCTCTGCTTGTGGGATTGAAAACTAATACAACCTTTATTGAAAAAAGTATGATGAATTCTTTTTTTTTTTTTTTTTTTT
>NW_003852428.1:1170239-1176327 GCF_000181295.1 Otolemur garnettii | reverse complement strand
GTATGATGAATTCTTAAGGAACTAAAAGTCAACCTTCCACTTGATCCCATAATTCCATTACTAGTTATCTACTCAGAAGAGCAAAAATCATTTTACCACAAAGACATTTGCACCAGAATGTTTGTTGCAGCTCAGTTCATAATTGCCAAGTAATGGAAGCAACCCAAATGCCCATCAGCCCATGAATGAATCAACAAAATGTGGCATATGTATAGGTGCAGTACTATACAGCCATATGAAAAGTTGAAGACTTCATATCTTTTATGTTTACTTGGATGGAGCTGAAACACATTCTTCTTAGTAAAGTATCTCAAAAATGGAAAATAAAATATCCATTGTAGTGAATACTAATATGAAACCAATATGTAAACAATTGCATGTCCACACTAATGATAAAACACAAATACAGTCTAGCATGGGGAGGGAAGAACAGGAACAGGGGTGGGAGGAGGGGAGGGAATAGAGGGAAGGGGCAGGGCAATTGGTGGGATGTTACCTAATGTACACAACGTGAGAGTGACCAGCACACCCCTGGGTGAAGGGTTCAACTATAGTTTGAACTTTACCTTGGAAGTGAGAAGAATGTAATCAAAAAATTTGTACACTCATATTAATTTAAAATTTAAAAAAGAAGAATTTAGTTTCTTGGGCCCAACATTAATATTTGTATTTGGAAGTGTAGTTTCATTTTTTAAGTGATTTTTAATCCACACTGCAGTTATATGTTTTAAAAAGTAAACTATTAGTGAATTAAACTTATATTCTTAATGGAATTTCTAATCTACACTCAATTTAAATTCTGGGAAATAACTATTTGTAATTTCTTTGAAACCAAATAACTTTTCTTATTTACAAATCAGGCCCATTCATTTTATTATTGGATTATTTCGTGCTTAATTTTCTAAAAGTACTTTTAAGATGGATTCATTAATCATATCTTTCATTTTTAGTAAGTGGAAAACTAGATTCCAGAAAACTGTTATGCCATTATATTAAAATTAATCATAACAGAGTTAAAATAATCACATTTAAGAATGTGTAATTCCTCCTAATAGGAATTTGGTTCCAACTGCTATTTACATAATTCCAAATATAATTCAGAGAACTGTAATCATATGTAGGAAGTTACACACTGACTGTGGTTAACTTTTTCTTCTGTTCTCTCGTATCTGGTAATATCTATGTAAAAGGAATGTGGAATTTTGGAGTTCAAGATGGGTGGTTAAAACCATGTTAACCTCTTTTCCCGCTAAACTGACACTGAAATTGCAAAATAACCGCAAAGTAAATAATAACTGAAGTCTTGAGGAGGTGTCCTAAGAACCTAAGAGTATTCTCTTGTAAGAATAAATTATTAAGGTGTTACCAAACAATATAAAGACAATAAAAATCAGCCTGAAGGAGACAAATGCAACCTGGAATATCGTGGAATACCCCATGATATATGTAAAATCGGGAATTCAAAGTAGTAAAATTTCATAGCATAAGTCCCCAAATGCGTCAGACCTGAAACAGGACCCAGAAACTGGAAGAGGATGTCTCATGTATAGTCAAATATGAATTTTGTCAATGCTGTTCGCCAGTTACACCTCTTATTTTCTGTATCTAGAGTATTTACAGCAGAATAAATCAGCAAGGATTTCTCTCTAAAGAGATTTGGTCAGGTAGATTCTCAGAGAGGTTTTTTCAACTAAAGGAAAAAACTGGGACATGCTCAGTCTATTTCTCATTTCTGTAGGAATATATCTTCCTGAGTATTCAACAAGAATGCACAGCTACAGTCAAAATCAGAAATCATATAAATCCAAAATGCATCTATTGCTTGGAAAAGAAAAATATGTAATATTGTACTGAAAGATTGAGACCTAAACTATTAATATTGGAAAATGTTAATCACTATTAACAACTTATAAGAAAAATTCATCATCATCAGATATTTGAGGGAAGCATAAAACAAAGACACTAGTTATAATAAGTGAAGTGATTATCCATCAAAAGAAGTAAATTAGTGCTTAATACATATCTTTAATAGTGTTTGGGAGATAGTATCACCACATAAATAATAACACTCCCTTATGAAACTTAGTTATCAGACTGGGAATTTAAAATAAATTAAATGCAACTGCAGTAACATAAGTGACTCTTCCCTGAAGAAGAATCTAGAGAGAAATGTAAAAGATGTAGAATAATAAATAGCAGAACATTTCACTGAATTAAAAAATATGTTTTTATTGATGGCACCATTTTTTGAAACAGGTGAAATTAGTAACCACATAAATAAGAATATAATCCTACAAATTATAGGCAACAAGAAATATTTTCAATTTTTTAAAAAATCATATTTTACGTATTATCTGATAAAATGATTAAAAATATATAAATAGATAACTCCTCCAAAGAGAACTATGTGACAAGTGTAAGTCTTACCAAAAAATGATATTATATAAACCTATAACTAATTATACTATAAGGATAAAATACTAACATTGAAGAAATAAAATCATTCAAAAATTAACTACATACCTTTGTTCTTATAAGTAAAATTAATTCTATAGATATGCCAAGCAAAACTGAAAATGAATTGAAATAAGAAAAAAAAAACAAACACAATACATTTTTAAAAAAGACAAAATACAGAAAATGCTAAACATATATTCACAACACTACTTAGGAATGTAAGGCAATTTTTAATATTTACAAAATAATCCATGTTCAAATTAATACTAATAACTAACAAAATATTTTCTACTTTCTTTAGGTAATTAATATAATTACTTACTTATAACTTATTAATTTTTACGAATCTCAAAAGAGATTATATACCCATTCAAAAAACTATAAGTACAAAAAAAATTCCTCACACGTTTTTTCTGTTTATTCTACAATTGTTGGAAATGAATCAGACACAATCTTCTGAAACTTCCTTTTCTCATTTAACAATCATAGATATCATGTCAAATAAAACATAAAACCAAATGTAAAGCCTATGTGATATTTATTTACATGTATTAAAATTTATCTATTAATTTTATCATTGAGGAACTTTCAAGTTATTTTCAGGGTTTTTAAGTTGTACTTTCATTTTTACTTGACAGATAATTGTATATTTATAGTGTTCAGTGTGATGTTTTGATACATGTATGCATTATGGAATGTTCAATCAGGCAAATTAACATAACCTTACATACTTATAATTTCTTTGAAATTATAATATTTAAAATATACTCTTGGTGGGCAGTGCCTGTGACTCAAAGGAGTAAGGTGCTGGCCCCCATATACCAGAGGTGGCAGGTTCAAACCTGGCCCCGGGTCAAAAACTGCAAAAAACAAACAAACAAACAAAATACATATATATAATATATATATATACATACTCTTGTCTATTTCCAATATTATAATACATTTTACTAACTATAGTTACCATGTTGTACAATATAAAATCAAAATTTCTTTCTTTTTTCATTTAAATTATGTATATGTGCGTGCATTTATACAAATGTATATATATACACAAAATTCGTCATAAACTTCAAAAAATATATAAACAAAAAAAATTATATATATATATATATATATATACATACTCTTGTCTATTTCCAATATTATAATACATTTTACTAACTATAGTTACCATGTTGTACAATATAAAATCAAAGTTTCTTTCTTTTTTCATTTAAATTATGTATATGTGTGTGCATTTATACAAATGTATATATATACACAAATGTGTGTGTGTATATATATACATATATACACATTTACAAACAAGAAAAGATATTTTGGATAATATAACCAAATCTTGGTTTAGAAATATGGAGGAGAGAAATATCAAGTAATTCTATGCTCTATTAATATACCATGTTAAAATTGAAGTTATGAATATTGACATTTTGTTGCTTATTTTACCTGGAATATATACATAAATATGCATTTGTGTTGATGCTAAAGTTGATTTGAATTCTATAGCATAGTCATTTAAACTAGATGTATAATAAACTAAGATAGTAACCATGAACATAAACATATAAGCTATTTCTAAATTTTTTTAAGGGAAATTAAGTTAATGCAGAAAGATTAAGAGAAGGACAGGAGTTTAAATAAAAGTAAGAAATAGAAGTAAGTGTATTACAAATCACAATAATTGTGAGTTGATTTCACACTTGTACTAGCTATCCATTTATTTAGGTGACTATTTTAAAATTCTGTCTTTATACTACATATAGTGGAAATATCAAAAATAAAATTCAAAACTTTTAAAAATAATGTGCTCCTCAGAGACAGAGCTAGAAATATTGAGCTAGATTAAAATAAAACGTTCAATATTAATTTGAGTCAAAATAAAAATTGTGTCCCAAATTCCAAAAATGGAGTTTATTTCATAAAGATGAAATTATAACAAACAGACACATAAGAGCCTTGAATAATATAACAAACAATTATATGAAGAAAATACTCTAGAAGAATGGGAGAAAAAGTAGAAAATAAATAATTTCAAATTTTAAAACAATTTTGTTTGAGCATGGCAAGGCAAGAAAACAACTAATAGAAAAATGAGGCAGGTGTTTAAAATAACAGAAGTTGGTTTATTTGATGTTGAAAATTATCTACCAATATCTATTCTATATGTTCATCTGTAATATATGTGCTGTCCAGTGTTCAAATAAAATTCAGCCTATTCAAAGAACCATAATTATTTACATGCATAAATTCATGGCCCTGAGAAATACCTCTAAACTTATGTTAAGTGGAAATCATATAGACTATGAGCCAAAGAATAAGTGAGATTTTAAAAACATTTCCTGTAAGGAGATCCGTGTTTGAAGAAGTAACTAAGAACTCGGTATTTTACTAAGAACTAAGTATATAAGCATGAAGATAAAAAAGGAATGTTCTTTCCCACTTTTGGATGGTAATTGCTCATTATTAGGCATCATCAATCAAGATTAAATGCACATACATTTTATCAAACACAAATCTTCATGAAAGAGCAAAATAACATGCATAATACATGTGCAATATATTATCTTCAACACAGCATTATTTATGACAAGAAAAAGTATATACAAGAATAATATACACACTATGTGTTCAATATAACATTGCTGAGGAGAAGAAAAAAAAAAGTATCAGGGCCTTAAAAAGGAAATTCATACATAAACCATTTTAAAAACAAATAATCAATCATTGTGCTTTGTAAAAGAATGTTATGTATTTTGTAAAAGAATATTGGTATTAAAATATGGAATAATGCCACAGAAGACTTTTTTTTTAAGTATGTAAGTCATAATTTTTTTATTGGCATGCATGGATAAATAAAAAGGAATTTGCCAAGTTCTATTACGAAGTAAGAGATTGGCTGCATGGAGCTACTTGGTTATCAATTTATTTATCTTTTCATTATTTACAAACCTAAACTAAGTGTATTTCTTTAAATAAGAAGAAGAAATGAAAGAGATTAAAAAAAAAAACAAAAAACTATAGGGATAATAAAATCAAAAAAGGAAGAATCCATCACTGTGCCAAAAGGCATATTCACTAAAAAGATTACCGAATTGTATTGATCACTGATGAATTTCATCAACTGAAAAGACACAAAAACGTATACTATTATTTCCTTAAAAGAGGCTAAAATTCAAAAGAAATTATATGACAATATTCAAATTTATATCAAAAATAATTATGCAAACAAAAAATTAGATGATTTTACATAGGAAAATATATGATTAAAATTAGTTCCAAAGAAAGAAAATTTGTATATTAATTGTCAGAAAAATTTTTGTATAATTAACAATTTAACCCTGAAAGGCACAGATTAAAAGGGTCCTACTATTTAATTATAATAAATATTCAAAGATTGAAATTCAGAAATTTCAGAATGCAGAAAACAGAAAAGACATTTGCTTTGTTCTTTGACTCAGAGCATAGAAGTAAATGAATATGGTGACATTCATTTTTTATGTCTAGTACAGGCCTTACAAGAAGACACAAAAATATAGCTATCATAAACAAATGTCATAAATAAAATTCACTTACTTCTATAGCAAGTCAAAGACAGAGTCATATTTTGAAACATACCAGGACTGTGTAT
>NW_003852428.1:1166848-1170089 GCF_000181295.1 Otolemur garnettii | reverse complement strand
CCCCCCACAACACCCAGCTTTTTTTTTTTTTTTTTTTTTTTAAGAGAAACAGAGTATCAGTTACTTGTGCACCATTTATTTAAATGTTTGCTCAGGCAGGTCTCCAACTCCTGAGCTCAGGCAATCCACCTGCCTCCGCCTCCCAGAGTGTTAAGATTACACAAAAGCGCATTCATGTAAATTGAATTGTGCTCCCCAAAAGCTTATACGTTGATGTAACCTGATCCCCAGTACTTTTGAATGTAACTGTATTTGTATATAGGGCCATTAATAGAGGTTATAAAGTTAAAATGGGGTCCTAAGGGTCTACTCCAATCCAACTTGGTGTCCTTACAAAAACTGCAGATATAAGAAAAACAGAGGCCAGAGGAGAAACCACATGGACAAAGACACTGATCTTGGACTTACTGGCTCAAGAACTGTGAGGAAATAAATTTCTCTTGATGAAGCTACCCAGTCTGTGATGTTTTTCTGTGGCAGCCCTAGAAAACTGTAATTACTTGTGATAGTTTTTTTTTTTGCAGTTTTTGGCCTGGGCTGGGTTTGAACCCGCCACCTCCAGCATATGGGGCCGGAACCCTACTCCTTTGAGCCACAGGTGCCGCCCTACTTGTGATAGTTTTATGAGTTAACTTGGCTAGGCTCTAGTACTCAGCTGTTTAATCAAGCACTACTCTGTAAAGGTATTTTACAGATGTGATTGTTATTTGATCAGTTTATCCTAGAAAATCCGGGTTGGGCCAGTTTCATCTAGAAAGGCCTTCATGTTGGGATCCTGTCCCAAGAATAGGGTGGGCTGACACCTGTGGAAACTATCTGTGATGAACTGAAGAAATATAGAGTTAGAAGCAACAGTAAAGAAAGACAAGAAACATAAAGTAGAATTAAAAGCGGGAGCTCAGGGGTCTACTGCCTGTAGTGGGATTCCGGAAATGGCCCAGTTTGCTCTACTCTGATTTCATTGAAGTCTGTTTGCCCAGAGGGTAAGATGAGGGAGGGAACAAAGATGTCAGCAGTTTCTTGGATTGATCATATCAGCTACTATTGTTATTATTATTAATCTTAAGAGTAGCCTTCAAAAATCTGAAATCTGAGCCTTGTATTGGGAGAACCTCCTGCTTGAGGTCACATGCACAGATTTCTAGGGAGGCATTAAGCTCCACTAGTTCTCTGTGGAGTAAAATGCCACCGCTGTTAATTTCCTCCAGGGATTGGTGGGAGGGAGACATTTTCCTCCCATCACTACCACAGAGGATTTTCCTCTGCGATAAGGGTTCTAAGCTCTTCTGCCCATATCTCAGAGCTCAAGCTACTCCCTTGCTTTGCCCCAGGCAAATGCAAATCTCTACAATAGGTATCTGCTTTGCCTGTTTTATAGGCAGGAAATGCCCTAGAAGATGTATCTTTCTAGGACTTGCCATAATCTCTTCTATGGCCTTTACTTTCAGTACAGTGCTCACAGACTCAGCAGGGCGTTTGTAAGCCCCCAATTCTGAAATTCTAGCCTGGTCGAATTTCAGAAAAGACAAGAAGGTTGCTAGCAATGGCTAGCTTAAATGTAAACTAGCTGACTTTTCTTTGTTCTGACTCACTAAGCTTAGTTTTCCTCTTTTTCTTGGGATGCTTTTCTTTACCAAGAGTGGGGTCTTCGGTCCCCATTCTCCCAGCACCTCACAACTGAACTTTCTTTGATGGAAGAAGAAATCCTGTAGATGTGTAGAAAATATTTTTTTTATTTTAATGTAAAGTAATTTAATGTAAAGATGTAATATTTTTATGTTCAAAACATTTCTAAGTAAGATAGCAAAAGACTGTTCAGAAGATCCTTCAGTTGTGAAAACATATTTATGGAAAGTATAGCCATCCTTTGCAATGTGCAGTGTGAAGATAGATAATACAAATGAATGAATTTTTATAAATCACTGCAGAAATAATAAATGTTGCTAAAAGTCTAATTTTAGTAGGACATTAATATACTTGCTTTTTTGCAGGCTAAAAAAAAAGTCCGTTTCTAACAGACTTTTAAGAATGTCAAAATTTATAATTATTATGAAATTATCATAACAAATGAATAGAATATAAAGTTATTGAATGTTAATAGTTATCTTTATTTCTCAGTATTAGTGATTAAGGTGAGCAAAACTCAGGGAATATTGAAAAAAACTAGAACAAATATTTACATATTTTAAAAGTCTGTAAGTTACCCTGAATCAGACCTGGGGAAATGAAGTTTACTGGATATGGAATAGAATTCCAGGTATAGTGGTTAAGTCAATAAATAAATAAATGGATTGTTATTCCTTCAAATATCAAACTAAGCTCTCATGCTGTTCATTAATCTTATTGAACTAGCACCTGATCCACAGAGAAATAGTCTCAATCTCATTTACTTGAGGCAGCTGCCATTCCTAAGGAAATAAGCTCAGAGGAAGAAAGTCTTCTATTTATAGAATACCCATCAGAAGCTCTGAGAGTTGAACATGCACCATAATACACGTATTATACTTAACTGGAATGGGGCAGAGTGAATCAGTTTCCTTGTTCTGAAATGCTAAAGGGCAGGCATTTCATTTTATTTCTTCCTGGCTTCTGTACATTAAAAAATGATTCTGTATTTGACAGACTGTGCTGTAGATGCGTGGGCTTTCTGGTGAATGATTTTGATTACTCTGGGTCCTGATGCTGTGAAAATCAGGTGAAAAAACATAAGAATAGTTTCTTCTTAATATAAAGAAGGATTCCAGGAACTTGTTCTCATAAAAAGAGATGCTTTGATATAAAATTCAGAAGAAAAGGTCCAAACATTTCTTTTTTAATAAATGTTTTTACAGGTAACTGATACTGTTTCCCACATGTAAAGGATACCCTCTCACCTTTTCTTTCTTTCTTTCTTTCTTTTGCTTAATTTAACCTGTAATTTTATGTAAGTACACAATTTATTTTTAATCCTTTGGAATTGAGTATACTTTTGAAATAACAACATCAACAGTTCTTTACAGAAGTTTTTATGTGATTGTGATTTATAGAACTCTTAGCTCCATGAGATTAGGCCTGATGTCTTTTGTAAATTTATAGAAATTCTACAACCTGGAAGAAAACCTGTCCCCTAGCAAGCACTATATAGATATTTTTGAATGCATGAAAGAGTAGCTCATGTTTAGTTTTGAGTGAACATCTGATCCTTATTTATATAAAAATTAATAAAATATATAGTCTTGTTACTACTTCAGATCTATCTCAC
>NW_003852428.1:1164408-1166129 GCF_000181295.1 Otolemur garnettii | reverse complement strand
AGCTGGGCGCCACTTGTCTTGTTTCACTAACATAAACAAAAACAATTAAAAGAGTCATATTGCATTAGGAAATATATTTATTTATTAATTTGACAGCCAAGTAGACTCACATTGTTTTGATGAAGGATAAATTTTTGAAGACTACAATGCTGAAAACATCTTGAACAATCACCTATTCATTTTCATTTTATAAAGGCCATCATATACATTGATGATAATGCAAAAATATTATTTTATATTTTAACAAACTTCACAGTAAAATATTTCCCAGAAAAACAAATTACTTGTTGATGAGATTATTTTATTTTGATCTTATTTAAAAAGATTATAATGTTTGTCACAGCTCAATCCACAATCACTAAGATGTGGAAATAACCCAAGTACATATCAATTCATGAGTGGATAAGTAAACCATGGCATATGTATACCGTGGAACACTGTTCAGCCTTAAAGAAAAATGGAGGCTTAATATCTTTTGTATTTACCTGGATGGATGAGGAAAGCATGCTCTGCATATAATTACATCTACATATAACATGCTATTCATATGTTGACTATGCTAAAATCAATAGTTTTGTCATTAAAAAAAATGATCTGTGATGAAACATAGAAAAGGTTCATGCCATATACTGTATGTGATGAATATCAAATCTCATGACTGTAAACCTGTGTTCCTTGTGATCTGAATTCTAGATCTATTTTTCCTTGCTCAGTATGATGTTAGCTGTGGGTCTGTCGTATTTGGCCTTTATTATCTTGAGGTATGTTTTCTCTATATCCAATTTGCTAAGAGTTTTTATTATAAAGACATGTTGGATTTTATCAATCTTTTTTCAGTATCTAATGAAATGATAATTTTTTTTGTTTCGGTTTTATTCATGTGATGCATCAAGATTATCAATTTATGAATGCTGAATCATCCTTACCTTCTTGCCTCACTCTATCATAATGAGTATTCGTTGTACTGTGTTGTTAATTTGGTTTGCTAGTACTTGTGTGTATTGTCACCAAGGATACTGGCCTGCAGTTTTGTTTGTTGTGTGCTTTCATCTGGTTTTGTTATCAGGGTAATGCCCAGCCTTTTAAAGGTAATCCTAAAACTATGAAACTGATAAGATGAAATATAGGGGAAATGGTTCATGAAATTGGACAGGGCAGGGATTTGGGGGGAAAAGACTTCAAAAGCTTAAACAACAAAAGCAAAAATAGACATAGAATTACATCAAATTGAAAATATTGCCCAGAACAAAGATAATAATCAGCAGAGTCACCAGACAACCTACAGAATGAGAAAAGATTTGCAAACTAAATATCTGATAAGGGACTAATATCCAGAATATATAAGAAATTTAAACAGCTCAATAGCAACATAACCAAATAGTGCAATTTAAAATGTGCAAAAGACTTGAATAGACCTTTCTCAGAGGAGGACATAAAAAGGGCCAGTCGTTTGTGAAAAATGCTCAGCATCACTAATTGTCAGGGAAATACACTGAGATATTACATCAGCCTGGTAAGCATGACTGTCATCAAAAATACAAAAATATCAAAGGCTGAATAGCAGGTGGAGAAAGGGAAATACTTGTACATTGTTGGCTGGAATATAAAATAGTATATGTATATGAGAGACAATATGGATGTTGTTAAAAAATTAAAAATAGAGCTACCATATGAGCCAGTAATTCTATTATAGGGTATATATCCAAAGGACATAAGTAGCA
>NW_003852428.1:1163624-1164107 GCF_000181295.1 Otolemur garnettii | reverse complement strand
CTAATTACCTTGATGTGATCCACATACATGGTACACATGCATTGAAATATCACACTGTTCCCCAACAATATGTACAACTATTATACATCAATTCCGTATATATTTTTTTAAAAGATCTGGGTGTAGATTCACAAAAATAGGCTGAATATAATCTTTGCTATTAACAGAGGAGATAATTATTATGGGACTTAAGATGGAGAGACAATAATTCATATCCAAGAAATCATTTAGGCTTTATAATGAAAGGAGGAAGTACTGAAATTATATTGGAGAAGCCAATATCAACAGGTAGGTTTTGGTGTAAAGTAGGGTAATAAGTCATAGAATGCATTATGCATAATGAATTGATCAAAGGGTAAAATATATTGTGTAGAAAGCATCTTGGGGAAGTGAAACTAAATCATTGTTTTAAGAAATTTTTGTGCATTTTATTGTGGATTCTACTGTAATAAAATACACCTAGAAAAGTTCAATGAGGCTCAA
>NW_003852428.1:1160756-1163557 GCF_000181295.1 Otolemur garnettii | reverse complement strand
ACATGCACAGGGGCTGGTGGGTTTGAACCAGACCTAGGCCTGCTAAACAACAATGACAAAAACAACAACAACAAAAAGAGCCAGGCATTGTGGTGGGTGCCTGTAGTCCCAGCTACTTGGGAGGCTGAGGCAAGAGAATGGCTTAAGCCCAAGAGTTTGATGTTGTGAGGTGTGATGCCACAGCACTCTACTGAAGGTGACATAGTGAGACTCTTAAAATAAAATAAATAAAATAAAATAAAATAAAATAACTGAGTTATATTTTGTGAATTTTTTTTCCCCCTAGTGACTGGATAGGACCACAGACTACTAATCACTGGATAGGACCACAGACTACTAATCACAGAGACACAATAAATTTAATGCTGGTCATCTATATGCTAAGTGTTCTTTATGCATTAATTTATTTAATACTAACGGCGGATGTGGAGGTGCGATTTCCATTTTATCAAGGAGGTCCTAGGAGATTAAACAACTTGCTCAAGAAACACAGTCTATCAGAGGCTGATCTACTGTTTTAACCTGAATACCTGTGCCAAGTTTACCAATTACCATTCTCTCCAATGTTGAGAATGGCTCTCGCCATTGTTGTAATGAAAACAATGCTCCAAAATTTAACCATTTTTGTACGTAAGGGTAAGAATTCAAGTGATATCATGAAATACAAAAACTTACTTTTCTGTGAATATCGAACTTACTTATAAGAATTATGAAATATTTATTCTAAATACTTTTTCTCTGGTATGTTCTTAAACCTGACTGTGTAATATGAGTAGAAATTGACAAACTCCTTTTTTTGAAGAGTGGGAAATAGGTACATCCCATAAATGATAGCTGGCTTTAAAAATTCATCAATTCTTCAAAAATGAAAAAAATTTATTGATAAAGAGCAGGATGCTTGCTGTGAGAATTCAGTGAAATAAAATGAAACAAAACATTTCAATAGGAATAAGCAATCTGAAATATATATTATGTATGCTATATACTAAAAAATGTATGGATTTGAGTCAAATCATGCTTTCTTCTTTCTTTCTTCATCTTAAATTGGAATATTTTTATTCATTTATGTTCAAATCTCTTTGAAAAAATATGTTTTTCCATGAAAATAATCTGAGTCTACTCAGCTGTCAAATTAAAAAAACTTGGCCAAATTTACAAACATTGATTATTACCAAAAAATAATAGCAATTATAATAATTACCAAAGAGGCCTTTGATGAGAGTTATAACAGATGTCTGGGTTCTGAGAAAATCTTCGGTAATTGTTTTTTCTGGTCATCTTCTGAGATCTAGATTTTAACTATCTTCTGAGATCTAGAGACTTAATATTTGTCAGTTGCCCAATTGTTTCTGGAAATGTGAGCTCTCAGGAGAAATCTTCGTCTTTCAGACCTGTCTCTTCCACACATTAATCTCTAGCTGTCAGTGCCACAGTATGTATATCCCTAAGAGATAACAAAAGATCTAAGATATCTTCTAATTAGGATAGAAGGGAATACAAGAGAAAGATCTTTTTCTTTCTCTCTCTTCTCTCTCTGTCACAAGGCATATGGTCTGTAAGATGTGGATTTGTGTAATAGTTACAACGTTGCATATTTGATTTAATCCTAAAATTTTTAACATTGACAGAGTATCATTCTTAGGCAAACACAAAGTTATCATACACTGCCTTTAGTGATGCTGGCTGGATACTTTGTGTATTTTTCTGTTTCTGAAACGCAGTTTGTCCTAATTCTTTTGTCATTCCATGTCTTCCCTGTAATCTTTCTGCTTGGAATCACTCCTTTGTGCTTCATTGGTTGGTACTTGCATCAGCAAAACTCACATGTACAAATATGTATTACCATGTTATTAGTTTCAAAATAGTTCCTATTTTATACGTGCTCTGCATTTCAGCCTAGAAGAAAATTAAATCCTTGATTAGGTTTGAATTTTCAGAATAAAATTATATTATGTGCATGCTATCACAGTCTTCAAATCTGTAATGACTTTATTACAAATAACTTTATATTAAAGTTTTTAATAAGTTAAATTTAAAATACTTTTATAAAAAATAAGGACAACTTGTAACTTGATGCTTTAGAACATTTGACAAAGGGAATGTTCAAGTTGTTGACTTTTTTTTTTAAGACAAAGTTTCACTCTGTCACCCTGGGTACAGTGCCATGGCATCATAACTCACAGCAATCTCAAATCCTTGGATTCAAGCAATTCTTTTGTCTCAGCCTCCCAAGTAACTGGGACTATAGGCTTCTGCAAAAACACCTGGCGATTTTTTAGAGATTTTTTTGGACAGTCTTATTCTTGCTCAGGCTGGTCTCAAACTCCTGAGCTCAGGCCATCCACCTTCCTCAGTCTCCCAAAGTCTCAGAATTACAGGCATGCCAGAATTACAGGCATGAGCCACAGCTCCTGGCTTTTCAAGTCATTTTTTAATAACTCAGCTAACAGTGTCCTAAGGATGTGAATAGACATTTCTCCAAGGACATACAAGTGTCCAAAATGTACATAAAATATTTCCAACATCACTAATCATCAGGTAAACACCAGTCAACATCACGATGAGATCTTCTTTCAAACCTGCCTCTTAGAATGACTATTATCAAAAAGATGAAAGACAGCATATGATAGCAAGGATGTGGGACAATTGGAAACCTTGCACACTGATGCCAGGAATGCCACCTTTTTGGAAAAATTTTTAGAAAATAGGATGATGTTTCTCAAAATATTTAAAATAGATCCACTTTATGATCCAACAATCCTACTTTCGAATATTTAACCAAAATAATTGAAATTAGGATC
>NW_003852428.1:1159107-1159907 GCF_000181295.1 Otolemur garnettii | reverse complement strand
TATTATCCCCTTGGAAAATGTAAATTCTTATTTGCTTATTACCTTGTCCTTGTGTTCAAGTTCTTTGTTTTATCCTACTTTAGCTACGTATTGTTTAAAAATATCAAAATAAAAAATAATCTTTTGTGAATTTTTATATTTATTATAGCATATAAAGAGTTGTTCTAAATTATAGCATTCAATAAGTTAAAGCAAGACTGAAAAATATTTATATCTTTGCTTCTTTTATATAAGCTTATAATTTATTATAAAGTCTCCAATAGGTCACTATTTCCCATGATCTGTATGAAGGCAATTTTTAGCAAAATGCCCTTTTGTGTTCATAGAGGAAATAAAAACTAAATAAATAAATAAACAAAACCAATCACGCCTGTCAGGAACACTAGTAGCTTACGATTGGGAAGTAAAGCATTACACAATAAACTTTGCTTAACTTTTTCCTGTCATATCCAAGATGACTAGAGGTCCTGGTCAATTGTTCCCCTTAGATCTACATTGGAAATTTATGTGCACAATTTCATTTTTCGTTTGTATTTACCTATTAAAAAGATACTATTCTTTACACTGTATTTGTTTTCTTTTACTTAACTTTTGAACTTCTAAAATGAAAATTCAGAATTTTCTCCCAAAGTGTTATATTATATATAAAATAACAAAACTAAAATAAATTAGTAGATTGAAGAACTTAAAAAAAAACCTTTCTATTTATTCAATAAACATTTTAGAGATCAATATAATCAACATATCTGGGTAAAGTTAATATGAATTCTAAAAAAATATGGACATTCTTCATGCTTACT
>NW_003852428.1:1155720-1156810 GCF_000181295.1 Otolemur garnettii | reverse complement strand
TGTGTCTTTTACCTATAGTTTCTAAAGCCATGTAAAAAGTCCCTGATTCATTGGCTAAAAGATCTATGAAAAAAGCTATTTGGGATAGAAGTAGATACTTTTCAGAGAAAACACAACGTTCATTCTGAAGTTTAAGTGACAGGGAGCAAGAGGATATAAGCACCTTCTACATTGCCGTTTAATCCCTCAATCTTCCACAAGTTACCAGCCACTTTATCAAAAACTCAGGGTTCTGGACATGGTGCCACTCAAAGAAGGTTCAGTTGCTCAAACATTTAGCTAGGTCTGGAGTCTCATCAAAGTTATATAGGTGAAATTGAGGGTGTTGATCACACATAATGGAAGCGTGGTTGTGAAGGACAGATCACTGTGGGTCATCCTCTGCTAAAGCGTTGATAAAAAAGAGTCCATAAGTCGGTTTCATAGAATTACTGAGTACATTGGATACTTTTTCCTTTCTTCTTGAGATACCTTACTCAGGAGAATATGTTCCAGGTCCCTCCTTGTAAACATAAAAGAGGTAAAGTCTCCATCTTTTTTAAGGCTACGTAGTATTCCGTGGTATATATATATATATACCACAATTTATTAATTCATTCATGGGTCTATGGGCACTTGGGCTTCTTCCGTGACTTGGCTATTAAAAATTGAGCTGCAATGAACACTTTCTTATGAAAGATAGAACACAACTATAGCCCAGGATGAAGGTGAGAAATGGAGTGGGAAGGGAGGGGAGGGGAGAGGGAAGGATGACAGAAGGAGGGTAAAGGGCAGGACCACACTTTGGAGCATATTGCAAGGGTACAAGTGAAATCTGTCAAGTGTAGAACATAAATGTCTTAACACAATAATCAAGTAAATGAGGGAAAAGCTATGTTGATTGGTCTGATACAAGCACATCAGAGTATATAAAAAAATCAACACATTGTACCCCACATATGCATAAATGTATTCATGATCTATGTGTATATGACTTAATAAAAAAAGAGTCCATCGCATACATCTTTATTTGCTAATTTAACATAAAATGGCCTCTTTCATTAGCATTGCTACGTAAGTTTTAATGTAATACAGCGTTGCCTTTAAAAGG
>NW_003852428.1:1152644-1154462 GCF_000181295.1 Otolemur garnettii | reverse complement strand
TCCTGTCTGGAGGCAAGGCTAATGAATAAGATCCAACCATGAGTTGCGTATTAACTGAGTCTATAACGGTTTTACCCTTCACTCCATTTAAATAGCACATACGTTTTCTTATGGTATGCAACGCTGTCAACTAGAAACAGAGGCCCTTATTTATTTCTCAGAAAAGAAGGAGGAAGTTCAGTCCTTCCAAGTATTTGTCAATTTCAGTCTCCTCGAAAGACTTAAAAGGTATCAACAAACAAGATACTATCTGTCAGGTTGCAGGTAGTCACAGAATGGAAAGTGATACTTACCTTCTATATCCTTCACCAATCAGTCTAGACTTGACTTACCTTAGGCAACAATTTTACAGGATCTCATTGGTTTTTTTCTGATGGAATAATGAGAACTTCAGTTTCTAGAGTCATACCAAACAGCGTATGTTTGACTTTTGACTGTGTATTTTACTGACTGTACAGACAGTATGAATTTGAAGCACAGACCTACCCTACCAAATAGCAGAACTGTGGTTGTACACGCTCTTAAGATATTTTACCTTCTCTAACTAGGGCTCAGGCCATTTCAGAAAATCTCTCTTGTCTTAAAAGTGTGCACTTGTTACTCAGTTTTTTCTGGCTAATTTTTTCTGTAAGGTGTTGTTCTTTCAGGGTTACAGATCCATTGACATTCTAGATGCTGATCATCTTCTGTTGATCCAACTTATTTTATTCTATTCATACTAAGTCAATTCCAACCAGGAGTCTGGGATAATATTTCCATCATGTGATGTCAAGAAAGCCGTGGATTTGTCAGTAGTTCACCTGTCTGACTCCATGATTATTGTCTTTCCCATTTACCTCTTATGTGGTTTGAAACTGAGTATTAGTAGCTGGACCTAAGTCTGAGTTGAAAGTGTCTGCTTATCATTCTGCCCGAAAATGTGTACAAATTGCAACATAGAAAATGGAGAATGAGGAAAGACTATAAGCAAGAAAAAAATACACCCGAATGCCTACGTGTAAAAGGAGGACAGAGAAGAAAAACTGATGAAGGCAAAAAAGAGCAGAAGAAATTAAAAGTGGGCCATGTATCAAGCTGTGGTTGGAAAAACAAGAGAGAGGAATGAGAAACCTTAGGCGAGATTTGCTATTAAGCAGAATTTTGATGGATGACCTGGGGATGGAACATGAGCAAATGCTGACAATGAGTCTTTTTAAAAGGAGAAGGTGAAAAATCCTCACTATAAAGAGGAAAAAGTAATCGATGGAGGTCTCCAGAATGCTGTAAAATTCATGTTTGGAAACTGCGGACGGCTCATTTTATGAGAACTTTTATCAGCACATGAAGAAAGAAATTTCACAAGAGTGAGCCTTCGCAGAATATTGCTGTGACATTCCCTCCAAACCTGTCCCTGCACCTGCCTGTCATGGAGAAGCGTCTCCAGTTCCTCTTCAACTTGGACTGTGGAGCTGGTCCTCTATTATCATTTCAGGTGAGAGTCTATTAGTAGAGTATTGACGAAGTACATTTCAGGACGGGGAAGCCTGTTTATCTGCAATCCTATCTTTTTATTCCTTCCTATCACATTAAAGAAAATCTCAATCACAGGAACTGTTTTTGCAAAGAGTGGGCAAAAACCTGTGCTTCGAGCATTAAACTTGATATATTCATATGCATTTGAAAAGATAGTTTAAGAAATCCAATATTTGCATATTTTTATAAATGATAGCTACCCTCTCCCCACCTTTGGCACTTAAAGTGACAACGTAAGAATAGTAGAAAGGAATAAGTACTTGAAATGCAGTTAAATGCAGTGTAAATGGATCCTTTTAAAGGATC
>NW_003852428.1:1040553-1152283 GCF_000181295.1 Otolemur garnettii | reverse complement strand
GTGTTAAATGCATTAGCTCTAATGAAGAACTTACAAACGCTGTCTTAACAACCTTAGTGGGATATGACTGCTTTTAAATGGCTTTTACTCTGTCCTTGGAATTAATATGATGCGTGTGACAAAGGCTTGTTCAGTGTTAAGAGAGGATTAGATGAAGGAAATTAATTAAAGCTTCCTTGCAACATTTTCCCCTTGGGCTACTCAGTATGCTGAAGTGGTCTGACAGGGTACCATCCTTTCGATAAATCTACTCATTAAATAACTCAATTGGGTTTAAACACACATCCTATTTTTTTTAAATTAGACCATCATTTTTCTCCTTGTCTTTCTGCCCTGACCCTATCAAGCCACTGCCACCTCTGTGATTTGTAATTACCTTTTAGCTCCAATAATAGGACCGTCACAGTGTGTAGGGACCCATGTGTTTCTGAGTCCACCAATTCATTGTTTTGAGATCTGTCTTCCATTTAAATAGCGTAAGGACATTTGTTTAACTGATCCCCTAGACAAATAAGCATTTGGGGTGATTACTTAGAATTGAAATCATAGCTATCAATTATGTCCTGCGATGTTAGATGGAGCACAATTCTATGAATGTTTTAAAACGTTGTTCTTATACTTTTATAACTGTAATAATTATAACCTTTCAATGTTCTATTTTATAAATGATAGCAGCTTCTAACTTTAAATTTTCATAAATTGTGATCTACTTGGTTTTTAAGTCATTATTATTATAAACTTATTAAATCTTAGATATGAAAAATAATTATTTTACAATACATCTATAAAATAATATTTACAAATGAAAATTTCCATTTCTTTCTTGAACATAAAGAGAGCAGTTGACCAAGACAATGGCATGTGAAAAGTGAATTGGGATATAAGGATCCTTTCAAAATTGTGTCAAATATGATGTGCTTGAGGAAACAAACATGAAGTTCAGAGGTCTTTATTGATTTCATCAAATACAAAATCTCAGACTTTAAAATGTTATACCTGCTCTTTTGAAGTTGTAAATAAAGATGCAAGCCCTTTCCTCTAAAATTATGATTGGATTGTGCAGAAATTCTCTTTAACAAAGACATTAGACATTATTTTTACACATAATTTTGATGAGAAAAACTATCTGTAAAAAGAGGAATATTGGTGCTAAATAAAATTATTTAGGCTGAAAGAGGAAGAGCATTATTTCTCGGCAGAGACACTTCATTCAATAATAAGGCACACAAATAAGCACCTTCCGGAGAACCAAAAATCAAGAGAGCAGTCAGACTCTCTGGTTTTAACATTATGTATCAAAGAAAGGGGCATTGAAGAAAGCAGAAAAGACAGCCCTGTACTGCCTATGCCATCCCTCCAGAGTGCCTATAGGACAGAGAATCTGTGTTCAAGGACTGGGGAGAGCGAAGTGATCGTGGGGCTTTGCATTGTAACTCAGGTTGCCCGGCATGTGGGGACAAGCCCAGTAGAAGGCAGATGACACAGCAGGAGCATTTTGATACCCTGGCCAGAGGGAAATGCTCCGCCCTGAAGCTGTAGTTCCTGCCAGTTCCACCAACAGCAGAAAAAGAGCACCTTGAATCCTGGACTATGGGTGCATATGACCCAGCGAGACACCAGCAGCTGCGGCCAAGCCGGTCCTCGTGTTATCCTTCCCCAACTACAGACAGTGTGACTTGAGGAAAGGAGAGGGAAGAGCTCAAAGGACCTTGTTTTGCAACTTACGTACCAGCTCAGCCACAGTAAGATAAAGTGTCAGCTGGAATCCTGAGCAGCCAGAGTCCACCCTTGATATTTGGATGTCATTTCCGGATGCACTATAGGCCCAAAGGTAGCAGGCTGCTTTGAACGGAAGGCAGGCTGCAATCCCAGCATGATTCACAACCTGCTGGCTAAAGAACACTTGAATTTTAAATAAATTTCAGAGGTACCCGGACAACAGTCACTATTGGCTTTTCATGTGACTGGCTGCTTTCAGGTATGACCTTGGTGGCAAGGCAGGACTTCCCATGTCACTTCTCCCCCAATGCCGAAAGCCCAGCACAAAAAGTGATGAAAGAGAGGGAGGAACTTCGTGGTAATCCATGAAATTCTCTAATATCTTACCCAGATCACCAAGGAGGTACCACCTGGATACTCCAAGAATCAACATTACTAGACTTGGGGCACCCTCAGTGCTGACGCAGCTGCAGTGACCAGAAGGTTAAACCACAACACTCAAAGCCATTTTAGACTCTGTAAGTGTTACCGAGAGTGAGGGGCTCAAACAAGCCCAGAAAGTAAAGATTGAAACAAATACTTATGTGTTCAATGTCCAGACATTGATGAATATCCACAGACGTCATGATCTCATCAAAATAAGTAAGGTCCCAATGACCAACCCCAGAACAATGGAGATATTTGACCTTTTCCTTAAAGAATTCAAAATTTTCAAAATAACTTTCCTAAAGAAGCTCAATGAACATCATGACAACAATGAGAAGAAATTCAGAGTCTGTCAAAGGAACAGAACAAAGAGATTGAAATAATTTAAAAAAATCAAGCTGAGATTCTACACCTTACGAATTCAATCAACAAATGGAGAAATGCATCAGTGTCTGAAAAGCAGAAATGTCATGAAAAGACAATTAGTGAGGTTGAAGACAGGCTGTTTGAAAAAAGACTAAAGAGAGAAAAGAAAAAAATGTTAAATAAGAATGAAGCATGCCAGCAAGATCTGGAGAACAGCCTCAAAAGAACAAATCTAAGAGTTATTGGTCTTGAAGATAAACTTCAGCCTCATAAGACAAAGAAATGGAATAATACAGTAAAATGAAATTTAGAAAAAATAGGACAGCTAAATCAAAACATCCCAAAATACAGACAAGTTAGTACAAAGCTCCTAAGACATTGTGAGAAAGAAGCAAAGTGAGAAATGGAATAAATGCACCTGGGAGACTGGATTGTGGAACTCAGTGTACCTGGTTAGCAATAGAATTGAGTGGGGAACAGAAAGTTGGGGCAGTTATCCCATGGGATAGATCTCATAGATACTATTAATATAAATGAGGGATAAGGAGTTAAGTGTGTTTGCCTTGTATCATAAACAGAATTTCTTTGCTGTCACAGACAGCCTGAGGTCATGATTTAATTTAATATTTAATTCCTTTCCTTTCTGTTAGTCTGTTGTTTTCCTTGATATTATTTCCAGAAAGGTCACTATGCAGCTATGCATTATTTGTGGTCAATGGTGAAGAGTATACTAATGGTAGCAGTAATCAGATAGTGACTTTCTATGTGCCATGAATTCTGTTAGTAATAACTATAAATATTTTATAAGCTATGTTATTTACCTTAATAAGATCCATATTGTTTATAAATAAAATAAATTATACTACCTGATATGAAAGATTAATTTTGTGGGTTTTTAAAAATATTTTCTTCTTTGCTAGATGAAAATGTTTTATGTCTTATGAGTTTAAAACTAACTTTGTTAGTTTTATATGTGGTGGAATGACTGAGTCATGCTGAATCTAGTATTGACACAAGATTGGACCAGCTAAACAAAGGTGAGGAAAATTCTTCTAGGACATGGAGGTCTTCCTTGGGTGGGAAATGGAGGAGGGAGGCTTACTATGAATAAAGAGGAAATGGTCCCTAGAAAGGTTAACTGGAACAGTAGAAATAAGAGATTAGTCTGAAAACAAAGCCTGCAATTCCCAGTACTTCAATTGAGAGCGATAGAATATATTAATGCTTGGCCCTATGCAAATGAATACAAAGAAAGAAATCTAATCTCTGATTTATAATCAGAAAGTAATATTTCAAGAGTGAGACAAAGCCATTGGTGGTGGCAGAGGGTGGCTGTGAGGATGTCTGCTATGTAAGTTATGAAAGCATCTTTGATAACAAAAATATCAATTTTGTGTTGGTGAGGTTTAAAATGTATTAGATGGTGAATCAAGTTTCTTTGTGTGCCTGCATGCACACGCACACACGAAAATCTTTATTCCTAAAAATACCCATATCTTATCACTGTGCATAGAGCGACAAAGGTTGGTTTTCCCCTTTGTTGGATCTTTTTAAGGGTAATTCATTTTTCACTGGAATATCTCTTAAAAGGTGTGTGTGTCTAAGTGGGAAAGTCCCAGGTACAGTATTAAAAAAGTCTCTCAAACGTTAAGGGAAATATTCTAGTCAAAAGGATTTTTTCCATGAAAGGAAAAGATTATAAACCACATCAAAGGGAGGGGAGGCCGTAAGATGCCTAATGGCATAGGAAAAGAAAACAGGAGTTGGTGTGTAGAAGGCAAGCTTCACCAAGGTCTTCTCCTGGACTCAGAGTCTGTATCAAATTTTACCTTATTTTGATTTTTCTATATTTTTTACGTTTAGAATTCATATTAACATTTTTATCTGAAGCATATGCATAGTATTTTTAAAAATCCTGAGCAGTGTGGTTTCTTTTCAGCTGCTGTGCTATCTACCTCTTTACACTTCGTCAGTAACACACCCACACCCACACACACACTAAAACCTCTTCAGACTTTACAGCTTTGGATTTTAGAAAATTTCTAAAAACCTTTACTCAACCCACAAAAATGAATATATCATTTTATGAGACTCAATGTAAGGGGTATTCGTTATTATCTTGTAATTCTACATTCTGTCTTTGTTCTTTCTTTCCATTTTATGTCCTCTCCTCTTTTCACACCCTTCATAGTTCTATCATCTTTGTGCTCATAGGAATTTAAAAAAGTGGCATTTTAAAATATCAAGTAATATGTGTTATAGCTTTGCTAAATATCTCATCATTGGTTTGTTGCAAGAGATTTATAATTCAGATTTTCATTAAAAAATAGAAAGAATCAACACCATATGTTGTGTTAAACCCTATGCAGCTGCTGCTACAGCAGCTTAATAACATGTAAACTGGAGGCATTCAGCACGTGGTGTGATATACAGGACTGTAACTTCTCTCCCATGTTGTGACTTTTTAAAATATTAAGATTAAAATCTAAGAAAGCATGGTGAAATGAAATAACATAAAAGTGTTCACATTAATTTCACAGAAAAGAGAGTTCTCTTTGAATCAGAAGCTAAATGAGTATCTATAACTGAAATTAAAATACCCAAGTACTCTTGAAATTGAAGCAGAAAGCAGACTCAGAGAGGAATTTTCTTTATTAATGCATCTCCTCTAGTAATCTTAACTTTATTGCAATGTACTCTTTGCCTAAATATCAATCTAGTTGGCATTTTTATTACAATTCTGCAAATGGAAAGAGAGCAAATGAACCATTTACTGCCTTTATTTTCTGGGTATAATCATGCTTCTGTTTTCCATTCAATGATAGTCAACTTTTTTATTCCTTCCAACATAAAACATTCTTGTGCATTAATGATCAGTTATGGTAAGAGCTTGATAGTGTACCCAGTCCTCATTTATATTACAGTGTACACAATGCCAGATTCAGTTATTTATAAACTTTAGTTGAGAGGTTAAGAAATAATACCTCAATGCAAAACCTTGTAAAGTTTAAATAATGTTTATGGGCCAACAACATAAAAGATACAAACACCATTGTGCATATATATCTTAAATTTATGGATTTAAAATAACACAACTGAGGGAGGAAAATATTTTAAAGCACCATAAAATAAGACTTAGCAATTTTCATTTTAAATGTGCATTGTCATCTAGAAATTACATGCTTTCCTTCATTCGAAAGAATCACCTCATAATTATGATTATTAATTTTTCTATATTAATAACAATTTCCATCATCTTGTGTGTATCATGACAAAAACAGAATGAACTCATAAGTTAGTGTTAAGAAATATTTTCATTCAATAGAACTAGGACAGGTGGATAATTTTCTCTTAGTAAAAGGGTATTATGAGTATAGTGTACAGACCAGTTGTCCTTGTAAACAGACATAGAATCCTCCAATTATTAGCAAAATGAATCTAGCAATATGTAAAAATAATTTTATATGACTATACAGGCTCTATCCAAGGAAAGTCTCTTTGATGTAATTTATAAAAACTACTAATGCAACACATGTTATTAAAATATTAAATACAAAATACATAATTATCTCAAAACACAGAAAAAGCATTTGCAAAATTTTGATATTGAATTATGATAAAAGCACTCATAAACTGGGAATAAAAGATAAATTATTCAGTTTATAAAAGGATACCTGTGGAAAAAACTCATAGCTAGTGGTCAAAAAATAGAATTCTTTACATCCTTGATTAGAAGCAAAAATATTTATAATGCAATAAAAATTAAAATTATTTAAAAGTTCCTCAAATTTGCAGAAATTATGAATAGAAACCTTAAAATATTGTTGAAAGAAAATTTGTTTACTGATCGCATTTGTCATGCAAATTCTCTCTTATAATTGTGTCCCACCCACAAGAGGTGTGCCATACATTGTGAACCCCCAACCCTTTCCTTCTGCCTCTCTCCCCACTTCCTCATCCCCCATCCCTACTATGTATTAGGGTCATGTACTGCCTTCATATTAGAATTGAGCACATTGGATTGTTGCTTCCTCATTCTTGTAATGTTTCACTAACTAGAATGTAGTCTACCTCAACCCAGGTTAATATAAAGGATGTAAAGTCTCCATCTCTTTTAATGGCTGAATAGTATTCCATGGTATACATATATTATAGCTTATTAATTTATTTCTGGATTGGTGGGTATTTAGGTAGTTTCCACTTTTGGCTATTATAAATTGAGCTGCAATAAATAATCTAGTGCAAATGTCCTTATGATAAAGTAATTTTTTTTCTTCTGGGTAGATACCCAGTAATGGAATGCAGGATCAATGTGAGGTTTAATTTGAGCTTTTTGAGGATTCTCCATACTTCCTTCCAAAAAGATAGTATTAGTTTGCAGTCCCACCTGCAGGATAAAAGGGTTTCCTTTTCACATATCCATGAAAGCATCTGCAACTTGAGACTATGTGATGTGGGCCATTCTCACTGGGGCTAGGCGATATCTCAGGGTGGTTTTGATTTGCATTTCTCTGGTGATTAGGGAAAATGAGGATTTTTTCATATGTTTGTTAGGCATTCACCAGTCTTCTTTAAAAAAGATTTTATTCATGTCTCTTGCCTAGTGATATATGGGATTGTTGGCTCTTTCTTTTTGTTCACTAATTTGAGTTCTTTGTAGATCTTCATTATCTTGTCCCATTCTGAAGTTTGTCTATTTGCTTTCATTGTTGTCCCCTTAGCTATACAGAAGTATTTTGGTTTAATAAAGTCCTATTTGTTTATTTTTTTGTTTTGTTGAAATTGCCACAGGAAAACCACACATAAAAAACTGAAACTGGACCTGCACCTTTCACCACTTACACAAATTGATTCAAGATGGATAAAAGATTTAAATCTAAGATACAAAACAATAAAAATCCTCAAAGGAAGTATGGGGAAAACACTTGATGATATTGGCCAGGAGAAATATTTTATGAAAAAAATATTAAAGATAAAACAAATGAAAAAACAACATATTTATGGATATTTCATGTTTATTATTAGATAGTAACACTCAAATAGACCTACAAAGTCCAGGCAGTTACTATCAAAATTATGGATTTTATTTAAACACTGGAAAACCAAATTCAATAGCTCATCAGAAAGAGAGTTCACCACGATCAAGTAGGATTCATCCCAGGTAAACAAGGATGCTTTGCCATGTGCAAACAGATAATCATCTCACTAGATGTAAGTAAAGTATTCAGCACCCTTCCATAGTGGAAAACCTCAACAATTTAAGCATAAAATGAAAATAAATAAAAATTATAAAGACTATATATAACAAACTCACAGCCAAGAGCATACTGAATAGTAAAAAGTTGGAAGCGTTCACCTTAAGAACTGGAGCAAGACAAGAGTACCCATTGCTGCCACTTCTATTCAACATAGTACTGGAAGTCCTATCTAGAGCAATCAGCAAGTGAAAGTAATAAAGGACTTCCAAATAAGGAAGGAGGAGGGCTCAAAATAGCACTGTTTTCTATGACATGACCTTATAGCTAGAAAACCCTAAATACTTCACCAAAAGACTCCTAAAACTGTTAAATAAATTCACTAAAGTCTCAGTCTACAAAATCAATGTACACAAATCAGCAGCATTTCTACATACAATAAAGATCAAACTGAGAGTCATAACAAGAACTCAATACTCTTTAAAATTGCAACAAAGAAAGTGAAAAACCTAAATCACAGAGATACTTACTCAAGTCCGGTAAGTATCTCTGCCAGGAGAATTACAAAGCACTAATGAATAAATTATAGACGACACAGACAGATCTGTAAACCTTTTATGCTCAAAGATTGGTAAA
Organism: Otolemur garnettii; assembly: GCF_000181295.1. NCBI lineage: Eukaryota > Metazoa > Chordata > Mammalia > Primates > Galagidae > Otolemur > Otolemur garnettii. The sequence goes on along the minus strand of NW_003852428.1, from coordinate 1,143,941 downwards.
CTCAACATTGTTAAATTGTCCATACTGCCTAAAGTGATTTATAGATTCAACACAATCCCATCAAAGTAATATCATATTTCACAGATCTGAAAAAAAGAATTCTATGTTTTATTTGGAACCAAAAGGAACACAAATACCCAAAGCAATCTTAAGCAAAGGGAATAAATGTCGAGGTATCCCATTACTGAGTTCAAATTATACACCATGGGTATAGTTATCAAAACAACATGGTGCTGGTATGAGAGACATGACCAATGTAAGAGAATCAAGAATCCAGAAATAAACCATACACCTACAAGAAAGTAGATAAGAAAATAAGCAGGAGAAAGGCACCCCCAGTTAATAAATCATGCTGGGAAAATTGGATAGCCAATTGCAGAAGATTGAAGCAGAAATCCTATCTCTTGCCACACACAAAGCAAATTCAAGATGGGTAAAAGATTTAAATGTGAACACGAGACTGTAAAAATTCTATAATAAAATGTAGGACAAATCTTTTCTAGAAATCAAGCAAGGCAAAGAATTTATGACAGAACCCAAAGGTAAATATAACAACAACAAAATAAATAAATGGGATTTAATTTATTTAAAAAGCTTCTGTACAGAAAAATTAATCAATCAACAGAACAGACAGACATCCTACACAATGGAAGAAAATATTCTCAAACTGTGCATCTGACACAGGGCTAACATCCAGATTCTACAAATAATTCAAACAAATGCTCAAAAGACATGTACAGACATTTTTCAAAAGAAGATTCACAAATTGCCAACAAACAATGCAAAAATGCTCAGCGTCACCATCATTGGAGAAATGTCAAATTAAAACTAAAATAACTGTGGGCTTGGTGGCTCATTCCTGTAATTCTAACACCTTGGAAGACAGAGGTTAGAAGTTAGCTTCGGGCCAAAAACAGACCATCCTAAGTAAGAGCAAGACTGTATCTCTACAAAAAATGGAAAAAATAGTCATACATGGTGGCACATCTGTAGTCCCACCTAGGGAAACTGAGGCCAAAGAAATCACTTGATCTCAGGATTTTGAGATTGAATGAGATTGCAGTGACCTATGATGTCCACGTTGTATTCTAGCCTGGGTGACAGAGCATGATCCTGTCTTGAACACATGCACACACACACACATATATAAACACACACATTGAGCAATGAGATACCACCTTAGCTTTGTCAGATGGTCTTTATTAGAAAGTCCAAAAACAATAGATGCTGGCACGGATACAGAGAGGAAGGGATGCTTATATGTGGTGAGTGGGATTGCATACTAGTACAAACCCTATAGTACTACAGGTTTTTAGCTATTCCTCAAAAGAAGAAATGTAGACTTCCTATTTGACCCAGCAATCCCAGACTACTGGTATCTCCCTAAAGGAAAAAGGCATGTGAATGTTTATTGCAGTACAATGCACAATTGCAAACATGTGGAATTAACCTAAAAGCTTATAAATTCATGAGTGGGTAAAGAAAATGTGCAGGATATATATGTTCACACACACACATACAAAGACCGTGGACTGGTTTTCAGACATAAAAATGAATGAAATAATGTTATTTTTAGCATTTAGATGGAACTAGAGAAACGTATCATAAGTGAAGTGCCTTGGGAATGGATAAACAAATACCACATGTACTCGTTAATAAGTGGGAGTTAAACAATAGGTACACACAGGCACAGAGATATTGGTGGATATTAGAATGAAGGAAGGAGGAAAGGGCACGGAGTGGCTGGTAGAAACCTACTTATCAGGTAAAATGAACACTGTTCTTGGTAGTGGAAACACTCAAAGGGAGCATCATATATGATATTCATGTAACAAAAACATTTTATCCTCTCAATATTTTGAACTAAAAAGAACACCTCATAATGCAAATAGAAAATATTTTAATTGAATGAAAATAAAAACCTGGTAAGTCAGCTTTTTTCTGATGCAGCTAAAGTAGTCTTGATCAGAGGTATGACTTTAAGTGCTTATTTTGGGAAAGAAAAGAACTAGGCATTCAATGAAACACGTTTTTCACTTAAGATGGTAACAAAAAAAATTAAGCCTGAAGAAGATAGATGATTAAGTAATAAGGATTTGTAATTAGATAAGCTTACAGTAATAACTAGATAATATAAAATATAGAAAATTCAATAAAAACACAGAAATCCCATGAATTCAAAATTGGTTTCACTAAATGGATGATTTTAGTACTGACAATTTGTGTAATTTACAACATGCTTATTTGTGCTTTTCTGTTTTTTAACTCTTCCCCTTTTTTGAAAGGCTTGACTAATGAGGTCTGCTCCACCCAGAATCATAACACTTTTGATTAACACACAGTCATCTTATTAATAATTCAATCACAGCAAAAGTATCCCCCGTATTACCAGATTTCACCTACATTCACAACAAGGCACAGGGATTATTGGGGAATATTTTAGTCTCCCCTACCATGGGAACTAAATACAGAGTTTATTTGCCACCATTAGTTTTTATGGCTATTTTTGTATATTTCAATGCTATGCATTAATTATTTTAAACAAGTTTTATATTTTAAAAGAGCTTTAAAAAAGGGTTACTGTTTTAGATGTATACCAATTTTGTTAATCATTTTAGTCCAGAAGTCCCATTTATCATCTGTTCGAGTAACTGACGCAAGAGGAATCACTCTCCTGATTTCTGACAACAGAGATTATTTCTCTCAAGCAATTTTAAAACATCAGTCTAGAATAGCTTTTTCCAATTTCACTTTTACATCTTTCCTAATTTTCAACTACTCCAAAATTCACATCTCAAACTACATATTTTCTTTCAGAAACTAAATGATTCCTAGAATTGAAGAAAAACAACTTTATTTACCCATAAAGTGTTACTATCATCTTCAGCACCATTCCTTACCCTAGCATTCATTTGAGCAAATATTTGTTATATCCAATAAATTCAGAAATATTAGGAGTACAGAGAACTTGTGCAATGTCATTATTAGCGCTTGTTCTTTGTGTCACATTGATTTACAATAAGTTGTGTTGGAATAATTACTCCCAAGTATGTTGGAAATTGTAAAAGATTCAGAGGGAGCTAGCTATTAGACAAAATTTAGAATTTGAATTAGTTGAGCATAGAAAAAAGGGTTGCCCATGCAAGAGATATGAAAATAAGAAAGACCCGGATGCTGATAGGAGTAAAATATTTTTGTTTAGATAAGCGTGTATATTTGTGTTTTCCTCTGGGAGATACAGAAGAAAGAAACAATGAAATGAATCAACTAGAGGTGTTGATTTTCATAGTTAAAAAAGAAACATGACTCTGAAAAGAATTCATTCAGCCAGTAAAGGAAAATTCTTAGGTGCCAAACTATAGGATTGAACTGTTTACAAAAAGCACTACAAAGTAACGGTACTGCATGAAATGTGCCTACGTAAAGCAGGCACGGAAGCCCAGAGTACAGCTCTTCCAGGGTACTGTGAGTAACTGGACCTCAAAGGAAGGAACTGAAGCCTTCCTATCTGGGGAGGAGACACCCTAGAGACAACTGATGCAAGGCAGAAGGATTTAGGGAAAGAGGAGGTGCCACAGCTCCAAGAAACTAGCTTTGCTCTCATGACAGTTCAATAGTGTGGTTGGAAGGAGAGGTAAGTGCAAGTATTTGGAGGGTAGATTTGGGTACAAAAGCAGAGAAACAAAAGGTTAGAGTTCTGCTTGTAAATTTGAAACTTGTCACTAGAAAAAATGATGGTTGAAGGCACGAATGTAGAGGACACGTTTGGGAGAAGAAATATTTAATAAGTGGAATGGAGCCTCGAGCTTCAGTTATTCTTTGGACAATAATGCTCTTGGAAAAAATTCAAACACCACTCGACAGAAACTCGCTTACTAGGGAGAAAACTGTGCCTTAGTCAACTGCCCCAAAAGTCCGCACTAAAGAAAATAAATGGTTTGAACATTTTTACTACTTGCCTGCCATTTGTTATTAATTGTGCTGACTGAATGAGTGACTATTTGTGCAGCGGCTATAAAGTGAACTAAATTTCAGAAATAAAAAATATATGGCATTCATTGAGTCAAAAGTAAGGTTGGTGATTAAATGAAATACATAGAAAGGCATCAGTTTTAAATTGCACTTTAACTTCTTCTGGAGTTGAAAATATTTTTTATACTGCAGCAAAACCCATTCAACTATATTTATAACTTGAGAGTCCAGAACTAGACAGACATAACTCAAAAATGCAGTCTGAAAACTTTCTATTTAATAAATTTTTAGACCTGGTTGATTAAGGAGATCTATCAGAATACAGAAATGCTTAATTTAGAAAAATAAATAATATTAATGCCTTTTTAATGAAAATATTAGAGGATCTATTAGTTATTTTATAAAACTACTTAAAGATTACTATTAAAACTATAATTATGGCTGATTCAAGTTAAGTAATAAATATTTTAGCAAATGTTGCTTTTTAGATGAAATCATATACAAGGTAATGAGAAAAAGTAACAGCAAATGGGATCGAGTTGTTATTTTAAAAAGAAACCTATCAGTCACCTATCTTAATATTGATGAAAAATTGAATATTATTATGCCATTTTATAAAGATTTTGAAAACATCCTAATAAGTGTATATGGAAATTTACTCTGCCACTATTTCAAATAGGAAAATAATGAAGAATCATTTACATAATGGACAAATGTAAATTCATTCTAGTTGTAGTGGGAAGCTCCCTGCTGCCTTGATTATATTATGCTTTCCTGCTGATACACAGGCTCATACAAACCCAGCAAAAAATTTAAAAGAAAAACAACTAACATTATGCCATTATGAGTTTGAAGCAAAGAAACAGCAGTGTGATGTTTCATTGATTTCTTCACCCCTAAAATCTCAGCTCATGAATTACCCTTACTACGGATATTTGACACATAAAATCATCTGCTTGAAAGATAAACTATGTGGAATGGCGTATATGAGAATCCAGCTTTAACTGCTAACTTTAAGGAATATAAGATAAAGGAAATTACATTTTATCGTGGGTGCTCATGATTGTTTGTTCAATGAGTTGTCACAGAATCTAATTTCCACATTAGCCATTTTCTGTGTAAAGAATTGATTCTCTTGTTTCATTTATAGTGAAATGATAGCTCTACCGTCTTCTTGACTTATTATGAAAAGTATTTCCTAAGTCACCAATCTTACAGAGGATAAAACTGTCTGTTTATATAATAGTACTTGTTCAATTTTAATCAGTCTTAAGTGCATGACTTTGCAATGAATTAACACTATGAGGAGTATATATCTAGAGATATTTATTTTATGACACAATTATGTCTCATAAATAAAATGGAAAATAATCTTACTTAATAAAACTTAGGAAATAAATATAAAATACATGCAAATAATAACATTTATAATTCAAAGAAACTCAGTGTTCTAGAATTACCCTGTCAACTAATATATAAATCGAATGGCGAATTTTTTCCCCCTATTTTATGAATGGAGAGGACACTGGGTAGTGGTTATTAGCCAAGTCTCCAGTGAGGGCTACCTTACTTGACATCCTGTGACTTTAACTGGTAAGAAATTTGACCTTTGGCAAATTACATAATCTTTTGGGGACTCAAGTTCCTCACTGAGGAACCAAGGAAACAAGTGCTTTCTCTCGTATATTTTAGTAGCATAAAATTAATAATCTAGATAAAACACTTAATATTTGGATCGGATAAAGTGTCTATTAATGTTTGCAATCACAGTGTACATTATTGCTACTACCATTTATTGTTGGTTGTTTTATTATCAATATACTTTTTACATTTCCAAGGAAATGATATTCTTGCTCAGAAATGACGTTTCTAGCTCAATCTGAAATCAGCAAAATTGATGCTTATGGTTTGCCACTGCTGACATTCTACCACAATGAGGAAACTCTTTTACATTACTGCCTACATTGTCAATAACATTCTGATTGCATGCAGTAAGCAGTTACTTAGGACTTGGACGTTGCCTTAAGTCCTTTTGGACTGCTGTGACAAAGTAGTGCTGTGACAAAGGACGGCTTATAAATGTAATTGGTTTCCCACAGGTCTCGAGGCTGGAGGTCTGAGATCAGGACGCTCGCTGCCTGAGTTCTGGGGAGGGCCTCCTTGGGCTGCAGATAGTGGGTTTCTCATCATCATGTCCCCACATGGTAGAAAGAGGGCGAGGTTCCCACTCGTGACCTAACTGCCCGAGGATAAGGGTTTTGACATATGAATTGTGAACTAAATAAACATTAAGTCCATTGCAGGCATAAAAGATTGAAGTAATAATCAAAACCATTTTAGCAAAGAGCTTCTCCATGGGCTCTCTGAACTCATTATCTCCCTCACTTATCTGTCTTTCATTAAGCCCAGTTGTCAACATTCAGAAATTGTAGGTCGCCCTCTTGTCTCCAAATCCATTTTTTTTTACATTCATTTTTTTTTTTAACCCATTCCAAGTTACCTCAAGTTCTAGGTTTCCCACCGGTGAGAGGAAAAACAAAATCTCTTTAGATAAAAAAATCAATTTAATATTTGTTTTCCCAATTCAGACTATTCATTGGTTTGCTAAAGAATAAAAATGAAACAATTCCCCCAAATTTTCACTGCTAAGATACTTTCTATAGGTCACCTGAGAACCCGAAATGGTTTTTAAACCTGCATTTTAGTATAAAAATTGTTTAATCAAATAAATTGCAAGGATTCTTTGCTTAGTTCAGCCTTCATCTCACATAGAACATTGCAAATTTTAAATTTTGTATTCATTTACTTTATTAGTTTGAGTTGGTTTCCTTCAGATTCAACCCAGTTCATGTCAGGGGCCTCAGGTCTCCTGATAACTGGTTACCCCATGTTAAAGCTGTGAAAGCCAAACTAGCTCCATTTTGTTGTTTATAGCACAAGCTCCATTCTTGGCTGTTTACAGCACAAGCCCTATTCCTGGTTGTTTATCACATAAGTTCCATTCCTAGCCCTTCCGCCCCAACCTCTGCCAGTGAAACCTGCAGGGCCACTCCCTGCTGCCTCTCCCCCACCCCAGGTTGCACAGCCACTGAGCCATAAACTGAGTCACCTTAGGCAAACAGCTGCTATAATAAACAATAAGTTTCTATTACCTTGAAATACAGGTAATCAGGCTGCACCAACTCTAGCCCCTGGTTAAGGGACCCCCCACCCCTCACCTGTACCAATCCAAATTCACCTTTACTAGTGAAATCATCAACTACCAATGCAAATCCTCCTTTACTTCCTCCTTTACTAATGAAATCACCAACCATCAATCAAGAGTGTACTCGTAATGGACCCTACCCTTCTTGCTTTCTGTACCCCATAAAAACTTGCTCCACCCCGAGTTCAAGGCTCTTCCTGGGTGTGTACACTAGGAGAGTCCAAACCCGGGTTTGAATAAAACCTCGCCTCATGCCTTTTACATCAGAGTGTGTCTCGGATTTGTCTGCCGGGGTCTTTTAGGAGAATTTCGGGCATAACAAAGCCCTTAATCGCTACTAAGGCTCAGTGGGAAAATAGAGGTTATTTCTCATAAGGAGTATTATTATTACCTGTAGAAACCATCTTGGCTTTGTTGTAAAATTTCGAAGCTAAATTCCTTGAATCATTTTACCATCCTACTAATTGTCCATATGGCATTTCTACCTGCCACAGACACCTGAAGCAGAATTAAATCTTTTGTATAACATTGTAAAAGAAGCAGAGGTGCTTTTATAGCAGATGGACTTTCTGTAGACATTTATTCTTATTTATTCTAGGTCCCACTCAAAACTCAAAACCCAGTAAATGATGAAGTGTAATACAATTAATTTCAGGGAGGTATATGTTGCATTCTAAATCTAAAGGTGTTACACAGGGGGCTACAACTGTTCTTAATAGTAGGAAAGATCAGACAAAGCAACTTGCCCTTCAACTTGAAAGTGGTATTTCAACAGGCCCGATGAAGTGGACCCCTAGAAAGTTCACTAAAGTGGCCAGCCCTTGAACTTTATAGGATGCATTTGCCAACCTTTCACATGCATATGTCTTACCAAAGTCTCTGGTGTAGCTGGTATTTCCTGTTCACTGTATTCAACATCATTACATCATAAACATAATGGATGAACATGACATCTTTTTGAACTGAGAGGTATTTCACTTCATTATAGACTAGGTTGTGACAGAAGGCTGAACAGTTGACATAACCCTGTGCTAGAATCGCAGACATATCTTTGGCCCTGTCAAAAGCAAAGCATGTGTAATGACAGTTACTAACAGATGTAGAGAAAACAAGCATTTTCCAGATCTACTGCTTCCTCTTAGTTGCTAGGGGATGCGATGATTTGCTCCAGCCATGGAACCACATCTGGACAAGCAGCTGTAATTGAAGTCAGGGTATGATTATAGTTTCATTAATCCAATTTCATAATTGTCATGTTCTATCCATCTTCTGCACAGGCAACACTGATGATCTGAATGAACTGTGATTGGAATCACCGCCCTCGCATTTTAAAAGTCCTTAATGGTGGCATTAGTCTTCACAATCTCTTTAGGGATATGGGAGAGTTTTTGTTTTGGTATTTTTTATGTAAAGGAATGGCTAGGGATTTTTGCTTGACTTTCCTAACCATGATAACCTGTTTTCCATGGAGTCAGGAAATCATGAGGGAATTTGGGTCAGTTGCTGATTCTGTGTGATCCAATTATGTATTTTGGAACTCAGAAGGTAATCAGAGTGAAGGTATCCACTGGGCCCACAATGAGATGGATGCCCTCCACTGAGCACCTGACCTTTCTAGGTCTCTATACTGAATCCTACACCCTGGTATTATTTTAGTCTTCAGACATGATGATGATTCAGAGTTAGTGTCTAATGTCCTTGAAAAGTTTGCTTAATTCCCCTTCACCAAGGCACAGTAACCCTCATATATCTTTACAAGCCTTGGGGAAAGCCAGGAGAAATGTTTATAATATGTTCATTTTTGGCCTTGTGCCTATGTATTTCCTCAGGGGGATACAGACTTCTCTTCATGCAAGGAACTCTGCTATGGTAAATTGAGGGGTGGTTGTGAATCAGTTGTAACTTAAGACTTATTCCATTCAACAGTAAGTTTTACTTACTTATGCAAAATTACTAGACTGCTCATCTATTTCAGTTCTGGAAATACAGTGATTAACTATTCAACACCAGAGATCTTTTCATCATTTAGATATTCTGATTGTAGCTTCAACTCTGTTCTCCAATACAATTACCATTAACGTTTTATCTCTCAGGATTAAGTGCCACTGTTTGTTATCTACTTTTTTATCCCCTGATCCTCACTGAATTCTGGAATCCAGGTTCTACTTGTTATTTCTACTTAGACTTGTAGCTTACAGAACAGAACAGTGGTTCTCAACCTTCCTAATACTGCAATCTATTCTCATTGTTAAAAAGGGGTCATGACCCACAGTTTGAGAACCGCTGCCATAAAAAGTAATCTCCAAGGAAGTTTTTAGAATATTAAGAACTTCCCATAAGAATATTCTAGACCTAGTGAAGACTCAAGTCTGGATGTACTTGACGGATATTTGTGGAGATAAGGGAAGAGGCATGACATGACGAATCCACTCTAACATTCCAATCTCCCTGGCTTTAGTTACAGTCCCCTATAATACATTTGACAGGGAAATTCTGGTATTTTAATTTAATTTAAGCCATTTGAGCCATAAGCCATTTTTGAGCCTGGGTTCAATTAATAGAAAAGCAAAATGTCCAATCTGCTGCCATCCCTTTGATTTGACATATTAAATTCAAAATCTGTGTTTAGTGAGTTCATAACAATCTGTTACACCTAAATCAAATTCATATTTCTTGTATTTTAATCTAACACACTCTTGCTCATCTCACACTTGTTTCATAAGTGTAAAACATCTAAATCATATGTGATTTTCGGGGACAGAAACAGGCATGTAACACTTTTTATGTGTCACGCTTATATATTACCCTCTGGGCCTGGTTAAAACTCGAATGTGGTTATAGATACAGGAACAGTAAGAGCTGCTGGGGATAAGACATAAGGATTATTAGTTGTCTCTTGAAAGGCAACTCTCCTTTTTGCAATGTCTCCATACCTATCTTAATTTTTAGACTCGGAATGCTTCCAAATCACTACCCTAGGTTTATCGTGAGATGCCTTGGGAATCTGGTAATTCAATTTGCATTATGAGTTGAACACATGTAATCTTATAATTCGGGCATGATATTCAAAAATGTCAGCTCTGCAGAAGATGAGAATTTCTCACCTCATAGAGGATATGAAGTTTTCTTTTGTGGTAGTAATACAAACTTTCTTATAAGAAATTTAGGCTAGAAATAATGTCCCGAGTTCATCATTTAAAAAAAAAAACTCTTATTTTTAATTATTATGATTACATAATAGTTGTATATATTCATAGGCTACATGTGATGTTTTGATACAAGAATATGATGTGAATCAATCAATTCCGAGTAATTGAAATACCCATCACCTTAGGTATTTATCATTTCTTTGCATTAGAAAGATTGCATTTACACTCTATATTTATTTCAAAGCCTTGGTATCAGGGTAGGGGAGATAAGAGAGGATGGTTAAAGGGTGCAAAAATCTAGAATAAACAATATTTGATAGCACATCTTTCTTGTTCCAAGTTTTTTTTTCCCACTCTACTTAAAAGCAATAAAAAAATCTCCCAAGTATAAAAATAATGTGTCTGCTGCACAATTTTGCTTTCCAAATTTCTTGTGAAATGTTTTATTTGGACCATTGCTAACCTACAATTACGTAGGGAAGAGAATTTTGGGAAAAACAGTTTTGGCCTCACTAAATTGGCTTAGTAGAATTCTACTATGTGACAGTCCATCTAGAAAAAGTGTCTTCTTGGTGATACTTTTTTGTATAGGAGAGTAACATGGTACTGATCATGGGACTATGAAATTTGTTACTATGAGTAAAAGACTTCTTACAATTTTAGTTTCTTATTCAGTCCATTTTTGTAGGTTACATATGTAGTGAAATTTTTTATTTTGTCTGAATTTTACTTATTGATTTACAGCAGTGGTTATGCTTAATGGGCTTTTTTGTCAATTTTTAAAATAGTGTTAACTAATGTTTAATAGTAACAAGAAAAGAAAATGCCTTCAAGTAAAAAATGTGATTTGGAATGGAAATTTCTGATTACTGGCTCTGAAAACTTTAAAGAACAAATCTGAAGTAGTCTGGAAAATACTAGGATTTACTTATAAAGTCTAAACTCTTATATACATAATTATTGTAAATATTATGATGTTTAATATAACTTAATATAAACAAATTGTTTACATTTAATAAGTTTTTACATAAAATCATATATAATATAAATTGCACAGATTAAAAAAACCATTACTGAATATGAACTTCAATTTTCTTCTTTTGTACATAAGACTTTTTTTTTTACAATAAGTAACTATAATAATTTCTTACCTAACTATATCATATTGTAATGAATTAAGAAAAGATTTAGATATTGCTTTGTATAAAATTAGCTCAAGACCTTTGCTGTGCATTATGGTTTTCTGAGAAAGATCCATGACAATGCACATTTCTGTCCTTCCATTCAGAGATTTTGTTTCAATTTTCAAAATTGAACTGCTCTCTTTCCCTATCCGCTTATCTATATATTCTTTAGAAATGTAAGAAATTTTGAGATCGTATGAGTTTCTGTTTCTCATTATTCATAAATTAATCCACTTACCCTGTAAGGAGTTTAGGAAGGAGATCTATGCCTCTTCTCTACCACAGAGTATTTTTAGCAGAAAGGAAGATGTAACTTGAAAAAATCACATGAAAAGAAGATTAACATATGAGGTAAAAGTTATAAATGTAAACTATTTTTATATAAATTTACATACTATAAAAGCAACAGAAATAACTGATTACATAGAATGGGGAATTTTTAAATAGTTCATGGGGAAGATAAATTTAAAATGGGGCCCTGAAAATTGTTTCACGGCTGGATAGAGCCAGAGAGAAGAGGCCAGAGTGACGGAAGCAGACCATGAAAGAATCCAAGTAATCTCTCTGTGGTTGATAGAATAGTGCCATGCCTCAATTTATTTTTCAGTGGAGACATAAAGTAAGTTTAAAATACACATGTGCAAAACTAAAACTATTCAGGCAGTGTCAGAATAAACAGATGTTTATGTTTCCACATAGATACTTAACCCCTAATTTAAATAAAAAATCTACTGATGAAATCTACTCCTGAGTATTCTATTTGCTGTTTTTATTTTCTGTGAGTGTTTATTAGTGACTGACTAGTATATTGATATAACTGAGATAAAATTCTTCTAAGGACCTATGGAAAAGTAAAAATTCCAAGTAGTTACTCCAAATCTTTATACTCTCAAATAATTGTACCAGTGTTCTCTTAAGATATATGTGATAAATAACTGCATTCTTAAACATCTACTTTAATTAGGAAAGACTAATTCCTGCAGAAAAATGCCTTTCCCGTTTGCACTTGTATTTTTGTTCCTTCTTTTAAAAAAATTAACAAAATCAACTATAAAAAGGAGATGCAAAACATAAGTGAAAGCATGTAGCCTCTATTGTGGAAGTGATTTTCAACCTCTTGGACTTCAGCACTGAGCTTGCTTTTATCATTGCATTAGCTCTCGGATTACTTTCCATAGCGTTACTTTATTGCTTGTCCCTGGACTCTCAAGACATCTCTCAAATTCTTCCTTCTATTTTCCCAGTTAAGTTTATGTCATTTGGAGTCACTTGCTATATATCATCTTTCTCTAAGGAAATCCTAGAAGCGGTGGGGGCATATTTCATGGTGTCTTAAAAATTATCTGGAAAAGCAGCTCCAACTTTAAACTTTTTTACCTAGAGATTTTATTGGAGCACAAAGTTAGATGTTGGGTGATTTTTCATAATTATTATAACTGCGTAATAAAGAGTATAATAATTAAACTCTTTTAATAGAATGAGAGATTTTATGTGGTCATTCAAGGTCATCATCCAAAAATACCATGATCATTCATGAACACTAAGAAGGAAAAAATATGAATTAAACACCATTTATAGAATAGCCTTAAAATAATGAACATCTGCACATCCACAATGCTTCAGGCTGGTGTAATCTACAAGGACCCTGACGTAATCTACCACATGGCCCATGTGCAAATTTTATTCCTCTAGAATTTTTTTCTTTTTATTTTTTTTTTCTGAATATCCTTGCATTTTAAATATATGTTCCATTAAGTTATATCATTCTGCTTAAACACTGCAATGATTCCCATTAAATTAGAATCCCATGAGCATTTCCATTCAGAATTTGGATTTCTAGCATCATTTACAAGGCTTAAGCCCACCATGTTTTCACTTTCATTTACCTTTTCTTTGGTCACACCATTATTTAATTATGTTCTATTTTATTTCTTTCTTATCATTTATTTCTGTGTAATATAATTCTGTCCATCTTATTTTTAACAATTTATCATAGTCTGTTTCCATTAGCCACATTCTTTTAACTCCAGATATTTGAGAATTGATATTTTATATAAATTTTATTCAAAATAGAACATGCACCTGATATGTTAACCATACAGCAAAAATCAATTTGCACTATGTTATAAAAACAATCATCCCTTATTTCACCACTTTCCACAAATTTCACAATTTCCTAATAGCAATTGCTTTGGATTATTCTGTTTTTAATTACTCTTGTGGAAACAAATATTATTCTATATTCTGAAAAGTAAAACCTAGAACTAAAGTGAACCAAGTAATTTCCAGCAACATAATGGAGAGGTTAACTACATTTTTAAAATATGAAGGCAAAGAGAAATGTTATACTAGGCACTTTATTCCATATCCTTTCCTTACCAACTCAATGTAAAAATTATTTATAATGCTTTTTTCCCAAAGTAATAAAGGAAAATTTAATATCAGGTAGCAAATATTTAAGCAGGAGATGAAATATTATCAAACTTTATGCCTAATATCGAGGTAAATCATGTTATATGTCAAGGAAAGTAGCTCTTAGGTGGAGACAATTGAATTCAACGAGATAAACCCAATTAACAAAGGATTCATGTAAGAGATTGAAACGTCAAAATCTAAAATGATGCATTAAATAGAACAGTTTTGCAACTATAACAAAATTATCTCCTTCTAAAGTGTTTCTCTGAAATTTTACCAGAGCAGCCAATTTGACAACTTATTGATGATTAAGTCTAAAGAAAAGAAGACATTATGCTACATATTTATTTTAAGAATGTTGTAAAACACCAAAATTTTTAAAACAGAATCATATAACAAACATAGCATATTGATGTCAAATGGTTTCTACTACTACAGTATTGACAAACTAGATTGTAAGAGTATGTAGATTCCTAACAACCTTGATATTTGCCACTTTTATTTGTGAGGAGAATTTTCACAAATTTATGAATAGAGTGTGAGATTTTATAGTTGAAATTAAGATATTGCAATAAAGACATAATCAATAGGTTATGTAGGAATAAGATCAATTAACCTTAGACGGTACACAAAGAATATTTAGTGCAGAAGTAAAGTTTTCAAGTCAAACTGAGATATTTTTCTACTCTTTAGATACACAAAAATAAACTTCTTTTAATGGAATTAATATGCACCTGCTTTTACTGATGGTTATTGTTTACAATCATAAGCGGCAACACTGCAGAGACTTAATTTAATTAAAAATATGTTAGCAAAGATTTTTGGTCACTTTCGAGAATATTGTTCACGTTTTACATCAGAGCAAAAAACTCCCAACTCATAACTTTTGCCAAGTTTAAGACTATGTAGATAATATGGATTCATTTTTCCATCATCTGAATTCAGATTTATCATAGGAGACAGTATGAGATTAAGCTCTTTAGTACCTGAGTTATGAATGTTAGGCTTGATAATTTTTATTTTTTTTATTTCAAATTAACTTGAGGGTACAAATTATTAGATTGCATAGTTCTCACTTCCAGGGTAAAGTTCCACTTGTAAAAGAGCCCCTCACCCAGGGGGCATTTTATATACCCTCACAATGTGCACTATAGGTGCTAACTCTCCACACACCCTTCCTCCTTGATAATTTTTAAAAGGGAATTCCTCAGTTTTTGTAGGCTATATTTTAAGTGGAATTCTCGTTCTAATTTTTAGTTTCATTTTTTATTCATTTATTTCTTCATTCAACGAAGTTATCAACTTATCTTGTTCTTTGGTCAATAATTTTCTAAATATCCACTGTCAGGCTCTGCTCTAGATAAATGGACTTACAGTGGTTAAAATGTCTTTCAGTTGCCAATTCTACTGGGAGAAAATTGGGCTACAATTTTAAAGGTAAGTAAAATACAAACCATATGTGCACTAGCAGAGGATGGAACAGCCAATATTACAAAGAAAAGCCAGTTACCAACAAAACCCCATAAATCCCATTAGGGAAACTTTTTATAATTTTTTAAGTCTCAATTCTTTTAGTTTTTAAAAATTTGCTCTCTAAAAATGAAAATTAACCCTATAAAAGTTCAACTGCATGCTAATAAAATCCTATTAAGAATTATTCCTTAATATACAAAATAGCAGAATTATTTTTCAACAAACAGAGGTGCAACCAGGTTTCCTGATCAAAATTTTGTTTTCATACATTCCAGTTATACTTTGGGAAGAGAAATATGAATTTATACGATATTGTATGCAAAAGAGAGAGAGACAGAGAGAGATCTAGAAGGGTTTAGGTACAAAAACTCTTATCAGTAGTCCAGAAACACTTCAGTCCTCAACTATGCTAACGTGTGTCTGTACCTTGCTCAGGTCACTTCAGGAGATTTTATCACATGGAAAGAATAAATAATGGATAGGGTAAATGTAAGTGTGTAATAAAAGTAAAGCATTTTCAGATTTTATTCATTCCTATTATTTTTCAAGATAGATGAGAGATGCTAAATAATTGAAGGCAAAATTCAAACAACATGAAACATATTCTTTTAAATAAATCTCTAGAAAATAATTGTATTATATCTATGAAGCAATCTTTGCAAAATCTCAATAAGACAGATGGAAGGAATACATGTCTCAGTGATTAGTCATATTTCTGATGTGCAGTCTAAGTTATGAATGATTCAATATATTCATACAGTCTATGTACATACACATATAATATTGAGTAAATCTTTATTCACAGGTTTTATGTTTGATACTTATGATTAATTTAATTTTAGAGAAATGATTAGCATTCTGGAAAAATCACATAAATAAAGTAAAATCAATAAATACCTTACACCAAGGTTTCATAGTTGACAGTGCTTAAATGGCCATCTCTCCTAGATAGTGTTAAGTCTCAAAAATCTATTTTGTTTAGCATGAAATGTTATGTGGTTATTATTTAATTCTCAAATCATAAAACATAAAAATATGAAAAATAGGACCTTCATTAGTAATTGACCGTAATTTTAAATAATTAACATTGCCTTGTATTTGATTTTGGCATAGCATTAAATATTACTATTATTATTGTTTATGGTTTTGTTTTCAAGACCTTTGTAAAAGAACATTTTGTTAAAGTTGCACAATTTCATTATTATGGAATAGTAAAAAATATCTATAATTCTTTCCATTTTATTATTTTTCTTAACTCTATTATGTTATGCAAAATAGCAGTGTATTTCTCCTTATTACATTTATTGTTGCCCTTAGACGGCGTACTAGATATTAACTTCTCTGAATTTCAGAATTGCGCTTCATATGTTGAAGTTAAGTGCTCCGAAAGAATATGGAACGGTAAGTTTCATTAGCCTATCATTGTATGATTTATAGTCTTGTCTCATGAATAATGTATTTTGAGACAATATGGAAGATCCTTCCCAGTGAAGGTGCCTTTCTTCTCTTGCTACATATAAAGTATCACTTATTCCATCTATGAATATTAAAACACCAGCTTCAATTACAATGGCATCTTTCGGGGGTTATCATTAGTGCTTCAAGAACATATTTAATATCTTTCAAGGTAGATGATCACAATAAATGAGATGGTCACTAAAGAACTTGAATAAAAAAACGTAGGTTTCATTTTATCTGTGACTTTTGACCTTAAATCAATTCTTTTGCTCAGCAAGATGAGAGTTGATTCACAGATTGATATTGAAAAATTGATATTTCAGACCACATTTTAAAATGTTGTAATGATTATGGGACAAAATAATGTTTTCCAATTCCCATAAAATGTAGTTTCTAGATATATAACCTAAATTTCTTAAAGTCTTGCCTCTAATTCCTATTCTGTGTGTAATCCTGAGCCAAACTTTAGCCTTTACAAACTTCAGTTTCCTTTATTTTGAAAAAATTAGTAAGTATTATATTTACCCTTTGGGTTCCTTTGAGATTGAGTATCAACATGAAAAAAATGAAATGTGGAGAAAAATATGTATAAGTTATGAGGTTTTGAAAGGGTAGGGTAGTTACCAAAAATGCCTTAGAATTTTCTCATTACGGGAAAGAGTTTCTTTGACAAAGCCTGCAAATTTGGAGAAATACAGATTTCTGAGCGAGGAAGTATTAGCCAAAGCATACCTAATGACTTGTTAGAAGACATATTGCAACCATCCTAACCCCCACCATGTGCTATTTTAATTTCCATATCAAAGTTATTTATTTGTTTTTAATTATAATGCATTACTCATTTTCTGAGGAAAAAAAATCTGAGTGTGGGCTGAATTTCTCTGAGAAAACCCTGCATTAATGATTGGTTATGTCAAACTGTGAAACAGAAATGTATGAAACCACATGCTATGTCTGACCTAACAAGTTATTTGCTGATAATGAACTTGACTTGCTTTAACGTGTTTTTCTTTGAACACAACTTTGAAATTACACAATCGCTTGAAGTTCTAGATCATCTGGCTACTTGTTAGTGTTCAATAATCTTTGTTGAATACTTTTACCATTGTTTACTTGGTAATTGCGTACTTAAGTCCACCCTTTGGTCAGCATTTACATAACAGCATTCTGTAGAAGGCTACAAATCATATCATTTCTACTGCGTGATAATATCTTCAAGTAAATAATTAACAAGCTGAACCTGGTTTTTTTATGTTTCGTGAGTGAGGATAAGAATACATTTTTTCCTGAAAGTGAGCTCTTTCCTCTTTCTGAATATTACATTCCTTAGAAAAATTGTTCATAAAAACAGTTATCTGACATATATGTATCATATATTCAGACATGTGCTTTCTTTTTTAAAATCCAGGGAAAGATACTGAGAGTAGAGTGAATGTAATAAACTAAACATAGAAATACAGTATAGCGCCCCCTGCATCCTCTACCCCACGCAGATGCGGACAAGGGCCGCCTGCATGCCCTACCCCAGGCAGGTCCAGAGAAGGGCCGCCTGCATGCCCAGCCCCAGGCAGGTCCAGACAAGGGCCGCCTGCATGCCCTACCCCAGGCAGATCCAGACAAGAAGTAGAACAATTCCAACACCCAGGAGATACTTTCTTGCCGACTGTCAGTCTAAAATAGTCTCTAGGGATAACTACTCTTCTGAATTTTTTCCTCATTCATCAGCTTTGAATAGCCTAGAACTTTCTATAAATGGAATGATATCATAGATACTACTTTTGTCTTGGGCTTATTTAATATTATGTCTGAGTGGTTCATTCATGTTGTATGTTCTGGAAGGTTAGTCTTTGGTATCATTCTGTAGTATTTTATTTTAAGATTTACCAATATTTATTAGGTAATAAGTTTTTACAAGGTTTTTGTTGTTGTTGTTGTTGTTTTCAGACAGAGTCTCACTTTGTTGCCCTTGGTAGAATGCCGTGGTGTCATAGCTCACAGCAACCTTCCTCAAACTCTTGGGCTTAAGTGATTCTCTTGCCTCAGCCTCCCAAGTAGCTGGGACTACAGGCACTTGCCACAACACCAGCTCTATTTCTTTAGAGACGAGGGCTCACTCTGGCTCAGGCTAGTCTTGAACTCCTGAGTTCAGGTAATCCACCTGCCTCAGCCTCCCAGAGTGCTAGGATTAAAGGTGTGAGGCACTGCACCCAGCTTTTACATGATTTTGATTGCTCAGAATGACTCTGTTGTAAATATTCTTATCTTCTTGTAGACTCACTTTTCTTATGTATACACGTAAAAGTAGAACTTCTGGATATGGCCAGTAATTCAAAATGGTTTTAAAATGTTGTATCCTCATTAGTGATGTATACAAGTGAGAATTGGCCTACTACTCCCCACATTCATTACTTTTATCTTGGTTAATTATAGTTATTCTAGTAGCCATGTAATACTTTTTTATTTTTCATTTGCATTTTATTGATCAATAGTGAAGCTGACTTCCTTTTATTATACTCATTATGAAATTATTCTTTTTTCTGAAGATCCTTTTCAAGAGATCTTCCCCATTATTTTTAATTTTAATTGACTCGTAGAAATTCTTTATTTGTTCTGTATATGAGTACTTTAAAAAAGTACATGACAAAAATATATCTTCTATTATTTTTTAATAATTTCACTTTCTACATGAAATCTTTTAATGGCCAAAACATCTTAATTAGTATGAAAGCCAATTTTTTAATTTTCTTTCATAATGAGTGCTCTAGTGATTTTGACTCTGATGGTAGAGATCTTTGCCTATCTCAACATGGTATTATAACCTTCTGTGTTTTTAACAGAGGCTTTATATATTTTTCTTTTCACAGTTTTGTATTGCACTAAGTTGTGTCAGTTTCATTGAATGGTGTAAAATAGGCATCAGTTCCAATCTTTCCATAGTGGAGATCAAATTGCCTGACTCAGTATCTTTTGCTGATTTATTATTTCAATATCATTTTCATAGTTTAATTGCACTGACACCTTTAATCAAATCAAGTGACCCAGTACATATATGGGTCTATTTTGGGACTGTCTACATTTTTAACAAGTACTACGGGATGTTAATAACTGGAGCTTTTTTATGTAATTCTTTTTTTGTTTGTTTTATTTCATTTTACTTTTTAAAATTTGAGATGTCTATTTTTTAATAGCTCTACTGGGGTATAATATGCATACAATAAAATACACCCATTTTAAGTGTACAGATTGATGAGATGAGGTGAATGTGCACGGGTGTGCAAATATCATGACCGCCAAGGATTAAAGCATATTCACGTCTGAGAAAGTTTTCCTGTGTCCTTTGCAGTGAATTCTTGTTTTCACCTCTATCCTACGTAGCTGCTGATCTGCTTTCTGATGTTCTAGCTTGGCTTTTACGGCCTTTTCTGTGGGTACCATCACAGGGTCGGCAGCCTTCCATCCCTAGCTCTTTTCCTTAACATGCTGGTTCTAAGATTATCCACATTGTATCAGTTTGTGCTTCCTCCTTAGTGCTAAGTAGCTACTTAAAAAGTCAAACATACTCATACAGCAATTTTACGCCTACTTACCTAAAAGGAATTAAAATGTATGTCTCCACAGAGACTTGCACATGAATCTCCACTGCATTATTATTCATATATTCCTCATAAAACAGCCTCAGTGTCCACCAACTGGCAGATAAATAAGAAGTGGTATATAGACACAGTGCGATACTTACTTAAAGTCATTCTTGAAATCTGGGTATCTGTCCTCCGATTTTATTCTTCCTCAAAAATGTATTCACTACTCTAGGTCTTTCGCGTTTAAAACTAAATTTCAGACTCAATTTCTCAATGCCTACCAAAATAGAAAATATTATTCGATTTTTTTAACTGGGATTTTTCTGACTACATGTATTAATAAAGAAAAACTGATACTTTGACAATAATATATCCTATGACTATTGTATCTTTTTTAAATATTTAGGACTTCTTTAACTTTTTACATCAATATTGATACTCTTCATAGGATAAGTGGTAGAAATTCTCTTTTGAATGTATTCTGTTCTTCTTCTGAGGCTTTAAATAATGCTGTTTCAAAATTTTGTATTTCAATTGTCTGATGTTACTATACAAAAATTTACTTAATTTATTAATATGAACTGGGTATCCAGCATTTTGATAAATTAATTATTTGCTTTAAATATCTTATTTAACAATGTGAAATTATGATTGTCTATTTATAATTTAATAAAATACTAAGCAAAACCCAAGCTTATGAAAATTAATTGAACCATAATCTATGAAAATAACTAAAACTCTTCAGATGTGTTTTATATTGTTGATGATATAATATATTAAAAGACAATATCCACATGAGAAAGTAAGAAATCCATACAAAGAATAAGTCAAAGGAAGAAAGATTCGTGGGATAGAACTTCTAAAATTATTAAAAATCTAGTGATGGTTGTTTAGATTCTAGAGTTTGAATCATTGTATCTGCATTTTAATAGGCAATCCTAGCTGATATCTGAAAAAAAAAAATCTATCCATATGTGACCTCTTAGTGTACATATACATAACTAGCATGTAGATGTGGTTTATAATTTCTTCTTCATATGAAATTCAGAAGTGTGGACAGAATTATATTGCCCAAAATTCATATGTTACAGCCCAACTCCACAGTGTCTGTACTTGGAAGTAAGGTCCTTCAGTTAAGTGAGATCTTAAGAGTGGAACCCAATACAAGAAGACTGGTGTCCCTAAAAGAGAAAAGAGACACCAGGCACGTTCACACATAGAGAAAAGGCCGGGTGAAGATCCAAGGAGATGGATACCCGGTGTGTGTTATGTTGTTACAGCAGCCTGAGCAGACTGATGAATGTGCCTTCTGACTTAAATGATTTCTTTTACATTGCATATTTCTGAAATTTCTTCTAAAATCATATGCTTCTTTTCCTGTGATGACATCCCTGAACCCAGTCTCTCTTCTCTATGTTAATTTTGCCTTTCTGTTTTCTACATACAAGTTTTTTACTTGGAAATATTATTATTGGATATGAACATGTGTATATCACAGCTTCTTCCTCCAAACACATTGTCAAATGTGAGTGAAGATAATTTGTAGCACATTTTAAGTAGGCCAAAACTTATTTTAATTTGGCCCTCAATAAAAGATTATGAAAAATGGAGTAATAAATACTGCTGAGTGATAAATGTAGGATTATATGCAAATTACAATCTTTTTAAACTTTTTGGGGGGGTGGCCCAAGACAACTCTTATTCTTCCACTATGCAGCAGAAAAGAAAAAATTGGGGCATCCTGTAGCTGGATGGCAGAAGGGAACATTGGTTTGATTGCAGGAATGCTGGAAGGAGGGGGTGTTGTACAAATTATTACCTCTTTACCTCTCTGAAGGCATAATATTGCTTCAACAAGGAAAATGCTTTTCTTTAAACAATTAAAGCTAAAGCTTAAAGTGTAAAGAGCTTTGGGAAAAGCTAACACTTTGGTTTACATTCTCCTGTGCAAGGCATTCGTTGTAAAGATATTATGTTGGGGTGGAAAGTGGAGGATACTTAGAATAGGATATAGGCACCCCAGATAGAACATATGACAGGTTCTTGAAGATGAATGTCGCTATTTTACATTTTACCCAAAGAGAACACAGAGACACTTTTTATTTAAAGGGGCTAGGGTAGACATGTGGCAGAGGCAGTTAGGTAGAACGTGAACATTTGAGTTTTCCATGGGAAAAATCATAAAATCTATTCATGCATCTGATGGCCGTTGTTTGTTTTATTTTTTGTCCAAGTGAGGTGGCATTGGAGCAAGGGAGAGAAAACAAGGATACACAGAAAGGACCCAAAGGGTCGCCCCTTCTGCAGAAGGCCCTTAGATTCGGCTGGGTGCTACAACAGCATCCACTTTTGGGGAGCTTCATTTTCTATTCCTGCAACTATTAAGAGAGATAAGAAGTTGGAGGATAGCATGTAGTTATTAGGAGGGTGATCTGATAGTAAGAGTCACTTCCCACAAAGCCTTACAAGGTTTGTGAGGAGCTGGGTTTGTCAGTATGTCAGATCTTTTTTAAAAATACAGAGTAGAACTCAAGCTGTGCCCTTCTAGTCATTAGCCAAGGACTCTATTCTTACACCCTGATGCCTCTGGTACCTTAGTCCTTAGAATATTTGATGATGTTTGCCTTGCAATTCTTGACACAAATATCTTACAGCTGTGCATCAGGGTAACTGCCTTTCTTTGAAGCCAGTTAAGTGATCCCAGGGCTGAACGCTGACCTGCTGAAACTGTCTACAACATTCGATGAACTTCAAATGTCTACTTTTCTCAATCGTGGTTTTCTAGTTTCTATCAGATTTCCCAACAGATCTCTAATCCAAAACTGCTTCTGAATTATAGCTAATTCATATTAAATTCAACTCTATTAATGATTGCTCTATGCTTTGTGTTTCACACTACATTTGAAATAAATTTAGAATCTATTTAATTTTACACATACAAAACTTAAATGTCAATCTTCTTATTTAATCACAGTCAAAATATGACAGATGAACCCGTATGCTCTGTGTCTGTTGGAACCACTTTTTAAAGAATTTCCTTGGACAGGTCACAATCAAAGAGCTTATTCCTGGGTCCAACTTAACACTTTCATATCTTTTAGAGTGTAGCTACAAGTGCACGTTCTTGTTCATTTTCTGTTATACTGGTATGATATTTCATCAAGAATTATTAGTGATTAGGAGCAGTATGAAGGGACAGAAAGTTGATGTTTCACTTCAGAAGAATAGCATGGCAAATTTGAAATATTTGTCTGGCAAATCTGACCAGGGTTCTATTTCAAAATAATGAAATCACCTGGGGTTTCTTGTACATTTTATGAACTTTTTTTATAAATTTAGGAAGTACAGGTACAGCTTTGTTGACATGGATATATTGCGTAGTGCTAAAATCTGGGCCCTTAGTGTACATAACACCCAAATAGTGTCCATTATACCCAAGAGGAAATTTGTCAGCCCTCACTTCCTCCCACCTTTTGACATGTCTAATGACTACTATTTCTTTCCATATGTCCATGTGTACACATGATTTAACACCCATGTATAAGTGAGAATATACAGTATTTAATTTTCTGTTTCTGTGTTATTTCAGTTATGATAATGGCCTCTATTTCCAACCATGTTGCTGCAAAAGAAGTGATTTCCTTCTTCATTATGGCTAAGTGTTATTCCTTGGTGTTTGTGTAAGTGCATGTGTGTGTGTGTGTGTGTGTGTGTCTTTAGCAGAACCTCTACAAGTTGACCACCGAAGGGACTGTAACAAATTGATCAACATATAAAGGTGGTCAAGAAGGAACTAGGTCTACAGTGCTGATACTACTTGTACATGTCTGGTCTAGGAAGATTAGGCCAACGTGAGGAGGTGGTCAAGGTACAGAAGTGGTCAACTGTGGCGAGTCTACTGGGAAAGTATTTATTGATACGTACCATATTTTCTTTATCTGATCATCCACTAATGGACATTTAGGTTGACTTTATGACTTAACTATTATAAATAGTGTTGTGATAAATGCAGGACTGCAGGTGCCTTTCTGACGCAGTGATTTCTTTTCCTTAACCTCAGGATTTCTGGATCAAATGGTAGCTCTATTTTTAGTTCTTTGAGAAATTTCCACACTTTTTTTTCCATTTAGATTATACTGATTTACATTCCCACCAACTGCGTATGAAAATTTCCTTCTCTCCACATCCTTACCAGCATCTAAAGTTGTTTGACTTTTTCGTCATAATCATTCTGATTGGGGTAAAATAGTATCTTACTGTGGTTTTAATTTGCATTTCTCTGATGACTAGTGACGCTGAGCAGTTTTTCTTATTTTTCTTGGCCATTTGTTTGTCTTCTTTTGAAAAATATCTCTTCATATCTGTTGTCTATTTTTAATGGAGTTATTTAGTTTTTAGTCTTGAGTTCTCTGAGTTCCTTTTGTATTATGGATAGTAGCCATGTACTGGATGAATAGTTTGCAAATAGTTTCTCATATTCTGCAGATTGTCTGTTGATTATTTCTTTTGCTGTGCAGAAGCTCTTTAGTTTAATTAAGGCCCATTTGTTTACTTTTGTGTTAGTGGTGCTCGCTTTGGGGGACTTAGTAATAAATTCTTTGCCTAGATGAATGCCCAGAAGAGTTTTCCCTAAGTTTTCATGTACTATTTTTATGGATTCAGTTGTGACATTCAAGTCTTTTACCCAGCCTACCAAGGTATTGTCACCTGACTGGGGCTGTAACTGAGTCCAGCCAGCTGCTTGAAAATAAGTGGGGAAAATTACTGCTTTACACGTGCTTCCATAAAAAAAAATCTGTAGATGAGGGGATCTAAACAACAGAATTTTTTTTCTTAGTTCTAGAGACTTAAAGCCTAAGACGATTGGGTTTTCTGGATATTAGTTATTTAAAAGTTCCTCAATTATTGGTTTTCTAGCAATCTACACTCTGTATCTGTCAAATATTATTTTTTACATATAATAAAACAACAGATGCTGATAAACTAGTATACATAATCTCAATTCAAAACCCGCCTATTTCTTATTTCTTATTTCACACAAGGCACTACTTGCTGAATAAAACAAGTTGTCATGTGGAAGGTATTCTGAATCACATTTTATAATTTTTGAAATTGTAATTTTAGTTTTTATTTTGTATATCATCTATGTTTGTTTATTTTATTTGGGTTCATCACTTATGGTTCTATATAGTTGACTATTAATATTTAATTCACTAGACATATGTGCAACATTTAAATTATCAAGTATTATTAATGATTTTAAGCTCTGACATTGCCTCATTTGTAATGTGAAATAAATACTTCTCAAATTCAAAGGCCTTTCTGGGAAGAGGGAAAAATGGTCAACTACAGACGTCTCCTGCCGACCACTCTAGGGGAAAAGTAGGAGTTCAGATAAAGAAGGGAGAAAAGACTCAGATCAGATATAGACCATACAGCAAGGTGTCAAAGCCTGCCAGGGACCTCATGGAGGAGTACAGTGAAGCCAAAAAGGAAGAAAGGGTAGGAAAAAAAGATATTGGTGAGGACAAAAATCAAAGAGGCTTGGAGCCCTGGGAAAGGCTGTGAGGAGATTTCCTCTGTCCCTTCCATGAGGCTTTGCTGACCAGAGGCTACCAAATTTCTAGGAGGCTTTTCCACCCCCACTAGCCCAGGCAGAGTGGCACAATGGAGTAGAGTGGACACATTGCAGATCCACATTTTTTTACAATAAAAATATATTAAGTGTGATCAAAGTTTCTCAGTATTGGCACTGTTGACATCTATGGCTGGATCATTCTTATCTGTGGAGGCTTTTCCTGTGCATTGTAGATGCAGCATTTACTAATCTCTGCTTACTAGATGGGAGTAGCACCCTCATGTTGCAATAATCAAAATCCTCCAGACAAGGATGCTATTATCAATAAAAACACAAATAAACAAAGACCTCACTGTGTAACAAGTGTTCATGAGGATTGCAAGAACAGGAGCACATTGCTGATGGGCTTTAAAATGCTACAATTCACAATTACAAGGCTCTGGCAAACAACCCAAGTGCTCACCAATACATGAATGGATTAACGAACTGTGTTATATATACACGTGGAATACTGGTCAGCCATAAAAAGAATGGTGACTTGGTAAATTTGTAACAACCTGGGTAGAAACGGAGAACATTCTCCTAAGTAAAGTATCTCCAGAATGGAGAAGCAAACACCACATGTACCAATACTGAAACTAGTTCATCAACACTTATGCTCACATTTGGAAGCAAAGCTCAACCCAATCAAGCAGGTAGGAGGGGTGAGAAGGGGATGGGTAAATTCACTCCTAACAGGTACAACACCCACTTTCTGGGGGAAAGACACAGATAAATTTACTTAAAATATACAACAACAAACTGTAACCAAACTGTGTGTACCCCTGTGATACTGAGAAATAAAACAGAGAGTTAACAACATAAAACTACTTTTTTCATGTTTCCAAGTACCTACTAAAGTAGAAACAGATCACCTATGGAATAATAAATCAGATTGTTTGACCCTCTTAGTTTCACTAATTATTTACAATTTCTACCAAATAAAAAAGGAGGTACAGAAACATATGCAGAAAATTGGAAAAATGACTGAAGTGAAAGCTTTGTTGCATTCATAATATTTACACTGTATTTTCCTTTATAAATGATATATGCTAATATACACTTTCACTCCAGTAACTGGCACAGACTACTTTTCATTTCCATATAATTCCACTTATTATTATTATCATTATTATCATTATTATTTGGCTGGGGCAGGGTTTGAACCTGGCACCTCCAGTATATGGGGCCAGAGCCCCACTCCTTGAGCCATAGGCCCACCCATATAATTCCACTTAAACAGGTTCTGAAACATCACCACCCACCATTGAACTTACCAATGTCAAGTCCGATGACTGACAGTCATCAATTTTATCTGCCTCTTTGCTTCTTTTCCTTCTCTCTTGCCTTCTGCTTTCTCATTTAATTTCTCCAATTTCTGGGTTTATTTTACTTTTTATTATGACTTTTTTTAAGAGAGAGAGTCTCACTTTATCGCCCTCGGTAGAGTGCAGCGATGTCATGCAGCTCACAGCAACCTCCAGTTCCTGGGCTTAGGTGATTTTCTTGCCTCAGCCTCCGGGTAGCTGGGCCTACATGTGCCTGCTACAACGCCAGGCTGTCTGTTGTTGTTGTTGTTGTTGCAGTTTGGCCTAGGCCGGGTTTGAACCCTCTACCCTCTGTAGCTGGGGCCGACACCTTAACCTCTGAGCCACAGGCACCTCTCCTTCCAGGTTCATTTTACTTATCTTTGCTTACTGAACATTCCTCTATTCATTTCTAATATAAAAAATATCTAGGTACTTTAGACTCCCCTCAGATGAACATGAAAAATACATGAAGAATTTATTCCTATGGACTCAAATTTGATAAATCCAAAGTATTTTACACAGGAGAATCTAGCACAGGAGATTCTTAATAGAGTTAATAGTGGGATCCAACCTGAAGAAAAACTTATCTTAAAAGTGGAAAAAATACTTGAAAATGTTTAATTCAAATTTTATCCTCTTTGTCACACTATATATTTCAAATTAACGGAAAAAAATACTGAGCCCAGAACTTATTTCTTATTGCAAATTCTTTGGTATTTGTCACATCAGTGTCTGGTATCTGTGTCATATCTTTTTTCACAAGTCTAACTTTATTTTGGTTGCTCTAAAATGTGCAAAGAACCATTCATCGAGCATATAATAAGTAGTTTTGAATAATTATATAAAGGAATACTTCTTTCGATCTTCAAGCTAAGTCCAAATATTTTTCCTGATTTTCAAGGCCAATTCTGTAGTGTATATTTTTATCTAACAGGTATCATCAATGTCAAATATAACGGTGTTTAAGTTATGCCATCACAAGATCAAAGTACATCCAAATTGCATAGAATAGAAAGGGGACTGTTAAAGAATAAGATATTTAATGATACTTATCAAAATATAGGAAGGCAGAATTTTCTCAGGACCCCCTTGAATAGGGATAGCAGCCCAGCCACTGATACGGAATCCTGGGGTGGAGGAATGAGATGGGTTGAGCTGTAAATACTGTGTGCTCAGGTAGGAATTTATACCCACCTGGGCATCGGTTGATGAAACAATACTAGAAAGACACGTGAAGTGTAAAGGATACTCCAGCTAAAATAGCCTTACAGAATCCCAGGCCAGGTTGATCAGACATCATCGGGGGCTGGCAGGATGAGGAATATGATCAGATGTGGGTGGTGATCAGAAGTCAAAGGGGTTCTTTCCAAACTGACTCAGCAGGGTTTTCTGCTAAAACTGGATCTTACCAAGAAGTACACAGGTGGTCCTAGGACAAGCTTAGGAACCTGAGTCAAGTTTGGCTAAGCGAATATCTTTGTTAGGATAAATAGCCAAACAGAAAAGGGTAACTTAATGGGAAAAAAGGAAAATGACATACATGTATTTTAAATTATCGAATCAATTATCAAATTTAGGGTAAAATGTCAATATTAGTATTCCCACTACTAACTCATAGTTCATTTTCCTTTTCTTTGCATAAATTTTGGGTACAATAGATGTGATTTTGCTTAAGAAAAAAAAACCCAACACACATGAACAGGAGGAAAAAATGTCATGTTAGTCATTTGACAAGAAAGCATTGACTTACTTATGTAAGACAATTTTTATACACAGATGGCAGATGAGTCATATGTTGATATAAACTCATTGAAAATGCTGTATGTAAAAAAGTGAGAATAAATTAGAATGAATAGAAATAAACTAGTAATTATTATTTTCCTATAATTTTTTGCAGTTTCTCAGAAATAAATCTGCAAACCAGAATCAGCAAAATGAATTTTGCAATATGATTTGAGAAATGAATTGCCAGTTAGAACTCTATTTAAAAAATCATTAAGATCCCTAACTTAAACCTAAACTTTGAAACAATCATATTTCTTAATCTTGCTATTTTCAGGATTATATCATTTTGTTCTGAATTTATCTCTTTTTTTTTTTCTGAGTATGATTTGGTTCTAGAGAGCCTGATGTAATTTGCTAGAATTGTTTCCTTGGAATTTTTTTAATGTTACCAATCTAGGGATATAACTATTCCAAGCAGAGGAAATGAGAGTTGGGTGAGTGTCAGTTCCTTCAGGTCTTTAATTCATGTGTAGTTGTCTTAATTTGCTTCATGCTCCTACAACAGAATCCCACAGACTGGGTCATGTATAATGACCAGAATGTATGGGCTCATGGTCCTGGAGGCTGAGACGTCCACCATCAGGGGCCAGCACCCAGCATGGGCTTCTTGTCCTTGCGTCATTGTGTGGCAGCATCCAGAAGAGGTCAAGAAACAGCAATGCCGCTGTGCTAGAAATTGAGTTTCCAACACATACTTTTGGGGAGGCACATTGAAGCCATAACACTCCACCCTGGTTCACAACATTCATGTCCTTTTTATAGCAAAATACATTAATTACATCCTACTATTCCCAAAGTCTTAACAGATTTCTTTCCCAATCAGAACTCTAAAGTTCAGAGTTTATCTATAGCTGATATAGGTAAGACTCAAGGTATGATTTATCCTGGGACAAATGATCCTCCAGTTTAAATATGTTATCTACTTCTAATATGTAATGGTGGGGCAGGAAAAAGATTTCCTTTCTAAAGGGAGAAACAGGCAAGAAGACCCAGGTAATGTGCCCCAAGTTAAGTCCCAAACTCAATAGGGTGGTCAACAATAAGTCTTTAGGCTCAGGAATGGTCTTTGACTTTATTCACTGCCTCTGAGGACACTGAAGCAGGGGTTGGCATCCAAGGTCTCAGGCAGCCCTGCGGCTATGGCTTTGCTGGGCTCAGGCCGTACAGCTCTCACAGTAGGGGGTTTTATTCCTGCAACTCGCACAGGCTGAGGTCACACAGTAACAGCTCCATGGTTATGGGACCTTGGGGATAGCCCCACTCTCCCAGCTGTTCCACTACTCCCAGTAGGAACTCTCGAGGGTGGCTCTGATTCCACAGTTCCACTGGGTAGTAGCCCCTAGTGTGGGGGCTCCGTGGAGGTTCTGTCCCTGTGATAATTCTTTGAATGCCCCACCAGGCTCTTTGTGAATACAGGGTGTCCCTAAGGTTTGTGTGTAATTTACAATGGATAGTACTTTTTAAAATGTAGGTGCAGTAAAATATGCCACCACAGTTGTACCGTTCTGTTTTCCTGCAAGCTTAACACCACGTGGACAATACCAAGATTTGGTACCCGTGTTCTTTCTAAAGCTGAGGTCTACGCTGCACCTGGGCCCTGAGTTACATCTACAACAACTAAATGACTGCCAGAGAGAAACTTGAGGCACCCCTGAGTAACAACCTCCAAGGGCCTGAGGACACACTAGGCTTTTTCCTTTCAGACATATTTTCTTGCCCCAGGCCTAGCCACCCTGCCCTGCACCTCTGATGAGAGGAGCAGAGTCAGTAATCTTCAACTTGCCCCTTGGATCATTCTACCATTACCCTGATGAATAACCTCTGACTATGTCCCAGCCATAATAATCTTATCAAAATCGATTTTTCATTCTGAAAAATACTCTCTCATTCTCTAATAATCCAGGCTAATAATCCTTCAAATCCCCAAATTTTATCTTCCTTGTAATTATAAAGTCCATCTTTGAATTATTTCTTTCTTCCAGATTTTACTTCATGAGATTATAATAAAAGAAGCTTCACCCTCAATATTATGCGGCTTAAATATATCTTATGCCAGACGTCCAAGTTCATCAGTCTTAAGTTCTGCCTTCCATAAAGTCTTAGGACATAGGCACCATTCATTGGAGTTCTTTGCCACATTGCAATAAGGATTTCCTTTCCTCTGGTTCCCAACACTTATTGCCCATTTCTGTCTGAGACCATCTGTATTTTTATAAACATTCTGATTATGAGCACTTAAGTAATCTCTAATGAGTTTTAAACTTCCCCTACAGGTCTTTCCTTCTGCGCTTTCACCAGAATTTTTCTTAAAGCTCTGTTTACAGCAACTCAGGCTTTTCCTAGGCTGCTCCTCTAGATTTTTCTAGCACCTGCTCCTTATCCATTTCCAAAGCCAGTTTCACATTTTCAGGCGCATTCATAATAATGGCCTGACTTCTCACTACCAGTTTTCTGTCTTCATCTGTTTTGTGCTGCTATAACAGAAGGCCACACACAGGGTCATTTATAATTAATAGAATATTATTGACTCATGGTTCTGGAAGCTGGAAAGTCCAAGACTGTGAGGCAGCTTCTGGTGAGAGCCTTCCTACTGTGTCATCCAGTGGCAGAAGGGTAGAGAGGATGAGAGAAAGCAAGAGATTCATCTCACAGCCTCAAGCCCTTTTATAATCACTATTAATTCACTGATCATGGAGGTAAAGCCCTTGTCATTAGGCCCCACCTCCAGACTCTGTTGTATTGGGGATTAAATTTCCAACATACACATTTGGGAGTTATACTTAAACCACTGCAATAGTCTTACATCAAAATAATTTAAAATTATTTAAAAATAATTACAAATATATCCATATATACTCCAAATAAAGGATTCCTCTCTGATACTGTGAGCTACTGTGATAAAATAATGCAGTTTACCCATTATTTCACCAGTAGGTAGTTTCTGCTTGCTCTTTATTTTGCCTGAGCCCAGCAATACACTAGAGGCCAATTATTAATTCCTCTGAAAGAAACATCTAACAGACAAAGTCTTAGAACTTCAAAATAGAGGGCTATGCCAAGAATTCTGAGATAAGAATCTCCAGCATTCTATCAGTACAAAGGCGGATGAAATCTTGACTGGCAGAATAATAATCCAGGAACAGATGACTTTGATTGGTAGTCTGCTGCCCTCAAACTGTCAGACAAGAGTTAATTAAATAAAACTAATTCAGAGTTACAAAAAGAAATATTTTGATTATTTTCCTTGGGTTGTTTTTTATACTCTTTTTGAAATCGTATATATCAAATTTTTATATTGTGATGTCTGACTTTTTTTTCTTCTTGGTTATTTATAATCTTCAATATGATAGCTGAGAGGAATTATGCTTTTAAAATACTTTATTTATTTCCTCTGTTTGCTGCTGCACTTTACAAATGTGTTCTAAAAGTCTAGTCATTGAGAGGTGGCATAAAGGAATCACAGTTGTACCAATTTCAAGTTGTAGGGAATGGAAGCCCAGAGTCCTAAAAGGAACAGGAAGTATGTAGGGCTTATCTGTAACAAAATAAAAATAGAGATAACTATTTGGAAAAGCTAGCAAGACTTGGTGAGAATCCCAGAATTATTTAAATATTTTGAGACTATTTTCCCTGGGTCAAAGATGGGCAAGAGAGCAGAGTATATATCACAATATAAGAAATAAGATCAATTGTAGGTAATAATTGTGACTGGCTCTTAAAATAGCACTCTGTGTACTCACATGCATAGATACCTACATATGCATTCCACATATCATGTCTTTAAATCTATGTGTATGTAAAAATTACTGTTTATGGACTATTTCAGATACTAGAAGACAAATGTCATTATTATCTTTATAAGGCATTTTTATCTTTTTTCACTGAAGGCATCCACAGGTGTGTCCTGCTGATTGTGACAGCAGCTCCACTGTCTCTACTCTCAGCTTTTTACAAATAAAGGCTCTGTATGTTTGTTTTAAAAAAACAAAAAGTTCTCTCTTTCTCCTACTATTATTGCTTACCATATTAAAATTTTGCTTGCTTTTTCTAGACTGCTACATGCTTTTCATTTGCTTACATGAGTACTATTAAATAATGAAAATTGGCCATATGAAAATACATGTTAAAGGCTTTTCTCAACCTAAAAACATCCATCATTTACTTATACTGTTTTTGCTTTAAGCAACATAAGTAATGGACAACATTAATGCACTTACCTAATTGGATAGAAATATTTATGTCTCTGTTCTCACTACTCGTAGAAAATGACAAAAGATTTACTTTATTGTTTTTTTCAAGAAACTCATATTGTAAGTGCTTGGCCATATTTTCAATCTGTTGGAATAGATTTACTTTTCAATTCCTTCTATCTGTTAAATACATATAATTTATGGTTTTGTAAATGTAGGATGTTTCATACACTTCATCTAAAAATACTTTGATAAAACTTTTAAAATCAAATACACGTTTGCCTCATGGACACACACAGTAAAAACAATTATTTCGAGCGTTAGTTCTTTTCTCAGCTCATTAATTTTTTTCAAGTATCTGTCATGGCACTTACCCTTGTTTATTATATAAAGGCATTTAATTGAATTGTTTTATAAAGCATTGCATTTAAATAAACGATCACCTTTAAATTTTTTTCTCCACATTTTTCAAATTAGAACATGTCCTTGATCAAAGAACATATTTTTAATCTTTGCAAAAAATAAAATGAAGGTCAGCACCTGTGGCTCAAAGGAGTAGGGCACCGGCCCCATATGCTAGAGGTGGCGGGTTCAAAACTAGCCCCGGCCAAAAACTGCAAAATAATAATAATAATAATCATAATAAAAATGAGCAAAATTTCTCTTTAACTTCAAGGTGGTAAAAATGATGCCACAATGACACTTTGAACTATTTGGTGCCCTGAAATATGTAGAAACAAAGTCAAGACTGATGAAAATAATCAGTAAATGCAGAGTGTGAGATCCGTCTGGAGGATGTCATCACGGGTCGGGTGGTGTTGATTTGTTTCCTTTATGGGGATTCAGACCAACTTAATATCACTTTTTTCAAGAGCAATACATAATTCCATTTTACACAGAAATAACCCATTTGATTTTTAAATTAATGAATTAAAAATCTTACTCCAGGTCAAGCACTCCTGGAGGGCCAATGTAGTCCATGTATGCCCATCAGATGACCCCTTCTCATTTGAATGGTGTTTATACCTTGTCCCCTCTGAGTTAGCATTTTAGATACTATTTTTTACCTCTTATCATAAAGAGTATCAAAAATATGTTTTGAATCCATTGTTTTTTACTTATTAGAAGTCAAAATTGGATTTGCCTCAGTTACTTTCACTTGACTTCACATTTTCACCCTGATTATTAGAGAAATCTCAGTAATTATGTTATCAAGTACACAGATGTCTGTACTGGGTCTCGTTGCTCACTGCACAGAAAGCCAAGACTGAAGCAAGGAGGATTCCCAAGTCATTTGCTACAGATGATGACATCTGGAGTGGAGAGAAATTCCTCCAGTCCAGTCCCCGACTAACTGAGGGTAAGCATTTTTACAAGAGCTTCAGGAAGATAGCAAAGTGTTTGGGGGTAGGACATGTTGAAAGCAATGAGTGCAGGAGGTCTGAGAGGCAGCTTCCTGATGGATGGGCAGTGTTGGCGTGCAGGAGATCTTACTCAGAAATCACGGATTGGTGATGGATGGTGAGTCTCGGGTATGTTACCTGTGAAGACTCTGCCATTTCTGGGAGACAAGTCAAAAGTAAAAAGGTTGGTTAAACAGAAACGTCGTAAGGGTCTGGTATTGAGTGCTATAGGCCTGGGAATCCAAAGCATGAGAAGCTACAGGGAAAGTGTATGTGGGGGACGGTGTTGTTTTGTGTCTACAAGACTGATTAGCATTATATCAAAGCCTACCATGAGAAAATATGATTTTTCTTTCATTTTTCCCAAGGTAGTTAACAAAAATTACATGAAAAATGTTGTGTCTATTTTTATTTGACGAAACAAACAAAAAGTAAAATATCACTTTTCTACAATGATATGAATTATAATTCTCATTTTTTCACTTTTTATTTATTATACTCCTTTTCTTTCCCCCATCTTCACTTGATCAATCACCTACAAAGATCGTGTTCACCAACCTGGGCAACAGATAGAATTTATCTCTATAAGAACTAACAGTAATAATAATAAATTAACTAAACATGGTGGCATGCAGAAAGATCACTCGAATTTAGAAGTTGGTGGCTGCGGTGAGCCCTGATGATGCCACTGCACCCTACTTGGGCAATAGAGTGAGACCTTTCCATAAAAATAAAAATAAAAAAGAAAAGTTTATTTTTACAGTTGTTGAGGTTTTATTTTAAAAAGTTTGAAAAGATTATATCTTCATATTAAAACAAAATATTGAGTAAAATACATGATTTTTTTTAAGTCAAATACTACCCAGCAACTTTTTGTAATTATTTCATATTATGAGGTCATGACAGCCTTTTTCTTTTAAAAAATTGGCGTCACAGCCCATCATGGTATCTCACACTTGCAATCCTAGCACTTTGGGAGATCAACACAGGTGGATCGCCTCAGGTCAGAAGTTGGAGATCAGCCTGAGCCAGAAGGACACCTGTAGCTAAAAAAAATAGCCAGGTGTTGTGGTGAGCACTTGTAGTCCCAGCTACTGGGGATGCTGAGGCAAGGGGATCATTTGAGCCCAAGAGTTGAGGTTTCTGTGAGCTATGACATCATGGCACTCTAACAAGAGCAACAAAGTAAGACTCTGTCTCAATAAATAAATCAATAAAAAATAAATTACAAATAAAAAATCGCTATCAATTATTACATAAATAATCATTGATCTTGTGTATGTGTCTTTAGGTATTCCGTATTTGAAAAGCATACATTCATTGAAGGATTGCTAAAAGATGACAAGTACTTTATAAAACATAAAGTGATTTATCTCCTAGCCTGTCTATAGTCCTGAGTTTCAAAAAAACAAAAATTAATTAGTATTTAACATTGACTTGATGCATTTATAGCTTATTATAATCTCATAATTATGTATGATTATTTTGTTCTGCACCAATTTTTGTTTAATTAGAGGTTTCTCTCAAACATTTTCTTCCAAAGACACATGTAGATGATGTAATCTGAAATATTGCCTCTATTCAAATACTCAGTTAGATTTTAGATGAATTTTATAAATTATTCCCTTTTATTGATGAGTTGAAATAAGTCATATGCATTAGGTTTGACTATGGCAGGGGTAGGGAAACTTTTCGTGTTGGAACTCCTCATGAATTTAGGTGTAATCAAATAAGGCAGCGGTCAAGAAGCTTCAATTAGGTACGCTTCAAATGAGAAATATTTTGTAAAAATCTAACTACTGTGTACTTAATATTTACCAAAAAATGAAAACTATTTGTTAATTTTAAGGCTAACTTTGTAATAACCTTGTTGTGTCTGCTTTTGGTTGGAAATATTTACTATTTGGTTGCAGCACAGAGGTCCCCAGTTTCAGTTCGTTGTCTAGAGGGGGGTGGGTCATCTGTGCCTTAAAGGGTGTCTTGAATGGAGTTAGGTAGGAGAATGTAGATTCTTGGCAATAAGTGTAAAAAAGCAAGAAAGCATTTTTTGGTCATGTTGCCCAAGGCATGGATATTCTACTGCATTTTTCCATATTTCAGTTGGATCTTTCTTACCGTCAATAAAAGACTAAAATGCCATCTATTGAGACCACAGTCAATTCCAACTGTAGTTCTTTAGATGCCTTAGCAATATCAACTAGGAGAAGCTGAAATGTTAATTGGGATGTGATGTCATGATTCTCAAATTCAGCGAACTTTTCATTGCATTCTCCAATTAATATATAAAAATCTGTGAATTCTTTAGATTATTCACATATACCATCCTGCTCATCAATGACCCTGGCTAACTGGGGAAATACACTTCTGAAATTTTTTTGCAAAGAACATATTATTTTGAAGAACAAAAAGATAACTTTTTTTTAATGCTTGGATTTTTTTCACATATCATATGTTGATTTAGTTTTACCTTCTAAAAAAAATTATTCAGGTCATTTTAATTTGACATGATGCCATACAGAAATGTTGCGTTCCTATAGAAATTTCCTTTCAATAATTCACATTGCTGATTCTGTTCTTCATGAAATTTAACTAACTGCTCTCTCAGAAATAAAAATTTGGCTAAAACTTGCCCTGAAATAACGAAAGCACTTTAGAATGATATGGCAAATCCAAACTCAATACCTCATCTTTCAGCTGTAGGCTGTTTCGAAACTGATGTTGATGCCGTGTTGCATTTGCAAGAATACAATGAACAATACTTATAACTTGTTGTGAATCATCACTTAAAATATATTATCAGCTTTAGCAAAGAGATTTTCCTGATGCAAGATACGAAAATAAAGGAGAGCAGCTGTATCTATCAATGCATTTTTTGCATGTTTTCCTGTCATGGAAGGTGCACCATTTGGGCACTCACTAAACTGACCAGATTCAGCCTAACTTCATGATATTTACCTTGAAAGCTTTGAAGGTATTTATTCCCTGTGTTCTGTTCACAAAGCAAGTAGCTGCTCGTAGCGAAGAAAATCTCCTGTTCTGACTCAAAGGAAGTATGAATCTGTGCCAAATTAGTTGTATCAGTTGATCCATCCAATGTGATCGAGTGAAACACATTTTCCATTTGAAGTATTACATTAGAATGCTCTGTTAAGTTGAAAGGCTGATTCATGCTGCTCATCAGTTCTACCTTCAAAGAGGTAGTGGTTTGTATTTTGAAACATTATCAGGGTACAAGCATCCTACAACTTTGATAATATATTCTTTCAGAATTTCTGTATCTCCAAATGGTTCCTTCCCCCCACCAAGAATAAAAGCTGTTTAAATGTTTTAACAGTTTCTTCAATTGCATTATTTGCAGACTTTATTACTGCTTGAAAGAATTATCTTTGCTTTTGTTTTTCATATTTTAATTTCTGCAGTACCATGTTTCACATCTCTCTCTCTAATTTAAAAGATGTGTGGTCCTTATGGTTGTCATGATGATGAGCACTGAATTTCTTCAATGTTGATATTGCTGGATCACAAAGCAAGCAAGTCATCTCATCTTTAGCAGAAACAAGATAATATCACAATTCCCAATCTTCATTAAAAAGTCTGTTTGCTTCCTTCAGCATTCTCCTGGTTTTCTTTGACATGATGGGCTTTCAAGCAGACAGAATTAAAAAATAGAATCATGCTGTGCAACTATACACAAATTCCACTTCAAAGAAACACAGCGGACCATTGTCACTATGCTGTCCCCTTTAATTAGAGATATGTAACTTCTAGTTACTTCTGAAACCTAAGGACACAAACAATAGATCCTTGCTACAAATGGGATAAATAATTATTACATTTTCTCCCTATTAGAGCTAGAGAAAATTATATATTTCCATTTAGAATATGCTATGAAGTTAATGTTCCTGTATATGTTTACAAAGATAGGAGAATATGTACTTACACAAATCCTTCAATAAATAAAATAGTTTAAATTTTAAGTTTGTAGTACTTGCTGGTCTTTGAATAAGAAGGATTATATGACTCTTTCATCATATTCAAAATTATTTTTAGTATGATGAATTGTTTGGTATTCATGAAAATATTTTCCTACCTAATTTGAAGTAGCAAAGATCACAGGGTAAATAGTTGTAATAGTCTTGATCAGTACTTCTACCAAAAAGAAAGAAGTTGTCCAAAGTAGTTGATATCTTTTATAAAAAGTCTCTTCAAAATGATAAGATTTTAGTTTAAAGTTTTTTTGATAGTATATTCATAAAGTAAAATTTTACTGAGGAAAGATAATCTTAATTCACAGCTCCAGTAATAAAAATACTATTTATAAAAAATAGTACTTCTGATTTCTTGTAATAGTCTAGCAATTGCAAATGATGATAGATATATCTATGAAGAAGGTAAATAAGTTAGCAAACTGTAGCTCTACTCTTAACTACTTCTAAGTATATTTCAAGTTATGTATATAATATTTACAAATTTATTATAGGGAAAAGAGTTTTGTAAGCAACGTTTAAGGAATATTTACTACTTAATTAGTCCACTAACATGGGGAGAAATACCACCTACCTAGAGAAATCATATCTTAAATTATTTGAGAACTAAAAAGAATTTTAGTCTGTGCGTATCTATGAATTACCTGGACCTTTTCAATTAACCAAATAAATGGCCTAACAATAAAAGTATTTTAAATTTTTCTGCTTCCTATTAGCAGAGTCATGAAGTAACCTGCCTCATAAGTTAACTACACAGA
Source organism: Otolemur garnettii (assembly GCF_000181295.1). Classification (NCBI taxonomy): domain Eukaryota; kingdom Metazoa; phylum Chordata; class Mammalia; order Primates; family Galagidae; genus Otolemur; species Otolemur garnettii. The sequence continues at coordinate 1,104,458 of NW_003852428.1, read as the reverse complement.
TGTTCAGAGGTTCTACATAATTAAAATTATAAAAGCTATGGAACAACAAATTTTAAATTGTTTTTGAGTAACCACTACCTCCATGAAAGAATACTAGTACATTTTAGACATTGAAATAAATTACTCCCTCTCTGAAATTTTACAGTTCATTATAATGAGCTTTATATAGGTTTTTCCAATTAAAAGAATAGATCAGATTATTGTAAAGCTTGGTTCTCATTTGATTCTAATTGAAAAATAATTAAAGCCAAATTGAAAGCACACTAATAATAATTAGAATAGTAATAACAAGAAAAACTAAGATTTACTGTGATGTTACAGGTCTGACACTCTGCTAAATATTGTTTATGTCTTACCTGTGCCATCATTGGTCTACTCCTCTGAAAACTATTATCTTAATGGAAAGAGCTCAATTGCATGCCTTATATTAGTCTTCAGAACCTCTATGCGATAGGCAGTCTTATTTTGCTCATTTTAAAGATGAGTAAATCTATCCCATGAGAAGACGGGCAATTTGCCTACGACATGCAGCTTACTGTGTAGCAGAGCCTCAATACTAACCCACAATTTCTGAAATTAATATACCTAACTATCTGTTCTACTACCTATAAGGTGTGAAATAACACCCACCTGAAACAAACAAATAAGAGCTCTCGAATGTTTTTAAAATCAGAAAGGCAAATGTATGCTATTCTATTTTATGGTGTGTTTTTTTTCCAAATATTTCTCATCTAACAGTTTTCTTACAGATCTGTGTCAGTGATTAAAAGGTGATATCAGAATTTTTTTGTTTCAATATTTTAATTAATAGTATAAAGGACAAGAATGGCTGATTTTTATTTACTCTAGTATGAATTACCTAGGGCTGCTGTAGCACATTAATGTGAACTGAGTGATGGGAAGGAGGAGAAATTTATTCTCTCATGAATTGTTGGGCCAGAGTCCAAAATCAAGGGGTCTAAAGAAGATAGAGGCTGGAGGACCATTGAAATGCAAATGTTGGAGACCTCTCCAGGAGCTCTGGGGAACCATGGGCTCCTTGCCTCTTCCTTGCCTCTTCTTTGGTGGGTCCTGTTACCTTCCTTTGTTCCTTCTTGGCTCCGACCTGCTTCAGCCCTCAGGGGGCTTTCTCCTCTGTGTGTCTACTACCCACATACATGCATCTTTTATTAGATCACTTGTTATTAGTTTTAGAGCCCACTCTAAATTCAAGATGAAAATTCGTGTGAAGATTTTTTTTTTTTTTTTTGAGACAGAGCCTCAAGCTGTCCCCCTGGGTAGAGTGCCGTGGCATCACAGCTCACAGCAACCTCCAACTCCTGGGCTCAAGCGAGTCTCTTGCCTCCGCCTCCCAAGTAGCTGGGACTACAGGCACCCGCCACAACGCCCGGCTATTTTTTGGTTGCAGCCGTCATTGTTGTTTGGCAGGTCTGGGCTGGGGATTCGAACCTGCCACCTTAGGTGTATGTGGCTGGCGCCTTAGCCAGTTGAGCTATAGGCGCCGATCCTTGTGTGAAGATTTTTAACTTAACTACATATGCCAAGCCTCTTTCCTATTTTAGGGGAGACCTATAATTCAGCCTACTACACTAGTTTTTGTTGCTGTTGTTTTGTTTTGAAAGATGGTATTGCTCTGTCGCCCTGCCTGGAATGCAGTGGTGTGATCAGTATAGCTGACTGCAACCTGCAACTCCTTGGCTCAAGTGAGCCTCCCATCTCAGCCTCTGAGTAACTAGGGCTACAGGCACAGGTAACCATGACTGGCTATTTTTTTTTTTAATTATTATTTTTTTGGAGACAGTGTCTTGCTATTTTGCTCACACTGGTCTCCAATTTCTGAGTTTGAATGATCCTTTGGCCTCTAACTCCCAAAGTGCTGAGATTATGGGCATAAGCTACCACAACTCGCAGATACTGCTTTTTAAATGGTGAGTTTCTGAAAATTCAAGGAAGTCTTAAGGTGCATCTGGTTCTCTAAAAATTAGTGCTGATCCTTGTAAGATGCACACCATAGGTGTAGTCCCACCAATTACCACACCTACGGTGCATCTTACAAGGGCACATGTGAAATTTACTAGGTGTAGAATAAAAATGTCTTAACACAATAACTAAGAAAGTGATGTGAAGGCTAAGTTGACCGGTTTGATGAAAGCATTTCAAGTTGTATGTAAAACTGGCATATTATACCCCATGATTGCTTTAATGTACACAGCTATGATTTAATAAAAGAAAAAAATAATAAAAAAATAAAAATCAGTGCTGACTCTTTCTCTTTGAGCTTAAAGCTGAACTCAGGCCCATGCCTTTTGAGTGTAGGGGATACCATTACCATTACCAGAGATCATTGCTTATATAGAAAAAGACTACACACTTACATACTTCCTATGAATTGGCAATTTATCCGCCCTGTGGAGGGTGGAGGCATCTACCTGACAGCTATTTCTGAGGTTTCTTGAAGAGTATAAACATCTGGCTAAGGCCAGCTTTCCAGAGTCAGGTCATTAAGGTCGAAACACCACTTTCCATTTCTTTTTATATGATCTTATAGCTTACTTATTTAAAATGTTTAGAAAATGTTTTCTCATTAGACTTTGCTAAGGCTCCTAAAGTTACTATGGGGGACAGTGCGTAAGGCCAATCCTACCCTTTCCCCATGGCTGTTTGAAGGAATTTTGTTTCATCCCACCTGAAAACCCCAGCTGGCACCAAATTATAACTCATGAGAGAAAAGAACTAATTGTTAATAAATTTAATAATATTCCCAAATCTCCATGTTTCCTCATTATCAACTGAGTGGCTCTGTACATAGAACATAGGATTGATGGCTCTGTCCTCCAAAAATTAATCATAAAAGCAGATCTTTATTCCCCCTTTTCAGGGCAATATTTTTCCTTACTTGGCATTTGTGTGACAAAGTACAAAGATTGTCAGAATCAAAATAGACTAACTTTTGCTAAAAACCCTAACACATAGATCTGGAAAGGCCATGAAGAGAGTGTTCTCATGCAGATGCTGATAATAAGAACTATTGCAAAAGACTCTGCCAAAGCCATTCCAAGCGCAAAGTCCATTGCAACCTGGCACAAAAAGTCCTGCCAGGGCATCTGCCCAACAACTTCCGCTCAAACCCTGGAATGGGGCCACTCTTAGTATTGATCTTTGTAGCCAAGGATAATTGATTTGAAATAATCATATAATTCTTATTTTTTCTTTAAAAATCTTTATTTTTCTTTACCTCTCCAAATCCCCTTATATACATATATATATATATGTATATATATTTTATAACGCATGTATTTTCATTGCAGCGCTCATTCTAAACAAATATAATTCTGTTTTAGAGAGTCTCTCCGTTATTTAGATTGACATAGAGAGATTATTTAAGTTATACTTTACAGTAGAAGGAACATTTGCTTTAAAGTAATTTTCTTCTTCTAGCACAATATGGAAAACTAAAAGCATATTTTTAGTGCAATGTACCTAAAACTCCAGGCAACTTTCTTTCAGACACTCAAACACATTTGGCAAGTGAGGAATAAGATGCAAAATTCCAAGAGTTTTATAAGGATGTGGATCCCACTGAATTTTCATCTTTCTGTATCTATTTAGATCTAAAACTCATTGTAGGTATGTAAAAGCACATAGTACATTTCTATATGTGTACTCTGGGGTATAAATTGTATAGAGTTTTGGAATTGAGGAACGATTTCTTTGATTTATTTGACTATGCTTACTTAGCAAGCAAGCTTTGGGAATCTTTCCTGTTTTCTTCTTTTTCCACTCCAAATTATCTGTGGGATTGTGCTATGATTTGAATGCCTATGTCTTTCCAAAAGTCGTGTGTTAGAGCTTAAACCCCAAAGTGATAGATTTAAGTGGTGGGGCTTTGGGAAAATGCTTACGCACACTAATCCATTCAAAAATGGTCTCACAAGAGAGGTTGAGGGAGTGGGAAGTCCTTTCTGCTCTTCCTCTTACAACGTGGAAGACGTAGCCTGTCCTATTCCACACGAGGACACAGCAAAGAGGCGCCGTCAGTGAGGAGTGGGCCGTCCTGAGATCCTGACTTGCTGATGCCTTGATACTGGATTTCCCAGAATCCAGAACTATAAGACATAATTTCTTTTCTTATAAATTCCCTACACTCAGATATTTTGTTTTATAAGCACAGTGGATAAAAATAATTTGCTATTTAATATTTATATTCCATGCTTAAAACAGTTCAGTGGCTCTAATAGTTCTTTAAAATCTAGAGAGTAATTCGATTTTTGGTCTTCTGGATATATACCTAATAAAGGAATTGCAGGGTCAAATGGCAGGTCTATTTTTAGTTCTCTCAGTGTTCTCCAGGGGGAGGGAGGGCGATTGGTGGGGTCACCTCTATGGTTTATCTTACAAGGGTACAAGTGAATCTTCCTAAAAGTAGAGTATGAACGTTTTAACTCAATAACTAAGAAAATGACATGAAGCTTATGTTAACCAGTTTGATGAGAATATTTCAAAATATATATGAAAACAGCACACTGTACCCCATGATTGCATTAATGTACACAGTTATGCTATAAGAAATAAAAAAAAATCTAGAGACTAAATACGCATAAATTCTTCATTTTTAATATTGAGGAGTTTTCTACTTTGTTTCTTACATAAACAGTAAACAGTATATAAACATGTATATCTTCATTTATAATATACATATAAATGAAATGTATATCAAATTAAATTTTATTACAAAATATCTTGTTTACTTTCAATTCTTTAAGCTTTTGACAAAGTCTTCATATTGTTCCTAATAATTAAAATGATCTTTTATTTCCATTTATATTATCAACATTTATTAATTTTTCAAAGTCAGCTCATGTTTCATTTATAATAGCCCATCAATGAGTACAACCAGCAGTGAATTATCTATTAAGTTGTGTCAAGATATTTTATTTAGGGACAATTTAAATATTTCAATGTTATTAGTATAAATATTCTTTAATTCTTTGACTTTTTAATTAATCTCCTAACTGAATTGAAAATTTCACAAGATAAAGAGCCCCATTTTATACTTTTTGTTTCTCCTATAAAACCAACCAAAATACTATTATAAAATTGAGATCATTAAGACAAATTAAAGTACTTAACTAGCAAATTTATCACTAGTTGAATTTTAAAATATGCAATTAAAAGTCCTTTAATATTAGGGGGAAGAATATGATACCCTTAAATTAAAGAAATTAACTGAATAAATTAGAAATGGCACTACTTCATCTGTTAAAAAAAAAAAAAAAGGATCTTCCTTTGAAAAATTTAACCACTAAAATCAATGTCATCCATTTACCTGGGTTTAATGGGCTTGGCTTAACCTAAGCTTTTTTTGTGAATTCTCCAGAACAAAGAAATGAAAAGAAAATGATAATACATAGCTGATAGACTTGAAAGGTACTGTTATATAAGGGAACCCCCACAAACTAAAGTTCACAGTATTGTTTCTGACAATAGCATTTAAATAGAAAGAATTCTTCTGTTAGCCTCGTGGTATAGATCTCAAAGTCAAAGTTAAGCAGAGGAAAAATTTAACATAAAATGGATGAGTTGTGTTAACTACTAACTATTGATTAGCATGATACTGTTCAATACAAAACAGTTTCCATTAAAATATGCAATACTGTGCCATGATTTTTCTAGAAAGGAAGTAATGAAGCTACTTTTCTCTAACATTAAATCCAGGCTAAAAAACACTGGCAGATATTGTAATCCCCAGCTCCAGGTCTGTCCTTGTTTAAGTCATCAAATTTGTGTGAGCTTCCAATTTAAAATCTGGGCTAAATATCTTCACTGAATTCTGTATCAAGTGCAATGAGGTACATAAATGAAAACAGTTTTAGGCTTCGAGTATGTCCCTAAGTTATTTATTGTCTTGCTTTTCTTTTATTTTCTATTTTTATTTCAGATAATTATTTAGCTTAGAGAATTTATTACACTATTTTATGGTTATATACATTTCCATGAAAATAAGTTCTATCATAGATGCCAATATTTTCAATCTTTTTATTGTCAAATGTAATTAGCATAATAAATAATTTCCTTATAGCTATGTTTTTATGTTTATGCCTTTTCTGATGATAGCAGGCTGTTCATATTTGTGCTTTCATAATCTAAGGTAAAATTTTTAAAGTGAAATCTGAAATTAATTTTAATTCATAATTCTGCAGTTTATTCATTAAGTATTAATACATTGGGTGATCACTGTGATAGCCAATTGAATAAGTCAAAGTTTTTTCTCTAGCATTAGAAACAGTAAATTTGGAATCTTAGAAGAAGGCAAAAGTATGAAGGATGTTTTATCTTGAAATGATCTGCAATAGAGGACTTTAACTAATGAATGTGTTCCCCCAAAATTCACATAAGATCTACATTACAATTTTTTATAAGAATGACATATGCAAATTTTGGCGAGAATCACATATACAGTAATGTGCCAGCGTTTCCTGAGGGAGAGAGAAGCAGTACAGAATGAAAAAAGTCTTTTGGACCCTCTGAATTACGCTGGAAGGAAGCAGGCTGAAAGATCTTTTCTGAGGCAAACGCAAAAATGAAAGCATAGATAAGAAAGTCAACTCAGAAGGCAGAACCAAGACTCCAAAGGCTAACACAAAAGCACTGGAGAATTATTTGGGAGACTTGCAACGTAATTCAAAAAACCTCCAGCCTTTGCACAACCAAACACCAAGACAGGTATGGATCAGTGATTGTTTTATGTCTCCTACCTTCCTCATTTTTAGACAAGACTAGTTGGAACAGTTATCCTGTGTCTATGCCACCATTTTTATAGAGAGGATGAGAAGGCAGACAAATTCCCTGTTTAATTTCACAGATGGAGATCAATTGGAATCGTATTTAGGAAGAAATGCTTAAGGAACCAGGGGACCTCACTCGTATCTGGTCCTGACACATCGAATGAGATTCTGGATTTTAAGGAGTTAGGGTAACTGGAGTAGAATTTTGAAAACCTTAGGAGTGGATGAATATAGTTTGTGCATGGGAAAAAGAATGATATGACTATTGGCAAGTGCAAATAATTCCACAGACAACGTAGTAGTATGTAATGTTTGTTTATAGATATAATTTGTGAACTCAAAGTGCAATTACTTGGCCTATGTTGTTAATATACTGAAGTTCTTGATTCAGTTCAATCACTAGATGTGTGAGTAGATATTCACTTTTACTCAATTAGTCAACATTGCTAGATTATAAATATAAAATTTTGTGCCTGATATTTTTCAGATATATTCTGGAAGCTATCCTTTCAATCAAATTACCTTGTAGTCTATATACTATTGATGATGGTGCCACTGATCAAACTATTTGTAAAATATTTCTTTAAAAATATCTTTAGAAAAGGCAGGTCAATCTCAGAAATACCTTCAATATTTACATAGTTTTCTAGTTAGAAGATGGATTGATTTTTAAGAAAACAGAGAAAAGCATTGGGGGATAATTCTTGGTTATCAAACAGCATAATATAACATTTTGTTATGTAATTTTATTTGTCTGTGAGTCACATGGTTTTGATATGCCATGAAAACAACTCTGAGCTAAATTCAAAGTGAGAAGAAAACAAAAGTTTTGAAGAAGAGCTTCATTACACTATGGCTTATTCGTCCAAAGTTATTAATGTAAAGTTCAATATTCATTGGATTCTATAAGCTTGGTATGCTTATAAAAATAATCTGTCACATTATAATCACATCTAATACATTTCACTAATTGTGTCTTTATGGTTTAATAGAGTTATTTTTCCCCCAAAAGCATTCAGCTTAGACAACATTAATGAGATCAGACTTAATTTCCAACAGACTCAGTGAAATGAAAAATTAGGTTAGCTTGATTTAACACAGTTGGCCAAAAGGCCAAACTAAATCCTTCCTTAGGAGAATTCAATGTCTCTATCCTGTCCTCTTAAGACACAGTACGCTTGTAGTTTGTTCCAACAATTACGTTTCTAATAATTATAGCCCTGTAAGCATCTCTGCTGACACTTACTAGTTATGACTTTGGGCAAGTTCTTGTACCTCTCTATGACTCAAGTTCTTATTTTGTACAATGGAAATAATAATAATTACTTTGTGTTACTTTTTGATATTAAAATAAGTGACTCCATTGTAAGGCTCAGCTCAGTGCCTCCTACCTAGTCAGCACTTAGTAATATTTAGATTTTATAATGACTTTGCTGTTTATTTAATTAGACCTCCCTTCTTCTCTGCCTACTATGCCCCCTCCTCATCTTCTTAGGCAAACATCTTCTATATCATTTACAAATCTTCCTTCCATGGATATCTATCTCTCTCAAATCCCCACCATTGGCCTATTTTGTCTTTAGAGATGTTTATAAATTTAATTTATTTGTGGTCATAGTCCACAGGCTGAGAACCAGCTTGTCCTTTTCAGGTGACCTTGCATATTTAAAGCTGATTGATCGAATAATCTAGAGTGTAAACTAGCAGAAATATGCTTTAATTTTTGTTCTTCTCACTCTTCTTTCAAGTGTGTTCTATCAAATTATCCTTTCATGACTCAAAATCTTAGGCTCTATGCTAAAGATTTCTTTAGCATATCTGCTTCATGGGACTCTCGTGTCTTTTTGAGGCCCTCCTCAGAAACCTCCACTGTTTTACTTTCTCATACAAGTGGTCCAGTTTCCTTTGATTTCCTTTCCCATACAATCCCCAGTACTTTTTTGAAATGGTGACTCATGTGCGCGTGGTTCACTTGGGCTGATATATTTTCTAGGTAATTCGAACTCCGCTGCTTGCAATGGTGTCTATCTGAATTTGGGATGACCTGTCAGAATCTGGAAAGGCGCATTGTTCTCATTGTATTCTGTTGCCACAGGTGGGTGCTGTTTTAAGGGTCTTACCTGTAGACTACCTCAGTAAGGAGTCCTGCACTCATCTCTGAACCCCACAATCTCTAGTGGAATGAGGTCATGCTTTTTAAATGCCTTTCTTTAAATCCCACGCTTATGTATTTGGAGGCAGGGAGGAAAGAAACACACTTTTACACTTCCATCCAGAGGAGAGGCGAAAAGTGCTTAACATTTAACCAAACTTTCCAAATAAATAGCCACATTTAAACTGTTTTTTTTTTGTTTGTTTGTTTTTTGGGGGTTTTAAAAGCAATAACCTACTTCCTTTTATATACCCTCATCCCAAGCCATCAAGTTGGGTGGTAGATTGATGGTCCCCTGCCTCTTAAATTTGATCTTGACCAAAATTCATAATTTTTACTCTGAGATCTAGTTCTCACTCCCATTATTTTCCCTTTCTTAGAAGAGAATATTTTATTATATGCCCCCCAAAGTATATTAATTAACAATTTTTAGGTAAAGTTAGTTGGATTATCTGAAATAAGTTTAAAGTTAAAATTGAACAGAGTAAGTCCCCGGAATATAGTCAGATTTAAATTGTATATGGAGCATCTCTTACTGAATTCTCATTGTTGCTTCATTTATGAGTTGAGTGACCTTAATTATAGTATTTAATCCTCTACACTTTAGTTTCCTGTTTTGTACCCTGAGAATAATAAAGTCACACAATTTGCAATAATGGCCTCAATCCTTTAGCTCAGTGTGTGGCACGTTATAAACACGCAGCATGGCGTGAACATTCCAAGTTTCTCAGGATACACACCCCACCACACACGCGCGCGCACACGCACACACACACACACACACAAACTATTATCTTCCTCATCCTCTTTGTGGACTCCTCCATTGTGTGTAGTGAGCAGGCACAAGGTGCTGCCTTCTGAACCACAGGGAGCCAGTTTGTTAAAGTTCCTCTCTGAGCACAAAGGGCAGGTCTGTATTGTAGAGATGGGGAATCAGTTACTTTTCTTCTGCACTTTGAAATTTGAGAACTGAAAGGAGAAGGGTTAGGAGGATGGACAGGTTAGGAAAAAAAGTCACCGCAGAGGCAAAACCTTGTGTGGGATGCCACACAGGCACTTGACTTTTTTCCTGTTACAAAACACGTCAGCCTCACAGTACCTGACGTCCAGTCTCTGGTTTCTGAATCTCTAAATTTTCCGATTTCTTAAAAACCTTACAGTCATTTTCTGAGGCAGGGAATCAAGGGCCCTAATAGAGTCAAATCATTATTGTTGTTTTACTTATGTCTATCTTTATTTTTCTTGTGGAATGAAAGTGTGAATTAGCAGAACATACGACACTCAAAATGATATGCTGCTAAATTGTTCCTCATTTTATAGCTGTATTTTATCCATTAGTCTTCCAATGGAAGATTTCCTCAGATTGCTCTCTTTGCTCTTTTTGTCTTTCTTTCTTTCTTTTTTGTTTTTTTTTTTGCCCCTACTCTTTGGCATGGACCTCCAGAAATTTCTTCTTCTAGCAGAGGCAATTAAATATATACATTTCTAACCTGAGTTATACACTTACATTTCTTCCTGCAGCAATTAAAAAATACCTACTTTGGACATTAGCAAACAATTAAAAATAAATATTACTCAAACTGCTTGTACTTCTTTATTAGACAAATATTTTCTTTCCAGTGCGTTCTCTCTCTAGATAAGCAACCCAGTCTTGTACCCTGTGACCCACACGGGACATTCTAGTCATTTTTTCTTCACATTTCCCCAGCCAATTACTTGCTAATCCTAGTGATATAACTTGACAAGATTTTTTTTCACGTCCATCATTCCCTTTGTCTTACTGGTACCTTAATTTGGAGCTCATTATTTTCTTCCTGAATTTTTGCCTTGATTCCTTAACCAGTCTCTCTGCCTCCACTATCTGCTCATTCAAAATATATGATTTATAAACTCTGCCACTAGAATAAGTCTTCTCAAGCAGAAACCTAAACTTTGTTATTTTTCTATTTCCCTGAAACACTTCCAATAGCTTGAGGGTGCATATACATGGATGAGACCTCGCTAATGACGGCAATGCCACTAGTGCTTTGATTAAAGTTTGTAACAGGAAAAAATGATTTTTACACTCACATGATCTCAAATAACACGCAATTTCTCTACATCTCCACGGAGTTGAAAGCCCCGTCTTGCCCTCTAATTTCCACTCTTTGTGGTCTCTTTACTTCTCTCCTTTTCCACAATATTCACAGGCCCTTCTACTTTGCAGTCATTCTTCCAGGATTCAAGTTCCACCCTAAAGTAGAGAAGCAACGCACTCTACATTTCAGACATCATTTCTGGCTTAATTTTGATGGGGCGAAATAAGATCCTTTTGTCTATGGATAGAGCTGATGTTAGCTTTTTATATTCTTCAAGATCTATAAATAATCACTTTTTTTCATTAATATTGTTTGCAGTGGATTGCAATACAATCCTCAAAATTCATATACTGAAATCCTAATCCCCAAGGTAGTGGTATTAGGAGTTGGGGCCTTTATGAGATGATTAGATCATGAGGGCAAAGATCTCATGGGTGGTACTGAGCCCTTATAAAAGGAACCCCGGAGAGCTCCCTTGCCCTCTTTCTTGTAAGAAATGTAAGAAATAAATTCCTGTTTTTTTTTTTGTTGTTGTTGTTTGTTTGTTTGTTTTGCAGTTTTGGGCCGGGGCGGGGTTTGAACCCACCACCTCTGGAATATGGGGCCTGTGCCCTACTCCTTTGAGCCACAGGTGCTACCCCATAAATTTCTATTGCTAATAAGCCACCCAGTTTATGTTTTGACATAAAATCCCAAATAGACTAAGACATTGTTCTATAAAATAATCAATATTTATTTTAATTGACAAAGTCTCTATCTCTTTAATCAAATGCCCTTTCCACCAATGGTAAGCAATATTATAAAAGGGAATAAAGATGAGCGTTTCATTAATACACACATATATGTCTGTGTGTATATATATATATAATTCTTTTCGCTGATACTGGCATATTTTTAATTCATTCTTCTACTATAATAGAGACTGAAAGTTTCCATAATGTCTCTCCTTTATTCATAGATCTTTTAAAAACATTTTTAACTAAAGTAAGGATTTTCAAAACTGAAATATCCATTTTAGAGTATTACATTATATATTCAATTTGACTAAGCTTTGGACTATGAGGAATATGAGACAGAAATAGACTTGTGAATGGGCATGATAAAATTCTCCTGTAGAAATTACACTTCTCTTCTTTTTTCTTTCTTTTTATTTTTTTAACTTTCCTTATTTTCCAGCCTCTGAGTAGCCATGATGATGTAGTTTCAGTAACCTTCTTGAATAAGATATTTATACACACACACACACGCACACATTTTACATTTTAAAGGTAATTTATAAATAAAACAGAGCAAAAAGATAGAGGAAGCCTGGATCTCTCTACAAAACACTACACAAGCCCTGGACTGCTAACTTCAGAATATTTTTTATATGATAGTGGAATGGACTTGTGTTTTTTCCAATCATTTTCTGTTACATGTCCTTGAACCTGGTGCTGAAGGTCATATCTTCCTATTCTTGTATTTAACTCATCTCTATCCCTGCCACATACACTCACAGACACACCCATAAAGGGAAACACTCTGGGGAGCTGGAGCCAGTGCATACACAGACCCAGTTGAAACCACCTCACATTAATCAGTATTCACAGACATTGGCCATCATGGACATACCAAAGAACTTAGCTACCGTAAAACATGAGGTTTTACCAAGTTTATTGTTTTAATCCCAGACAAAAGTTGTTAAACCCAGCATGCTACTGTGTGTGCACACACGTACACAAACAACACACCCATCCCCCACGCTAATGCCATGGCGGGTGATCTATCACTCCCGGTTTGCAGAGGGTCCGCCTATTGCCACTTCATTTTCTTTATTCTATTTTCTCCCTTCAGAAGAACATGCATCCATCCTCCATCTATTCATTACAACAGGTCTGTCTAATAAGTATAAACTTATTTTTCAAGATCCTCTACAAAACAGCTACTTTATAAGACCTTTCCACATTTAACTGTTCATCTCAGAATTAAATTCACCTTTGTTCTTTGTTCTCTTGTTGCAGTTTCTTTGTGCTGAGACTAGACTCATTAGAGGATTTTATCACATTATTATCCTCCCACAGCCCTGTCAGGAAGTTGAGAGCTCATAGAGGGTAAAAAAGTATATAATTCTTTATATATCACTCAACCTGATTGAGTTTAGCTCAATTCATTGCACTCTCTTGAAACTGAACAAAAGTTTTCAGAGTTTAATTGGCTTTATTACAAGTGTGGAAGCATCTGTGGATGAAGGATGCTTTACTTCATGTTTAGAGCTCTGTGATGTACTGCTGATTTTATAGTACAGAAAGTATTTTTTGTTATTATTATTGCTATTACCTTATTTAGTGACTTCCAATAATGAAGAAATATGGTAAAGCATAAGTTCTTTAAAAAAAGGCCAATTAAAAATACTGTTGTGCAAACTCCGTTTCTCCAACTTTTGAAGTGTTCTAGTTCACGTTTATTCCATTTCAAATATATGATTTAGGTTCACACATGCAGCGCGTGGTTACAAAATAAAAAGTGATAATATTCAGAAATTTATTTTTGTACAGAAATAAATAAAAAAAAGAAATACATTTATTTTTGGTAGAAATGTAAATTAATAAAGCCATTTTAGAAAACTCTATGGAGGTTCCTCAAAAAAATTTAAACTAGAATGACTATATGGTCCAGCAATCTCACTGTGGGGTATGTATCTAGAGAAAATAATATTAGGATGGTGAAGAGATATCTGCACTGCCATGTTACTTGCAGAATTTTCACAATGTCTTAGGTATGGAATCAACATAAGCATCCATGAAAAGATGAATGAATAAAGAAAATATGGCATATGTACAGAATGGAATACTACTCAGCCATAAAAAAGGAAATATTATCATACAACACGAATAAATCTGGTAGACATTATGGTAAGTGAAATAAGGAAGACACAGAAAGAGAAACACTGATATCTCAAATGTATGGAATTTTTAAAAAGTTATATTTATAGAAGTAGAAAGTTGAATGGTGGTTACCAAGGGCTATAAAGTATATGTGAGTGGATGGAGGACATAAAATTTCAGTAAGGAGGAATGGGGCCCCCAAATGTATTATACAACATAGTAACTACAGTTCCTATCAATATACATATGATATACTGAAACTTGTTAAGAGAGTAGATTTTGTATTCCTACCCTGAGTAAATGGTAAGTATGTAAACATATATAAAGTAGCCTGGTTTACCCACTCCACACTCTACACTTATTTCAAAACACCCTTTGTATACAAACATGTATAATTTGTGAACTAAAATAGAGAAGAATTTATTAGTAATTAATTGATTTCATGATATACTTAATAAGCAATTATTAAACATCTAAAAATAAGCTAAGCAAATAGTAGTTAACTTTGTACCTTTTATACTTGTGTTGTATCATGAGTCAAATTTTGTAGTTTTTTTTGTTGTTCAAGTTATTTGTTTCCAGGCAGAAAATTTCTCATCTTCTTAATAGCACAAACCAAAGTTTCATTTCACTTAGCCTACAAAAAAAAAAAAAAAGTAAACATATCTATAATTTAACTACTGGTAATATTAAAATACAGTCAAACACCATTTAATGATGAAGACACAGCCTCAGAAATGCATCAGGAGGTGACTTAGTCATTGTGCATACATTATAGAGTACACTTGCCCAAACCTGGACTGTGCACACTGCTGCACACCTAGGCTATATGGAAACCTATTGCTCGTAGGCTATGAACTTGTGTACACATTACTGTATGAATAATATAAGCCATTGCAGCATAACCATGGTATTTGTATATCTAAACATCTTTTTTGGGGGGGGGGGGACTGAGTCTCACGCTTTTGTCCAGGATAGCATGCCATGGTGTCAGTCTAACTCACAGCAACCTCAAACTTCTGAGCTTGGGTGATCCTGCCTGAGTTACTGGAACTAAAGGCACTTGTCACAACACCTAGGTAGTTTTTATTGTTAGCCAAGACAGGAGTCTTGCTCTTGCTCAGGCTGATCTTAAACTCCTGAACTTTTAAGGGATCCTCTTGCCTCAACCTCCTAGAATGCTAGGATTACAAGCATGAGTCACCATGCCTGGTCTGTGTATCTAAACAGCTAAACATAAAAAAGTAGAGTAAAATTATGATATAAAAGATAATTCCTATCAATGAAGTATTTGGGGCTGGAAGTTGAACTGGGTAAGTCAATGAGTGAGTGGTGTGTGAGGGTGAGAGCCTAGGCCATTTCCATGTACTGTTACAGATTTTATAAACACTATACTGAGGCTACACTAAATTTATTTAAAATATTTTCTTTCTTCTATAGTTAATTAATCTTAGTTTCTTGTAACATTTTTAAATTCTACACTTTTTGAGTTTTTAAGTGTTTTGACTATTGGAACAATGCATAACTTAACACACACACATTGCACAACTATATAAAAATAGTTTCTTTATATCCTTATGCTATAAAAGTTCTACTCTATTTTTAATTTTTTTACTTATTTATTATGTGCCTCTCAACTTTTTTGTTAGAAACTAAGATACAGATTCAAATGTTAACCCAGGCCTGCACAGGCTAAGGATCACCAGCACTGCTGTCTTCCACCTCCACATCTAGTCCCCCTGGAATGTCTTTAGGGGAAAAAATGTGCATGGAGCTGTCATATTCTGTGATAAGAATGTCTTCTTCTGGAATACCTCCTGAAGGACCTGCCTGAGGCTGTTTTAGAGTTAACTATTTTTTTGAATAAATAGAAGTACTCACTAAAATAATAAAAAAAAATAACTGTAGTATAGCAAATGCATGAACCAGTACCATAGTCATATATTATCATTATCAAGTATAAGATAGTGTACATAATTATACGTTCTATACTTTTCTATGACTAGAAGTGCTTCAGGTTTACATCAGTGCCATGGTTTGGATATGGTTTGTTTCCACAAAAAGGTGCTCATATTTGATCCCTAATATGGAAAGGTTAGGATGTGGTACCTAATGCAAGGCATTTGGGTCATGGATGGATTCCTCGTGAGTAGATTAATACCCTCTTTCAGGGGTGAGTGAGTTCTCATTCTGCTGGGAATGGATTAGTTCCTGCAAGGGTAAATTTTTTTTTAGTTGTTGTTGTTGTTGAGACAGAGTTTCACTCTGTTCTCCAGGTTAGAGTGTTGTGGCCTCAGCCTTTCTCATAGCAACCTCAAAGTCCTGGGCTCAAGTGATCCTCCTGCCTCAGCCTCTCCAGTAGCTGTGACTACAGGCACCCACCACAATGCCCAGGTAATTTTTCTATTTTTAGTAGAGATAGGGTTTCACTCTTGCTCAGGCTTATCTCTAAATGCTGGGCTCAAGCGATCCTCTCACCTTGGCCAAGAGTGAATTTTTTAAAAAAGTTTCATATCCTCATTCTTTTTTCTTTTTTTCTTGTTTCTTTCCTCATGTAATCCCTTGCACACACTCACTCCTTTTCCAATTTCTGTCAGAGGTGGAAGCAGCACGAGGCCCTCAGCAGATGCAGCTGCCCACTCATTGGACTTTCCAGTCATCAGAATCCTGAGCCAAATTAATCCATATTTATAAATTCCCCTGCCTCAGGCGTTCTGCTACAGCCACATACAATGGACTATGACAACCAGAGTTACCAGAAACACTTGAGTACTATGTTGCACCACAAAGTTACGATAATTAAAACATAGTTGGCAATAGGAATTTATTAGCGCCATCATAATCTTACAGAGAACCATCATATATGTAGTCTGTTGTTGACTGGAATTTTATTATGTGTTTCATGATTATAGTCAAATAGTCAATCATTTGTGTTATTGTTTAATTATGCTGGACATTTTTAAGTGTTATTGATACTGGAATTTCTTCAGTAGGTCCTTAGTCTTGGTGATTCAAAGAATGAATCCACGGAACAAATATCAATGGGAAGACAGGATTTACTTTACAGAAAAGAATGCAGAGAAAAAGCCCCAGAATTCCTGGCAGGAGAAAAAGCCCAGGTGGGAAAAAAATCTCTCTCTCTGTCTGGGTTCTTTGTCCAGAAGTATGTACAGTGGCAAGGGTCCCTTGTAGTTACAATAGGCCGGAACTTGGTAACAAATGAATGGACACCACTTTGGGCAAAGTGAATGAACACATTAATGAATGGATATAGTCCATTCACTAAATTGGCCAGGCCTAGAAAATTTACATGAAATTGACCAGGCCAAGAAAATGAGGGGTTTCCCTGAATCCAGCAACCACAGTATCACCCTAGGGCCTGTGAGACGCTCACAGGGAGGGCTCGCTAGGTGCACGGGTGATCCTGGGGTTGGCACCGGCAGCAATGCAGGCTGTGGTCTCCCTTAACTAGGGGCCCGTGGGCTTCCACCTTCTCCCCCTCTCTGCCCCACTTGGTTCTCCAGCTCTGCCTCCCATCGCTGCTGTACCAACACCGCTGGGGCCGAGAATGCAGAAGGCACTGCAGGTCCTCTCGGAGGGCTGAGGCTGACCAATCTGGGGTGCACCCACCCTGGGTCATTATTACGAGTGTCCTTTATAAATATCGACTTTTAAAGATTCCCTCGCTTGAAAAGTTTGTATGTTTATATGGGAAAAACATTTTTATTACATAGATAAAAGGAAAATATGAACTTAGCTCACAATCTACAATTAATTAGTTTTGCAGATAAACTCTGAGATTGTTTCCTACTGTGAATTATGAGTTTCAGATTGATTGAGATCGCCATAGAGATTGTGTATCCATCATGACTTGGCAATTTATAACAGTGTTATAAAAATACGTTTTTGAACCTATGTTAGGTTTTTCCTCAGTTTAAGAATAAGTGATAAATAAAACAGTAAATAAAGATAATGGAGACTGTTTGTTTGATGGAGTTTGTAGTCCAGTAAGGAAGACAAGCCAAACTTGTTAAGAGAATTGTCCACGTTTGCAATTTTCGCCCTGTTCCCAGTCTTCTCATTGACCTCCCTGCCTTCGTAACCAAATCAATTGCAGTATTAGGTATTATTGTCAACTTTCTACTTCTTTAAATGTTCCTTTTCCATCTTTCTAACTATATTAGTCTGGGTTTTCTAGAGAAATAGCCTCTACAGTATGCATGTGTCTGTTTTTCAACCTTAATAAAAAATAGAGAGAGGTTTTCTAAAAGAAAAGACGTTTATTTAGGAGTAGAGCAAAGCATTGGGGACACACCTGTCTTAGTGAACTATGTGCACATTCAGAGAGGTAAAGGAAGACAAAGGCACTTTAAGAAAAAAATAAAGAAATTGTGTAATTGTTTGGAAATAATTATCCTTGGCTACCAAGACCAATAACAAATGATGTGACACCAGTTTGAAGTTGGCGGGAAGATGTCCTCGCAGAAGTATTTTTTGTGTAAAGTTGCATTGGCTTTATTGCAAAGTTATGGTTTTAGTAGCATCTTTTTCTTTATCAATCATACAAGAATCTCCTCTCCATGGCCTTCCCTGGCTCTATTTGTCAGATTTTTCTAACATTAGTGAGTTGATTTTCATTCTGACAAATTCCATAACCTCCTTTGGATCAAGAGCTTTCTTCAGAAGCAGCACTGATCATTACCCTGTAGTTAAGTTCTGATGTCCCTTGATGCCCACACAAGCCTTTCCTGTGGCTCCCATGTCACATCGGAGGGAGTGATTGGTGACTGTCAGTGTCAAAATGCTGTTAGTCACAATTGACTAACAAAGGAGGTTTGAAGGCAGTGGCTCTCAGGCTAAGTGTGATGGGAGGCCACTATTAAATTCAATTTTGTCTGTTCCACGGTGTTTGCTCATCATCCGAAAGTTCTGGGCCAGCATTATTTTGTTAGGATTGGTACTTCTGCAAAATTTAAAAAGTGACAGATAGAAAGTTTAAACATGGGAAACAGAGAGTGAAATTAGTAGTAATATGACAATTCCAGTTATGAACTTAGGCTTAAGGACAACAAATTGAACAAATTAAAAGACCATATAGAATTAGGTAAGATCTTTGAGAACTGTGGGATCTGTTTTCATATTTTGCTTATATGGATCTCAATTTTCCCAAAGGAATTTATCCAGTTTCAGCACAGATTAGCAATGACATGTAGTAGTAGCCAGACACAGTCATTTTTTTACTTACTCAAGGGAATCTAAAGGAATTTTTTAGGTTAGATTTTGTTAATTTACCAGCAGAAGTTATTGATTGTGAAATTTCAATTACGCTCTTACCCTGATAAGCGAAAAATGTGGCATTAAGCAGGTAAAAAGTCTCATTATGATACGGAGTCTTTTTTCAGTGCCTTGGAAAAAGCTGTCTGCACTCAGGGGTGTCCAGACTTTTTTTTCCTGCCACACATTCAAAGAGTAAGGCTCATTTTGACCTACACAGTAAATACACAAATACTAAGGAATGCAGATTAGCAAAAAACAAAATCAAAGGTCCGTTCGTACTTTTCATGATGTCTGATGCCATATATAAGCAAAAAAAGTCTTCATAAAAATCAGCCTGCAGGTGCCAGGTTGGACACCCCAGTACATCATGAAGACGTTAACATCTGGTTTCTAGTTTGAATGATCTTTGGTCATGACATAATGTAGTTTGTTCAACATTTTTGGCGATTTATATATCAGGCACGAAGCTTGTTCCTTGAAATTTGTAAAGTTTCAGTTTATAAGATTTTAGTAATATTGCAGCTTTTGTTTTGAGTTGGAAAGTTGTAGCTAACTGCTAGCAGAAATTAAGAAAATTAAGGATGTAGTCTAGTCTGCAGGTATACTAGATGAGCTCAAAAACAATGCACATAGTTATAGCTTAATAATAGTTGTATTATATATTTTCTTTCAAAATATAACTTTTTCTGTCTATATTGATCATAGAGGAATCTCAGATTAAAACCTCTCTTGAGGTTAGTTAACCAAACCAAGGCATAGTTTAGATTTCATTTACCATCTTAACATTCTTGAACCTGAAGGCAGTGAAAATATTTTTTCCTTCATTGTAAGACTGGCATCTCTTGAAACCAGGCACTTTATGCACATTACACATATTGTTAAATCAAACATTTTGGTCAGAGCTTTGATAATATAATCAATGACTACAATTATATCCTGCTTATAAGGAGACAACTTTTTTTTTTTTTGAGACAGAGTCTCACTTGGTCACCCTTGGTAGAGCGCTATGGCATCATGGCTCACAGCAACCTCAAACTCCCTCCCACAAAAAATATACTTGACCAAGTTGTTATAAACTATAGATATCCTAAGAGAAAGTATCCTTAAATCTGAAAAACAAAAGATTGAAGTAAAAAAAAAACTACACTTCAAATAAAATTCATAAAATATTGCTCAATTACTTAATTTCTTTTTCTTTCTTTCTTTCTTTTTTTTTTTTTTACTTGTTTTGTTGTTGTTGATTTGCAATTTTTGGCCAGGCTGGGTTTGAACCCGCCACCTCTGGTATATGAGGCTAGTGCCGTACTCCATCGAGCCACAGGTGCTGCCCCATCAATTACTTAATTTCATATAATTAATCATTTTGTTTAGCTTGATCTTAATTATCAGCTTTATGAATGAATCAGTTTCTTTATTACAGTTGTGAAAATTTTTATTTAGTTCATTAATCTTAAAGTTATCAAAAATCTGTATTTAAAGGTACTTGTTAGATTCTTTTCCATAAAAAGAAAGTTGGACTATAGCTGATTGCTAATGTGTTTAGAAAAAAACGTTAGAAAATAATTGTGGATGACAAAAACTTAGAGTGGCAAAGGTTAAAATCCCATAAAAATTCCCAAGTGATAAGAAAACTCGGTTATTTTTATTATAAGAATCGTTTTAAGATAACACCCAGAATCATGACAGTGTCATGTCAGAACTATAGATTTTATAAATTTCATATAATTTTTAGGATGTTCATGTTAATAACACATAAATAATAAACATATTTATGGAACTATAATTTCAAGGTCTAACATACTTAAAATTGTGACAATAACACTTTCAATCTACATGAATTTACATAGGTTTTAGAGCACTTATGCATTAGCATATTTATACATGTAACTTAAAGAAGATCTAGTGTCTGCCATTTTTTAGTTGACGGTGTCTCCCAAACAATTTTATAAATGAATCTAATTCTTTAATACATCTACAAGATGTGAGATACATTCTTCAATGCTTTTGAAGAGCCTGCCCAAATCAAAATTCTACAGTTTCTTTTAGGCCAAAAAGATCTGAGTGAGGATTTTGATCATGGAGAAATCTGCTAAATATGTCAAAAGGTTTCAAGTACTTAATCAAAACAGAATCACAGGTCACTGTATTATAATAGATATTGTTCTATTATGCAGGCTAGAATGCAGTGGCACAGTCAGAGCTCTCTGCAACCTCAAACTCTTGGGCTCAAGTGCTCTTCTTGCCTTAGGCTCCCGAGTAGCTAAATCACAATATCCAGGAAATTTTATTTATTTATTTTTTTGTCAAGACAGTGTCTCCCTATGTCCCCAGGCTAGTCCTGAACTCCTGGCACTCAAGCCATCTTCTCACTCTGGCTCCCAATGTGCTGAGATTACAAACATGAGCCACTGTGCATAGTTAAAAAGAAACAACTCTAAAGTTTAGTCATCAAAAGCTCAGTAAGTACAATGTAGAAATTATCTTAATAAAATATAAAACCTTTGTTTTCTGTTATGTTTTATTTTAGGCTAATTACCAAAAAGGTAAAGAAAAAAATTTTATAGTAAGATTTCTTTTCTTTACAAGAAGCCCATTTAGATAATGTGGACTTTGTCTTCAAAAGTATATCTTCATGTCTATAGTATCTAAACATCTTTCTCTCTTCCTTACTGGTTTCTTTCTATAAATCTGAATGAAAAGAGTATTTAAATTTAATCTGACACAGGAAGACTATGTCCAGGGTTATGAGTATACACTGTGTTATAGAGAAATGTAAACAATCAAGCCAGCACCTGGAGCAGAGGAACGCATGACCCTTACAGAAGCATGGAACATTTCCTGGTTACATGGGGCAATTCAGACACATCAAGAAGCAGAGAGTACACAACCCAGTTACACTGGAGGACAGTAGAGCTTTTCTAGACCTTCACAACAGACATTTTAGCATCATACCACAATAGCAAAGTTTGAAGCAGAAAAAAAAAATGTGACAGACGTTCACGAAAAGGCTAAAGGAGAGAGTTATCACCACAATCAAGCAAAATTAAATACTTTCTCAAGGAGGCAAAGAACAGAAGGCATTAATGTGTGACCTGGAAATCCTACACAGCCACAGGAAGAATTAGCAAAGTTAAACTTCTGAGATAAAAATTTGAAAAGTTCAATAGAGAAACAGATTTCAAAATTAAAAATCAAAACCTCTTGCAATTTACAAGCATTGTTGTTTTTGAAAGGAGGCCCCAAAATGGTTTTGTTTGGTGTTAGTGTATATATATATGATAGCCAATGTTTAGAAATACTATAATAAATTATTTTCTTTTTGTTAGGGTCAAGTTAATCAAACACAAAATCTTTTTCATCAACCTTCTTTTTCTGTACTTTATCCTAAGTTTATTTAGGATATTGACTACTTGTCTGGGCTTTACCTTGGTTCTGTACTTCCTCTTCTTTAAATAACTGGCTTTTCACTTTAGGGGGAAATAATGGTGATTTTGATGGTAAACACAAGATTCTTAATCATATAAAATGAATCTATTTCTCTTTAACTTGTATTACCAAAAGCACATCTTCTATGTATAGCTTTCTTCATGTTTTTTCTCCTACTTATAAATGCATTTCTATCTTGTTTCTATTTTCTTCTTAAATCCATATTTAGAAAGAATTTCAAATCACTACCAAATTAGACAAATATTTTTGCCCATAAAGAACATATTTTTATGCCTTTGATATGTATTATTTTAAATAAATATACATATTACATATTTTGGCACTTTTTAATATAGAATAACATATATTAATTAGAATTGTTTAATTCTCAGTAACCTTAAATATTGTGAAGATCTAGAAATGAAGAAATATTGAATTCTCTGTTATGTATCAATATTTTGTAGATGTGAATGATTTTATAACTTTTAGACATATCATTTCCTATAACATAATTTTTTATCTTAATTATAAATGATCCAGCCATTTAAGGTATATCTGTTATTTAAGTGAACATAGATTTAGAGATTTAATTTTTTTTTTTTTTTAAGACAGACTCTGACTATGTCGCCCTCAGTAGAGTGTCATGGCGCCACAGCTGACAGCAACTCAAACTCTTGGGCCTAAGCAATTCTCTTGCCTCAGCCTCCCAAGTAGCTGGGACTACAGGTGCCTGCCAAAATGCCCAGCTAAATTAAAAAATTATTTTAAAAGTTTATATATGAGCATTTATCTACTTACATTTGTCTAATTTATTCATTCTTAGCAGTTTACTTAAATTACATCTGAAAGCTGTGATATTGAACAAAGATAGTCATTATTTCAAGTTATTTCTCTGACTGTTATTATCAGCTCTTTACCTAAGAACCATAAAGTTAAACATATAGATATTCCTCCAATAACTAAAAAGTTGCAACTATTTTCATTGAACTAACTACATTAAATTAATCTTAGTTATCAAAAAACTGTACAAAGATTATTCTGGTTTTGGCTAGGTTTATAGTTTTATAACCTCCATGTCAAACTCTAATGTTTTATAATATCTATCAGATGTAAATATAAAACTGTCTGACCAGCAAATCAAGGCACAAATGTATGTAGATAATTCTGAAGACATTTAATGTTTACTTTGCTAATAATTTTTAAACTACACATTTCATTAAAGATTTACTAAAGTCATGTGAACTAAAAGGCATTTAGATAATTACTCTATATTTTTGTGATGCTGATTTATTTTTAAGGGATTTCTGTCTTACTATGCCAGATGATGCTACGTAGACATAACATAGAACACAATGTATGTACATATGCATAAACATATCTTAACACATCTGTATTCACAAATAAAAATCTTAAAGCTTTCATTTTATAATCTTAGTCATAAGATAGTAAGAAAAGATCACAAGTTTATAAGAGACAGTTGGTACAAATGATATTCTGACACAATTGGAACCTGTTCGTACTATTATAGGTGAAACGCCTGTATGCTTCTGGCCAACAAAGCCGTTTGACAGAGAGCAGTGAAAAGACTTTGTGCAGGCATACTTGTGAGAAACTGAGGCAGAATCCCATATGGCTGGGTTGGTTGCAGGCCTAACTTGACCAAGGCTCTGGCTGGAATGGTATTTCCAGAGATGTCCAGACTGCATTAAGGAATTAAGGTTGACTTTATAACACCAATAAAAAAGCCCTTTGGAAAACTGGCCAGATACCCATCAGTAACTTTTACTGATCTGTGGTAAGTGGCGAAGGTCACTTGCTGATGGGTCTGGGAATGGAAATGTGGTCAGGGACCTCAAGAGAAGAGGAATTTACCCAATGCACATAGGTATCTAATGGCACAGATGAAACCCGGGCTCATGAAAGGCTTTTGAGAAGTCCAGCCTGAAAATTCCTTATAAAAGCTTCCAGCAAAAACCCCCTGACTTAAGGCCTACATGGGAACAGAGGTTTGCACACAAATTCCTGTATGACCAAGAAGTTTCTCTATGCTTTGCTTAAAGATTTGAAGTAATAGCCTCCAAGCAGTAAAGCCAACAAGGGCAGGTATTCAATCTACCTTCGTTCCTCCATAGTCTCAGGCTTCATCAGCTAAGAACAAAGAAAGTAATGACTGACAACAAGTTCTCCATTAAGTTATGTTAAATTGGGTTATGTTGAAAGGGTTATGCTTAAATGTGTATGTTGGGTGGATTATCAGATTACTAGGAAGGAGCTACTTATAAGGTGGGTAGTCACAAGATGTTTAAATGGATTAATGAAGCCATTGATGTCTAATGCGCATGTGCAGAGGGAGGTCATTGACGTCCAGTGCAGAGGGATTGTAATGAATGTTAATGAGGTCATTGCTGTATAGTGTGCATGTACAAGATTGATTACATAAACCAACAGTAAATAAAGAAGCATGCCATTTTGCCTGAGCAAGCAGATGGTCACCTTTATTTAAAACCCAATTTTAATAAGTGTGCTTATTCTTCACGACATCGCTTTTCCATGAGACCCTAATGGCAACACCCTCATGGCAACCTACTGTCAAACTTTTTGCATTGCAATAGATCAGACAATAAGTCTATGAACAAAAATTTGTAGTAAAGTAATCTCTATGGCAGTTTGATTTTAAAACATCTCTTTTACTTTTCTTTCCTTTTTTTTTATTTTTTAGTTTAAAAAGAGTTTAGGATGAAAATTTCAATGTTTACCTTTTACCTGGGACTGGTTGGGACTGGCTAAATTGTATCTGAAAAATAAACTCTTCAAATAACCTTGAATTAATAATAAATTCATCTATTATTTGTCTCTATGGTTTGCTTAATTATCAGACATATGCCGGAAAGAATATCTTCTCTTTCTCTCTCTCTGTCTTCTTTATAGCTTTTTCTTTTAGTTCTCTGAATAGCAGAAAAGGCAAAAAAATTGCACTGGACAAAGATATATTACTGAAACAAGCAAGAGAAAAGAATCAAGCCAAGAATTCAGCTCAAGAATGTTCCTATTGAATCTGATTTATCTAGTTCTTTTGCTTTCAAATTACTAATTTTCCAATGAAGTGTTCCTTGAACATGTGCAATTGCTAGTCAGACAAGCCTAAATTTATCTTTCTAAAAGGTGTCTAGGTTGTTGGTTACCATGGAACCATGGTAATTTGGAAAAGCAATAATTTGAAAGCCCTTTAGAACTTCCTTATTTAATCTTAGCTGAAATGCCAGAAGCAGTGAATTTTATCTTCAATACCAGAAGAAAAGTCAGAAGTTTCAAGTTAGGCCAAAAGAAAAACCCAATAGAGAAATAGATATCAAATGTAGACCCCTCTATGTGTTAACTGCATAGTTGTAGATTTTTCAAATAATGACAATTTGAGTTCTGAATTTTCCTTGATGTAACTTGCTCATTAGTTTAAAATATGCATATAATGGTCCAAAATCTATGGATGAAGAAAATCTTATAGATTCTGTCAAGAAATGACTGAATTTTAGGCTGGTGTTTTAACAGGGGGGGCAACTGCCCTAGGGGGGTTTATTTTGTCACCTTGCACCCACTATTCAGAATGTTTATTTTAACCTTTGGAAGATTTTTAGAAAGAAGCAAGGTAAGAATCAAGTTGAATTAAAAGAAACTAAGATAAGAGTGTTCACAAAAATTTTAACTTAGAAATAGCAAATTTAATATTTAACTAGATCTGCCACCTAGAGAAGGCACACCATGGAGAGAGAACGCAAATTCTGTAGATAGTGAGAGTATTCGATTGAGAAGGGTGCTCACCTTCATATTGGAAAGGACTAGGCAGAAAAGACAAAAACATACTTTATAGTACCCAAAATAATGCAAGATTCTTTATTAAGGCAGTCTTATTCAAACCAGTTCTTAAATTAAGTCCAAAAGCCTCTATGAAAAAAAAGGGAAGCTCCGCCAGAAAGAAGATTCACTGGGCCAGAAAAAGCAAGATGTGAAAGTGGAGCAGCCAACAGACTCCAGTGAGGAAGGACATGGTTCCCAGAATCACCGATTCAGTCCAACAGTAATCCTTTCAGGTCCCATTTCTGACACTATACATCAGTTTAAATAACAAACAGAGAGAAACTTCCTGAAAGAAAATATTCTTATTTGAGAATAGAGTATTGCTGTGGAAATTTGTGTACCATATAAGTACTAAGTGTGTACTTAGTACATATGTAAACTAAGTGTGGATTCAGACAAGTAAATAAAGATGCTGATTTTTAAAGAAAAAAAAATGTGATTTGAAATAATTGTCCTTGGCAATAAAGATCAATCACAGGGGTAACATCAGTTCAAGTTTGGACAGCAGTTGCTGGGCAGATGAAAGTGTAGAAGTATTTTTTTGTGTATAAAGTTGTGATGAGTTTTGTGCAAAGCTGTGGATTTTGTAGAGCTTTTTTTTATTATTATTTTATTGTTTTTTAATTTCAGCTTTACAAACAGGAAAACTCTCTTTTCATAGCCTTACTTGGCTTAATTGTCAAGATTTTCTTAACATTAGTAACTGCATTTTGATTGTGAGATATCTCTCTCTCTCTTTTTCTGAGACAGAAAGAGAGAAGGAGAGCAAGAGAGAGGAAAGAGAAGAAAGATTATAAGGAATTGGCTCACGTATGCTTACAAATTCCAAAATTTGCAATTGGCAAGCTAAAGACCTGTAAGAGACAATGGTATAGTAGTTGTCAAAAAGTCAGAAGGTTCAGGATTCATGAAGAGCCAGTGTTATAATTTGATTTAAGGCCGGAAGAAACCTGTGCTTCAGCCATTCTCAGGTAGGAGAAATTGTCTCTTGTGGAAGGGTCAGCCTTTTATTTTTTTCGGTCCTTCAGATGACTGGATGAGGATCACTCGTGTTAGAGTGAGAATAATCTGTAAATAAATTTTAATCTCATGCAAAGGCAATCTTAAAAATGCGTCCAGAATGTTTGACAAAATATGTAAGCACCTGTGGGCTAGTCACATTGACACCTATAATATGTGATTCTTAATTTCCAGCCAATTCTTTTGATGGATTCCTTTTTCTGTAACTATCCTTTAAGAATTTTCTTCCTCAGACTTTGTACTAAACCTTTTCTGAAATAAGGTTTCAGAAATAAGGTGAATCTCATTCACACAAAGTGTAACAACAAAAAAATCCAAATAGTTAAATTAGGATAAAAGTGATTATACTTCTTACTCATCACCGATTTTTATGAACTGTCAGAAGAGTAAAAGCACTGGACACAAAAGACCCACTCTTTCATTGAAGAGATCTAAGAATTTAAATGCTGCTTTGCCTACCCCCCAAATTGCTCCCTATCTTTCCGATTTCATCATGCTTGCTTTTAGATTCGAAAGATAAAGGACTTTCTTGGCAATGCATATAAAAAGCAGTGATTATTCAGGAAGCCATTTCAGGAACCCTAGTTCCCTAAATTCACAAGTTGCAAGAAGACATGGAATATGCTGCTAAAAACATTTTGTAACTGAGGCCTCTTCACTGTCTCTCTGGTTAAATAAGGTAAGACTGACAGTTAGCATGCTCAGAAGAAGAATGTATTGATATATTTCCTACTTCCAGAAACACCTAAACATAAGAAATGAGTTAAAGACACCTTTTGATCTTAAAAATGAGAGAATTATCCTGGATTACTGATGTGGGCTCCAGGAAATTAAATATCCTTTCAAAGTAGAAGAGGAAGACAAAAAAGACAGAGAGAGATGGGAGAATGGATCACCAAGGACCTTAGAAGAACAAGAGGGACTCAGCAATCTATTATTGCAGTAGGGCTGCCATGTGGAAAAGTGTGAGAAAGAATGCAAGAAGCCTCCATCAAAGACTAGTCCCTAGGGAAACAGACGTATCAGTTATACAACCCCAAGACCTGAGTTGACTTCAACAGCCTGAAGGATTATAGAAGTATATATTCATAGCACCTCTCTGTAATGGCCCAGCAGGCTGACATCTTGATTATGGCTTTGTGAAGCATGGAGCAGAGAAACTACTCAAGACCCAGGACTTCTGACTTACATAACAAAGGCATAATAAATGTGTGTTGTTTTATGTCATGATAATTTGGTAACGCAACAGTAAAAAACTAACACAATGTTCAAAACAGAACTTATCTTCTTACATCCTGTATCACTCTTTCCCCAGCTGCCTCTTCTTTCTGCTTTTCCAAGCTCATTCTGCCACTTTCTGGAGACAGAAATGCGCTCATTTTCATTTGGTCCAGTAGACGTTTTAATCAACCGTGAAATCTCGTCTTTATTAAACCTGGAACATTTCCTGAGTTCATTCACTTGTCTATTTTCTTACATCCATGGTGTTACTCTACCCTCCATTCTCTCCTTTGCTATTATCTGAAACTTGTCCTGTCTGTCTTTACTGTTTCTGGGTTTGCTATCTGACAGGTTATTCTCTACTCTGCAGTCAGAGGAAAAATTCTAAGGTATAATTATGCATTTCCTTCATACGAAAACCTGTAACATTCTCATATTGATTGAAGAACAAAAATAATTCTGTAAAGTGGCTTGTAAGGCCTTTCATGAGCAGTTTTATAAGAAGCATTAAGTAGAAACCTATCTACTAAGTCCAAAGTTTAAAATTGACCTAAACTCTCCCATTCAAAAGAGAAAAACCTGAATCAAAACCAAATCCTAGGGTGTTACTCGCCCATAGCTCAGTGGTTAAGGCTCTGGTGGCATGCACCAGAGCTGGTGGGTTTGAACCCAGCCCAGGCCTGCTAAATAGCAATGACAAGAGAAAAATAGCTAGGCATTGTGGCGGGCACCTGTAGTCCTAGCTACTTGGGAGGCTGAGGCAAGAGAATCGCTTAAGCCCAAGAGTTTGAGGTTGTTGTGATGTCACAGCACTCTACTGAGGGCAACATAGTGGGATTCTGTCTCAAAAAAAAAGAAACCACATCCCAAAGCTGAGGATGGAGTAAGCACATGAACAAACATTTAAAAAATGTACCATGTTTATGTACATGATATCCAAATTCAATTTATCTGTCTTCCCTCCACCAAAATGAAAAGCAAAAACAAAACAAAACAAAATACTATTTACCACAGTCAACATGGTTCTGAAAGATGACCAAGCCCTTTGTTCTTGAAAGTTACCTGGTTGAGAAAGGAGTAACACCACTGAGCATACTTTTAAATGTTGACCAATTATTTATATTCTCACCAGAGCAGCCAGACATTTACAATTAACATCAACCTGCTTCTATCTCTGAAAGGTCACTGGTCCCTAAAGTCCATACTTTCCAAGAAAATCTATGTAAGATAGCAGTTTGTTCTTCTCAGAAAGACTGTGCCTTTTTAGAGTATAGTTTCCCAAACTATTAGTAAGCAATGAATTCAGGTGTGTGTCTGTGTGTGTGTATGTATATATGTATGTGTGACTAATTTTAAATACAAACTGATAGTCTCATATTGTGCCGAGTATAATGACCTGAGCATCCATGAATGACTTAGCTGATAGAAGAGAGGAGCAACTTTGAAAGAATCATGATAAGCAAGCTTGGGAAAAAGGGATGTGGATGGATGTAAGGAGAGAAAACAAAATGTTACAATTTTTATATCTGCTATTAATGCTCACCAGAAATTATCCATCCCCAGAGAGACTCTCAACAATCCAAAGGAAAAATGTGTAGTCTTGTGACAATGAACATTTTGCTACGATAACTGAGATAAAAGAAGTGTATGTGCTCACAATCTGGATTCTCCTAGAGACTAATCCAGCCACTGCCACTGTGGAAATTCCAACCAACCATCAGTAGAAACCAACACTGGGCCTTCACTACAACAGCGCTCCTGAAGGTGAGTGGTAGGTTTTAGCAAACCTCTTCCCTCCTGAAAGGAACAGCACTTTAACACCAAAGAAGGTAAGTCGGCTTCCTATGCCTGTATTGCTCCTTAAAATACCACCACTGAAGACATAAAGAATGTCTTATCTATTTCTGTAATATTTGCACAAGATTGCCTCTGAATTGTTAGCTCTTTTAATATCAAAGGAAAAGTTTCGATGGGTACATGACCAAATAATCCACTGTCTCACTACACAGCATATCACCAGAATGCTGAAGCCTAATAGCATTTAAACTACTCATCTAAGGCAAAGCTCACAGCAGATCTCTTCAGGGGTTCTCTCTCTCTCTTCCAGGATGCTGAGCCAAAGGCAGTATGCAGTGCTGTCACTCTAGCAGCTACTCAAAACAGTCCCAGCAGCCAAGAATGATTAGCACTCCTCATGATCTAATTGAAATATTTGGATTTACTGCCACAGCAGATATGGAGTCTGGAAGAACGGAGGTCTTGCTAGATTTGGTGTCTTCTGCTAAGGACACTATTGGGATTTTTGCTGAACTTAAGTCTATAGTTACCATCTGATTACTTTGGGGTTCCTTTTTTTTTTTGAGACAGAGTCTCACTCTATCACCCTCAGTAGAGTGCTGTGGCATCACAGCTCACAGCAACCTCTAACTCCTGGACTTAGGCGATTCTCTTGCCTCAGCCTCCCGAGTGGCTGGGACTATGGGAACCTGCCACATGTCAAGCTATTTTTTGTTGCAGTTTGGCTGGGCTCAGGTTTGAACCCGCCATCCTCAGTACATGGGGCCGTTGCTCTACCTCCTGAGCTACAGGCACTACCCTCTTTTGGGTTTCTTATGCTAGTCAACTACTATTGGTGGAGGATGGGGATTAATGGGAAGGGATATGCTCTACTGGCTGAGTCCTGTTAAATGAGAAGCTAAAACAACTTCTATAGACTAGGGGGAATCTGAACATGATGAAATTAATGTGGTACTTGTATATTTCATTTGCTCATAAGAAACAGAGAATGTGAAATTACAGAAATTTACACTTAAAAGAAAAAGTAACTATTGTCTGAGATCTCCTTGGAATTAAGTTTTAGGTAATATCAAAACCATGATATCCAAACATCCACTGTATTGTCTGAATGTGAAGAAAATGTAGAATTAGTGGAAAGGGGGGCAGATAGATATTAATTACAGAGTCAACACAAGCTACTGAAATAAAGAAATATTCCACTAACTTACTTATATTAAATCTGGGGGGAGATGAGAGCTACCACTCATAAAGTGCCTTGGATATGGATAAGATTTAATGGAGGAATATGGCCAGTCCAAATAGTGCAAATATGGATTGTATTCAACACCTCAACAGCTCTGCTGTGATTCTCGGTCTCACATCTCTATTTTTCATCCATGCCTCAACATCCAATTTTGCATGAGTCTCTACCAGCTTCATGCTAGTACAAGACAATACCTTTTATTGGGATCAGGCAACCCAAAAGTACAAGGCAGTGAAAAGAGCATGAAGAGAACTTTTAACCAACTGGGAGTGAAAGCATATGCCTCAGTGTTTGTACCTTTCTTCACCAGACGGATGGTCCTGGGGAACATTCAGATGTCTTCTTAAGTAGAATCATGTGATAAGAGGCAGCCACCCATGAGGTGGCTGACGGAAAAATACATTTCTGCACTGCTTCTCTTTCTTTGATGTGCTCTAACTCCTAAAATTAGGAGTATGTGGATTTAGAACATTATTGGAGGATATGATAGCTGAAGAATCCAGTGGGTGCTGTGTGTGTACACATGCAATTTGAATAGTGTTTAGAAATTTCAGATTCTCTCTATTGATAAAAGTAATTCTATACACATACGGTAACTGGGGTCTGCTGGCAGAAAGCAGAGTATTTCCTTCTTAATACCCAACTCCCATCCTGGTTATTTGGAAAACAATGACTTAAATAAAGTAAAATGTCATTCAGAACATGTATTCAGAACAGAAAATGTATTCAGAATGTCATTCCGAATAAAGTAAAGAGTCATTCAGAATGGATGGTAGAGAGTAGGTCAAGAGCGAGAGATAAAGGTCTTGGTGGAAACTCACTCCTTAGTGCTTTGAAAGTGAAACTGAAGATATCTCAAGTATCTAAAGACTCATTGATAATTTCTGAGTTTCGAAGTCACATTTTGAAATCCGTGATTTAGAGGAATTAAACACTCATTTACGAAGGAATGAGGCAGAAAATGATTTGTGTACGGCTGCCAGAAGAGAGGCTATTTCAGTAACCCAGGTGTTAGGTGATGAGCTACAGACCCAAGGTGGTGGGAGTGAGCAAGTAAATAAAATGACACTTTTAATGACATTTTGAGGGAGCTATTGACAAGAAGACATGATTGCCTATTAGATAAATAAATGATGTAAGAAGGAAATGAATTAAAAATAACTCCGAGATTGGCAAGCTGTGCACAGATCCTTTGCTTCCTGAAACTCATTTTTCCTTTTTTCATAAAGCAAATGACCATACATAAAAAAGTGCCTATAATGTAGTAGACAAAATGCAAACTTAAGATACAGTAAGCTTATTTAAGAAAAGATATTAAATAAGAGTGTATTTTAGGTTAGGTACTGGGCATCAGGTGAAACCTAGCAAATGGTGAGTGGCAGTGATGAGGGAGGAAAGCCTGGCCTGCTGAACCAGGAACTCTGAAGGCCCATAAGAACATGGTACGAAGTAACCTAGGTAATGAATTAGTGCTGAAAGAGACCATCAACGACCCAGAGAAAAAGGCAATGCTGCTTGGAGGTGTGGACAGGCCAATGAAAGTCTTGGAGCCAATTTAAATGGAGAGAGTATGGAGCCAATTTCAAATGCAAGCCCTTGCTTCTTGTCTCTCCAAAGTCGTGGACCAATTTCAAATGGCGAGAG
This sequence comes from Otolemur garnettii, assembly GCF_000181295.1. Classification (NCBI taxonomy): domain Eukaryota; kingdom Metazoa; phylum Chordata; class Mammalia; order Primates; family Galagidae; genus Otolemur; species Otolemur garnettii. The sequence goes on along the minus strand of NW_003852428.1, from coordinate 1,071,099 downwards.
TATTTCTACCCCGCAGGCCCTTGCTTCTTGTCTCTCTCACCTCTGCTCCTTCATGAACAGGGACCCACTTCCAACTCTCTTTGGAAGTGCTCTAAACTTCCCTTTGTTCTTCCTAAATAAAATCTCTCTGTGACCCTGAAACTCGAGTGGGTCACTTCTGCTTTCTATCCACGCTGCCTATGCTGCCCCTTTATTTTCCTTTTCCACTCACATTAAGTTTCCATTATTCCCTAGCCGCTGTTCAACTTTCTAGCTCAGTTGAGTAGTTGATCCAGGTCAACTGGGTTCTAAGAACAGGACCCTGACCCCCAACAGCAAGGAATAAACTAAGCAGAATAGACCTATCCTGATTGACATTTATTCTAGTGAAAGAAAGGAAAAAAGACCAATTAAGATAAGTAATTAATGTTCAAAAATATTACAAGTGCTATGGAAAAACTAGGAGCTGCTGAGAAGACTCACAAGTACTAGAAGGTGGTAAAATGTTTAATAGTGTGGGTAGGATTACTCTTCCTGGCAAGATGACATTGGAACCAAACTCAGAAGTGAGGCAGTCTGCTATGTGGGGAAGGGCACTCAAAGCAGAAAAAAAAAGGAGGGTAAGATCCCAAGGTCAAGGCTTCAGAAAGGAAACCAAAGACTCCTTGAAGAGCCTGCCACTGGCAAAATTTGACAACTTAGACATCTAATGATGTTTTTTCATGTGTCCCTGTTAGTTTTTGGACACACTCTTTTGTTCTGACACACAAAGAATGATTGTTGGAGACTTAGTTTGTATTTCTCATTTTCCAGACCTGAAATCATGAACTTACCAAAGAAACCGAGCAAACGGTTTACAAAAGCGTGACTGTGTCTGTGTTCGTAGTTACTTGACATAACTGTGTGTGTGTATGTGGGCATGCAGTGTAAGCTATCAGTTATCATTTTGTTTGTAGTTTATTTCAGTTTTCCCCTCCTTTTAATATGATCTAGACTTAATTATATTGTTTATATTTGAGATAATTAGCACAATGCAAAAACCAAAGTGTCACTCTATTCTCCGTCTCTTTTATGCCATTGCTGCTCTTATTTCTAAGTGATTTCAATTTGTTTAGGGTATTTATTTGTTTTCTTTGTTACAGCTTCCCCCATAGATCACACATATACATTCATCCACATCATTTTATTTACTTACAACAGGTAGCACCTTATAAATATATGTAAGTGTGTATATAGTATATATAGGCATACATACGTGTGTGTGTGTGTATAAAGATATATGATGCTATTTGCAACAGCTGACTACAATGAAAAAAATAGTATTTAATATCTCAAATGGCACATAAGCATTCATGCATATATATATTCTTTTGCACATTGCTTTTCTTTACAGAGAATTAATCCTGAAAAATCCCTCCATATTTGTTCATAAAAGTCTTTACATTCTGTTCTACAGTTTCATGGAATTCCATTGCTATCTATCACTTAGTTTTCAACCTGTCTCATAGGGTGAGTTTGTAGGCTGTTTCTGATATATTACGGTTTAAAATCATGCTGCATCAAATATCTTGCATGGGCTTACCTTGTTGAAAGTGCAACTTAAAGTGAATTTCTTCAAATAGAATTTCTAGGTTTTAAGTATAAATGCAAATGTAGCTTTTTTGCGATGTTGTCGTATTCTCTACACAGGAACAATGCAAATTTGTATAACCTCTAGTCATGTAGGAGAGTACCTGGTTCCCTATAGCTTGTCAATAAAGGGTAGTTATTTAGAGAGATGAGAAATATCATAAGAGCATAGCTTGGGTTTTCTCTCCTCTTATTATGAGCGTTATCCATTCATCGTCAAGCATAACCTTAAAATCTGTGTGTCTATGTGCACGTGCAACTATGTACCTGAACACAACTAGAAATGTAAGTGTGCCTCAGATTCCAAACATTATTCAACAATAGGAAAAATACTATTTAAGATCTCAAATGGCTAGAATTTTAAAAGTTGACTTCACGAGAGTGGTGGCTGTTTCATTTCATAGATTGTGAAAAGAAGAGAATTTATACTTTTCTAGATGGTGGAAGTAAAGGAGGGGAGATGGAAATAAGCTTAGCAAATAACAAATATGGTTATCAATATGCTAATGGAAAATAGCTGATGGGAAAATGTGGGAATACAAGGAAATAAAAACAGAATCTTTTACACATACTAAATATAGGGACGAGGAAAAACATGGTTTCTCCAAAGTAGCATAAAAATTCAGAGTTGCTTTTTTTTTTCATGTGTAATGTTAAAATTAATTCCTACAACAATATCCTGTCAGTGTAATGCATGAAAGGATGAGGAAGTTATGGAATGTGAACTCAGGAACAACTTTGAAACACTTGGGGAAGTACAGCCATGACTTGAAATAACAGCCTGTAGTTTCATTTTTGTAAGCCCTTGCAACTTCTGACAACAAATGGCAATAAATAAATGGGATCTGAAGTAGAGGAGAATGTAGTACATATTTTAAAATTTAATTCAGAATTATCAAAATAATGTTAATTATTAAGTGGCTTTAAATGAATATGTAGGTCTAAGCTTTTGAAAGGTTATCCTAATAAAAATAGAACAGAACTGAATTGAACTCACCAAAGTATTATAGGTAAAACATACATCTGATTAAAACCATTCACATGTATTATTAACATTTAATATTTTTTTCGCTTGAATAAAATAGTGCCAATATTTTACTCTTATAGGAGGCTTCTGAGTTGTTGAATAAATAATTTAGAACAAAGGTCATATCTTAGAAATCTAAAATGCATGTAACTCTAGACTTCCTCTAAATTTTTTATTTAACATATATTCAATGTATTAGTAAAGTGGACTGTAGGCAAATGTATTGTATTAGTGTGCTCAGCGTGCCGGAACAAAATATCATAAACTTGGTGGTTTAAATGACAGATGTTTCTATTCTCACACTCTGTAGGCTGAAAGTCCAAGAAAAGGGTATTAGAATTGGCTTCTGGTGAAGTTTCTCTTCCTGGCTTGCAGATGGCTACTGTCTCACTATGTCTTCACCCAGGCAGGGCCTTTTCTCTATGTGCCCATGAAAGAGAGAAATCTCTGGTGTCTCTCCCTTTCCTATAAGAGCATGAGTCATATGGGATTAGGGCCCCACCCTATGACCTCCTTCAATCTTAATCACCTCCCTAAATGTCCTATAGACACATTGTGAGTTAGGGTTCCAACAAGAATTTTGGGCATGGGAAGCACAATTCAGTTCATAACACCTCTACAGTTAAAGAACAGGATCTTGATGAAGAAAGTTTTAAAAACAAGTCCCAAGGTAGTCTTGTTTACTTTCTTTCCTAGGGGTGAAGATGAAAAAACAAAATGGTGGTATTAAAAATAATTACCAGCTTTGCCATGGGACAAAAACAATCCAGAAATTCTTTTTTAAATCTCTTTATTGTTGGCATAAAATAGATGAACCTGGAGGAAATTGTGTTGAGTCAAGTAATTCAGACACAAAAAGATAAATATCACGTTTTCTCACTCGTGTGGCGTCTAAAAATGTTGGTCTCATAGAAGTACTGAGCAGGACAATAGTTAGAGTAGTGAGGGCTGGGGAAGGAGAGCATAAGGAGAGAATAATGAATGAGTACAGTGTTATAATTAAATGAAAATAAGTTCTGACATCCTATTTTACCATAAAATTGTCAATAGTCAGCAATTAGGTATCGTACATTTCAAAACAACTAGAAAAGAATAATTTGTATATTCCTAGTAAAACTTAAAGATAAAAGTTTGGGGTGATGAATGTACTAATTGTCTGCTTTGATTATTACACAGTGTCATTCCCCTACAACCACAAGTCTTGAACCACAGACTTTTAATAAAGCACAGGATGTGCATATTTCACCCGCATTTCCTCCTATGCTGAGCTGACAGAATAGGCCTGGAGAGAATATCTGCAAATCATGTCACTGTCACATTCCAGTTCCTGATCCCAGGAGCTTTGTGACCAGGGCTTTCCTAGTAATGAAACTCTACAACTCCCATGTTAGACTATGTCTGCTCAACTCTGATGTCTGGTCCTGATCTCCGCACTGCCCCGTATGCACACAAGTCTGAGGAACAGGGGCTGCTCCTGTAGCACCTGTGCCCATAGCAAGATAAAAGCCTTCCCTGATAGACACAATTCCAGTAAGCTTTTATAAAAATTCTGCTGCTTTCTTTGTACTGCTGCTTTCTTTCTTTTCTTCAGGAAAAGAAAAATAGAGAAAAGTGGGAGAAAAAATTAGCACTAGAGAGCTTCAAGAAAACATTTATTGGTAAACACTTCGTAAGGATTTAGTTTATGATGAGAAAATCTTGTTTCATAATAGTGAAAACTGATGAGGGGATAGTGCGGAGCAACAGGGGATTATGAAGGTAGAAAAGAAAATAGAAGAGACAAAGTTATGACAAGATGTCAAAAAAAATTTAAAAAATAACAACATTATGTGGATTTTTCACAAACCTTCTGAGATCTAAGGGTAGGCCCAGTCAGACTCGGTTAAGAATTACTGAATGATAGTGACTGAAATTATGTACTTATTTCCATAAAGTGAAGGGTCCTGTTTAACGAATAGTAAAAAAGAATTTTTTTTAATTTCTGAACTTGTCACCAACATTCAATGATTGATATTTTTGTTCAGTGCACTAACGACAATCAATTAGTAATATGGCTTCATGAACAAACTTTATGAAATACTTGTGTGTAGACAGTACTGGAGATAAAATTATAAAACATTTTAGGATGTAAAAGAAGACTTGAATAATTACCTTAATATAAATATATAATTTCAAACAAAATTCTTATGTAGTAGAACCTCTATACAGGTGACCACCCAGGGGACTTTAACAAATTGGTCAACATAGAGTAGTGGTCAACATAAGGAACTAGGCCTACTATACTGATATGTACATGTGGTGCATGTCTGGTCTACGAAAATTAGGTCAGTTTAAGAAAGTGGTCAAGGTAGGGAAGTAGTCAACTATGGAGGTTTTACTATATTTATTTCATGGATGGTGTAAGGTTTATTCAAACATTTGTAAAGAAGAAGAAAGGGCAAATTATTTTTAAACATTTGAGAGAAGAGTAAGTTTGAAATATTTGCTCGGCAGGACATATAAAATAATCCAAATATAACTAAAATAGACCACAGATTAAAACAATATGTTTGTAAAAAGGTATAAAAAGAACCAGTAAGCACAAGAAAGATGTTCAATATCATTTATTTTCTGGGAAATGCAATTAAAATCCAAATATGATACCATTATAAAACTATCGAGGATGGGTGGAGGGAGGGTGATTGGAGGGATCACCCCTATGGTTTATCTTACAAGGGTACAAGTGACTCTTTCTAAAAGTAGAATATAAACGTCTGAATACAATAAGAAAATGACATGAAGGTTATGTTAACCAGTTTGATGAAAATATTTCAAATTTTATATGAAAACACCACACTGTACCCCATGATTGCATTAATGTACACAGCTATGACTTAATAAAAAAAAAAAGTTGGTTATAAAACTATCAAGTTGGTTAAAATAAAAAATTGTATTTTTAGTTTTTTAAAAATGTGTGAGTTTCAACGGTTGATGGAAACATGGGACAATTACATCACTTACACATTGTGTGCAAAATATAGTCACAATAGAAAACAATTTGGCATTTTCCATAAAGTGAAACAAACTCTTGCCATATGGCCTAGCAATTCTACTTCCAGCTATTCATTCTCTCAAGAGAAATCAAACCATATATTTGAAACCATATGTTTTTTGCAGCTTTATATATAATACCTCAAAATTACAAAACAATCCCTATTTCCCATCAAATGTTGAATAAACAAGTTGTATTATACCCTGGGATGTATCTCACCATGCAACAACTTAAAGAAACTTTTAAACATTATACTAAGTTTAAAACATCAAACATATAGTAATATATACTGATTGATTCCATTTATATGACATTCTAAAAAGGTCAAACAATAAAGGCAGAAAATTATATTTACCTGGAGTTAACTACTGTGGGAAGAAAATGACAGCAAAGGGGTAAAAGGAGAGTTCTGGGGTTATGGAAGTGCCTTACATATGGATTTTGGTGACGATGATATTATTGCATGTATGTGCTAAATTCATTGAATAGTTTTTCTTTATGAACAGTCATAATAGCTGCTAAAACAATTCTAAGCCCAAAGATGAAAAAAGGCATTTTTTCCTAAAATTTTACTTTATTGTTATAAGAACATGTAAGATCTACCATCCTAACAAATTTTTAAGCATGCAAGACGATAGTGTTCACTGTGGTCCAGTGTCGCACAGAAGATCTCTAGAACCTACTCATTTTGCTTGACTGAAGCTTTATGCCCCTTGATTAGTCACTCTCCATTTTCCTTGAATGGACATTTCTGTGGTTTTCACTTATTGGTTATTGTGAATTTCATCACAAAAAATACTGGGATACTAATATTTGAGATCCAGATTTCAATTATTTTGATAAATATGCAGACGTGGGATTTCTAGATCATAGAGGAGTTCCATCCTTAATTTTTGATGAGCCACTGCACTGTTTTCCGTAGTGACTGTACCCCTTTGCATGCCCACTGAGAGTGTAGGGCAGATGCTCAAACAATCTCATTTCCTTCAACATGACTTCATTATAATGTCCCCCTCATTATAATGTCCATGAGGGGAAAAAAAGTCCATCTTGCCATGGGACAACGTCCAAACCAGGTCTGGTTCTTATCTTAGATACTGAGCTTCCAGGATAGGTTCCATCCACCCCCCACGGTGACTAGAATAATTGGGTTAATAATTATTTTACTTGTTTTTATGAATCCTTCTTAAATAAATATGTAGCTTACATTTATTTCAAGGTTTAATATTAGAATGATTTTGGTCTTTGTTTAGAAGTTTGGAGGTGTATTGTAACTAGAAATGCACCCTTAATAGGCCCTTAATTCTTCTTTATATCAATTAGCCTATAGTAAAATTGGTTTTGTTTACATGTTTTACTTTTAAAGTCTCAGTTTTCAAGAAACTGTTCATGATGGTAAGTGAGGATTTCTAGTACAAGTTTTCCAATTTCTCCACATCACCACTAATACTTGTCCAGATGCTCTTTTGGGGAGCTCTTAGATTTGTTCACTAGCATTTTAAAGTAATTTTATATTTATGTTTATCAGGGATATTAGTCTGTATTTTTCTTTTTTTGTAATGTCTTGATCTGACTTTGGTATCGGGGTAATTCGGGACTCATATAATGAGTGAAGAGTGTTTCTTCTCTTCAGTTGTTTAAAGCATTTGAGAAGGATTGGTGTTAATTTTTCTTCAAAGTCCTGGCCTTTGTTTTCCTTCATTTTTGAGTTTGAATTTCTATTTTACTTATTTATGTATTTATTTATTTTTGATTTCAGAGTAATGTAAGTATACAAACAACTAAGTTACAATGTTGGTATTTGTGAGGTGGAGTCCCTCTTATAGTTATGTGCCACATCCAAGAGCTCTGACACATATCCTTACAGTGTGCCCGTTAACTGGGAGCACACCAATTTCCCCTCTGTCTCCTCCCTTCCTCCTTCCCCCTACTCTGAACTAGAATTGAATTGAGTGTTTCTCTTATGTGGGCATGTATTACATGGTCTACTGTCTTCACATTCGTACTGAATACATTGAATACTTTCTTTTCCATTCTTGTGATACTTTACTGAGAATGTGTTTCAACTCGATCCAGATTAATACAAAAGTTGTAAAGTCTCCATCCTTTTATGGCTGCATAGTATTCCATAGTATACATATACTACAGATTGTTAATCCATTCCTAGGTTGGTGGGTATTTAGGTTGTTTCTACACCTCGGCAATTGTAAACTCAGCTGCAATAAGCAGTTCAGTGCAAATGTCCTAGTGATAGAATTCTTTTTCTTTCAGGTAGGTGCTTATGATGGGGATTGTGCGATCAAATAAGACATCTAATTTGAATTAATTGAGGAGTCTCTGTACTTCTTTCCAAAGAGGTTGTATTAGTTTGCAATACAATGCAAATGTCCTACCGACATTGTAAAAGTGTTCCCCCTCTCCACATCCACACCAGCATCTGCAACTTTGGGACTTTGTGATGTGGACTATTCACACCAGGGTTAGATAATATTAGGTGATATTTCAGAGTGGTTTTGATTTGCAATTCTCTATAGCCATCTGTCTGTCTTCCTCAGAGAACATTCTGTTCATGTGTCTTGACCAGTGATAGATGGGATTGTTGGTTCTTTTTTTTGTTGAATAATTTGAGTTCTTTATAGATTCTAATTTTTAAACCCTTGTCAGATTTGTAACATACAAATATCTTTTCCCATTCCGACGTTTGCTTTTCTCCTGTCTTGTTTGTATTCAGAGAGTGCATTTTGGAGGAAAAAAGGCTGTTTGCTTAGGCCTGGATAACAGGGGCCCTTGTCCGGCCCTGAATGGGGGGACCATTCACTATATGACTTCCACAAAGGAAAGACATGCTTATTGGTGAACACCAGAGTTTAAGTTATAATTCACCTTTGTTGTGAGCATGCGTCAGTATGCTTCTTGCTCGACTTGTACTCCAGAGAAGACAACTCTGAAACGACTTCAGTAATTGCATCTTTCGCAAGGCCAGCATCTCCAAGTAATCTCTTCATCAGGTCAGATATAGCTACTTTGATACAGGGTTCTCCCATTCAGGGATGGCCAGGGACACCCATTTTCTAGGCCTGGGCAACTGCACTCACTGGATGCAAGTGGAATCAGAGAAAAGCAGCCTGACCAGTGTCTTGTCAGATGGCCTTTCCTGCAGTGAAAAACAGAACACCTTGCTGCTTTGCCTGGGATAGAAACTGAGAGCACCACATCCACTGTCTAATACACTCAGTCCGCTAATCAGCATGGGAAGAATGTTTTCTACCTGCTGGCTCTGGGCCAAGTGCGACATGCATTTCGAAGACCCCTCCTGCTCTTGTTGGCTGGCAGTAAATGAATCCTTTGATAAAAGACTCCGGTGGGTTTTCTCAATTGAGAGACCCCTTCTTCCACGGCTGCTGCCGCTGGCAGCTTTTTTATCCCTCTTTGTTACCCTTCTTTCTGTCTTTATCTGTAAATAAGCTTTACCCTATGACTTATTTGCATGGTCCTAGGTTTCATTCTTGAAACTTCAGACCCGGGACCCACTGTTCCATCACAAGTAACCAATTTCTAAATGCATTCTTTAACATGTAATTTCTGCTTTTAAAGTAACCCATTCTTTCCTGAGTCATTATTACAACACTTTTTCAAATGTAGCCAATAGTAGCTGACACTACTACTGAATATTACAATGAATTCTCCCACATCCATCAAAAGCAAATAGACTGCCCTCCAAATTATTATAGGAAACTATTTAAGCAACATTTTTATAATGCATAATATGGAACCCTGTCTACCCGCCATGTGGCATAACTTCTATCACTACCCACTACACAATTACTATATCAAAGCAATTAAGATTTTCTTTTGCCAGAGTATTGTTCTAACATATTAACTCCTATATTGCCAAAGAAAATAAACGCTAATAAATAGTTCCCAAATATCAGAGATTTAATTTAGTAATCAGGCATATACAATTTGAAGTCAGGGGGAAGGGAGAGTGCTGATTTGGGGAATATTTTTGTTGTTGTTGTTGTTCTCTATCTGTGGTGTTGTATATTACAAAAAGGATGCAAAGACCTTTTTTTTCCTTTTCATTATTTTTTTACTAATCAACTTTCTTCAGTGTTTGTACAGTTAATGTGTAGCCCAAGATAGCTCTTATTCTGCTAATATATGGCAGAAAAAAGGAAAGATGAAATATTCCTGCAGTGCATGTTTCTTTCTCATTCATGTCACAATCAGATTATGTGTTGACAGGGTTTGGGATGTGGGAGTATGCTCTGGTCCACATGGTTATTTACAGAGTAATCTTTCTTTCAGGCTGTGGCTCTGCTCTTTCTCTGGGGCTGTGTTCTGAGATCTTCCCTCTATGTTTAGCTATCAAAAGGCAAGAAAAGAAAGCGAAGAGGATATATATGCTCTTGGCTCTAGAGGTGACACGTATAACCTTTTCTAAAACTCCATCAGTGTAGAGTAATGACACGATAGCTTCTAGGTGTAAGGGAGTTGAGAATTATGCCTTATATAATGGTGAAATATTAATTCCAAACAAAACAGTGGGAGTGGGCATAACAGGTACAAAGTTACTCATAAGAGAAAGTAAAATTATCTCTGTGTTCACACCAGAAATAACCTTTATGTATGTTACAGACATACACACAAAAAATAAACATTTTGCATTGTTGAAAGATTTACAGCAGAATGCCTAATGTGTCAAGATTGTGAAAGATTCTTTAAGCAAAAAAAAAAAATGATTTTTAAAAAAAGTTTGGTAGGCAACACTGTAATACTGATAAGCACATAAGGATTTTAAAAAATACGTCTTCTAGAAAAGATGCCATAAATAAAGGTTAAAAATCACACAGAACGTACACAATGCATGTACATCATAAATAGCGCAATCTTTATTCTTTCTCTCCTGTATTAGCAGGGAGTATAGAACATTTTTACCATTCTCTCATGAAGGATATAGTTGGTAAGAATAAGTCTAGATTCTCTCCACCACCTCTGTCATTCTTTAAGAAATGAGAAGTTGCTTTTCTAATTAGTGAATGTAGGAGGAGAAAAAAATAAATTACATGCATAGTAGGTCCCTACGTTGTGTCTCCCAGGGTAAGCTTTGCTGTTTGGTGGCAGTGCTGAGTACCTGGGCTAGGATCTAGCAGGGAGGATATCAGAAGCCTCTTTGGCCACCATCCAATGGCAGTTTCCAGTCCAAGTTTATCGGTAATAAATTTTGTGTTTTATTCTCTACTCACGTGATTTCTGTATTTTCTTCTTAATTGATACCGAACATAAACAAGATATACAGGGAGAAAAAAAATCACCATCTCTAAGTCCAGCATGATAATAAATATGCAGAAAATTAAGAAGAATAAATAAAAGGATATTTTCGTAGGCCTAAAAACTAGATCAGGGTTTTGCCCTGTCCAGTGAGGAGGCTTTGACTTTAGTAAATGTGAGGTTCAGTGTCTTTGATCACGATGATATGGAGGAGTTATCATTTTGAGTCTCATATCTACCTAGTATTATCAGAACAGCCCTGAATAGGTAAAGCTTCCGTCATCCAGTGTGGTTAAACACAACTATAACTAAATTGAAAGACCTTAACTCAGTAAAAATTAAGATACCCATAGGGTAGAGGGAGAGGTAGGAGCCTAGTTAAGGCTCATTTAAAAAAAAAATTATGAAGTTTGCACATATTGGCTTTTAGGTTTTGAAAAGTGGAAAAAAAAAAAATCTGTTCTTTTTACTCCACTTTGTATCCAGACCTCTAAGCTATGACTTTTAACTGTAAAGGTGGCTAATTTTTCAAAAAACTTGCTGAAATTAGTTATTATTTCCTTGTGATTTTTTTTTTCATTTTCTAAACGTGCATGCATACTTACTGATAATGATTTCATTGAATATTTTTTCATCATTAAAATGTCTATTATTTTGGGCAGCGCCTGTGGCTCAAAGGAGAAGGGTGCTGGCTCCATATGCCAGAGGTGGCGGGTTCAAAAACCCAGCCCTGACCAAAAAAAAAAAGAAAAGAAAAGAAAATGTCTATTATATTTTTCTATTTTATCACTGGCTAGGAATTCTAGTTCAATGGTAAATACAACTGGTGATGTTAGTCTTCCTTGTCTTACACTCTCAAAAAGTAATGTTTACAGTTCTATTACTAGATCTGATACTTTTTATCACATTAAGGAAATACCCTTTATTTCTTAATTTGTTAAAATGTATCATTTAAGATGAGTAGACTTGTTACAAATGCTTTCCTTCTGCAGTGTTTCAGAACACTTAGGGTCATCAAGGTGATGAATAGCATTAATTAGTTGTTAAATTTCAAATGATCCTTGTATTCCTAGAATAAATCTCATTTTATTAAATATTATTTGTCTTAGTATAGCTGGCCTGATTTATTAATGTTTTCCAAAAGTATTTCCATTCAGTTTCTGAAAACAGAGCTGCATGGGATGGAATAGAAAAAAAATGAAAGATAAATTTTGGTGAGCACACCATTGATATACAGGTTGGTCTACTTGGATTAAAATAGTTAAGGTTATTAAGCAAAAAAAATATCATATTTCCTAAAGTAGTAAGTTTAACAGTTGGTGTCTGACATTTCGCTTGGACACTTCTTTTATTTTTTATTGTGAAGGTGCATCCTCATTCTTTCAAACACATTCTTTGGTTTGTAATTATTTTTCAAATGTTTTTTAGAGCAATTTTTGTAAAACATGAATAGGTCAAAAAGTTGTATTTTTCTTTAATATTAGTTCCTGTCGATCCCATATATCACATATAGCTTGAAATATCAGTAAAGGATGTGCCTAAGGAAACCACAGTACCTAAATAGTTTGAGAAGTTCTATTCTGGTGATTTTAATCTTGAAATTGAGCCACATGGGCAACCTGAGACCAAGGTGGATAATGAACTGAAAGCTGTAGTGGAATGATCTATCTCAACCAATGCATGAATGAGCAGTCAGGTTTCACAGTACTATTTTAACAACATTGGGCCATTTGTAATACATTGGTAAGGTAAAGAAGCTGTGTAGATGGTTTCCACAAGAATTAAACAAACATCAGAAGAGAAATCATATGTTGGTGGGCACTCAAAACGATCCATACAAATCAAACTATGTAACCAAAACTTGGTTATATACCCTGGTTATGTACCCTGGTAATATTCTGACATTTCAAAAAAGAGAAATAATCTTTCTTTGCTGTCATAGCATAAAGGCAAACCATTTCTACACTGTATCATTATGTGTGATCAAAAAAAAAAAAAAAGATCCCAATAGCTCTTTAAGCAGTGATAAACAAGAACTGGCATTCACACAAAATGGGCAAAGTCGTTTTGATGATCCTTCAGCACAATGGCTAGATAAAGATGAAGGTGAAACACAGTTCAAAACACAGTTCAAATATTTGATGAATATTCATCAAAACAGCTAACGGTATCTGTTTGGTGGTCCAGTGCTGGCATTATCCACTAAGCTTCATGAAACCTAGTTGATCCATTACAGTGGATGTCTACTGAAACCAAATGGATGACATGATGAGGATGTCTTTGATTACAGAGCTGAGATGGGTCAACAGAATCAGGTGAATCCCCTTGCAAGACAAGGCTGTCGCTCACACAACGCTGCTCAACTACAGATGCTGATCTTGGAAAGTCTGTCATCCACCATATTCACCAGACCCTGCATCAACTGACTACCACTTATTCCAGGCCCTGGACCACTCCTGGAAAGGAAAGGTATTATATTCTCAACAACCCCTGGAAAAAACCTTTTGTGAGTTCATCACCACTCATTCTCCAGTTTTTTGGTTGTGTTGTTGTTGTTTGTTTGTTTCTAGCGTACACAAGCTACTGTGTAGGTGGCAAAACTGCATGGATAGTTTAGTCATATGCTTTCATTAATTGTTCTGCTTCTCACTTGAGATATAATGAACTCAACTATTTTTTTTTTTTAAGTTAGAATCTCGCTCTGTTGCCCATGCTATAGTGGCATCAGTGGAGCTCACAGCAACTCAAACTCCCAGATTCAGGCACTCCTCCTGCCTCAGTCTTCTGAGTAGCTGGAACTATGGGCACCTGCCCAATGCCTGGCCAATCTTTTCTATTTTTAGTAAGGACAGGCTCTCACTCTTACTCAGGCTACCATCAAACTCCTGTGCTCAAGGGATCCACCCGCCTGAGTCTGCCAGAGTTCATAGGATTACAGAATTGAGCCCTCATGCCCAGCCAATAATCCAAACTTTTGATTTTAAATTGAACATTTCATATTTAATGACCTATTTATGAGAAGTGGTGCTTTAAGAGGTAATTCTAAGGGTTAGGAAGATAGTGATCAAAAGATACAAAATTTCAGTTAGATAAAAGGAATAAGGGCAAAAGATTTATTGTATGACATTGAGACTACAGTTAATAACATTGAACTATATACTTGAAAATTGCTAATAAAATAGACTCTGGGAATTCTCACTACAAAAAGTGATAAGTATTTGGGGTAGTGAAGATGTTAAATAGCTTGTTGAACTATGTGTATATATTCACCCAGCTTATTGTATACCATACGTTTATAATCTTTTTTTGTCAATTAAAAATCTTAATAATAAAAAAGTAAATAAAATAAAAAAATCTTAATAATAATTAAGTAATAAACAAGTAATCCTAACAAGAAAAGTCACACTAGATGCTATATTATCTAAAGTACAAATTCTCTTAATCTAGGGATCAAAAGGCTAATTTGATTGGCTAGGATATATATGATTAATTAGAAAGGAAATTTTAATACTGCATATCCTAAAAGATAATCTTGTATTATAGTGAAAAAACTAATTGGTCTGAGAGGTGAGTGAGGACATGTCCAGTATAGTTAAGCATTCTAGAATATACCTGATGTATTAAAGCATGCATGGAATATCCAGCTGTATGCCCAAGATTCCAGGTGAGTGAGGTAATAGTGTAATCTTCAAGTTTCAGAGGAGAATGTGAACTGGGCAGAGTTTATTCTAATTATAAAAATGGTTAGAGGAAGTAAGTTTCCACAATATGCACAATATGCATCCCAGTAGCTCTTTGAGCAGCAGTAAACAAAAAATGCCAGGAAGAGGAATTCACAAAGAAAGGACCAGGTCTGACCCATCACCATTATGCCGAGGAACCTGACTTACTAAAGTTCAAGTACTTCTGGTCCAAATATTTCGTCTCTCTACAGGTAATCTTTCATCTTTGAGGTGGTTCTTCAGCTATACAGAACCTGGATTTAGGATTAGAAGGAAACTATGTGCACTGTGCACAGACCGAGTGTTGGGTGTGTTACATTTACTGAGAGGGCAGAGAAGTGCTACAGTCACCCCCATCACAGCTTCCACGGGTGTGGAGTTGTCTCTGGGAAACTGAGGCTGCACACCATAAGGACACAGGACACATAAACAAATAGGCACATAGATTTACATGTACGTACACAAGCATGCACATGTTGGGTGAGCGGACTTAAACATTGGACAGTCCTTATTGCTCACAAGACTGTGGGGTAGATGGGCCTGCCTCCTAATCTTAGCTGGGCTCACACATATTTACAGCCAATTTTGGGTCAGATATGTAGTTTTACTGATTAGGCTGGACTCTCTGATGTCTTGGTGGGTCCTCGGGCTGCCAGATAATTTAGAATGGTCTTGTTTAGGGCCCAGTAGTCTTTCTCCATGGATGTTTCTTCTTCCTGCCAGTTATCTTTTGGTTTGTATCTCAGGGGCAGAATTCCAGGAGAGAACAGAGCACAAGAGTCTAGAGCCTAGACCCAAGATCAGTGCACTGTCAGTTCTACTACAGTCTACCGGTCAAAGCAGATCACAAGGCCATCACAGCATTAAGGAATGTTGATCTCTAAATATCATTTCTTTTGAAAAGACTTCGCCACACTCACTCTACTATCATTTTATTTAATACTCTAACCAGAATTGAAAAATTACTGTATAGTTTGATACTCTAATCAATATATGTAATACTCTAGTGAGAATATTTAATAAAATGATAATAGACTGAGTGTGGAGGCTGACTAATTCAGAAGCCTGAATTATTGTTTAAGTTCTGTGTTGTATTTAGGCTCATTGACTGTCTTTCCAGAGAAGAAAGCAAATTCCGAATCTTACTTGGCAGTATCGCTCCAGCAAAGAAGTAGTTGGTGGCACATAGTAGGTGCCCAGTTTACCTTTGCTCAACGGTTCCATGAAGATTCATAAACTATACAATAATTTTTCATTTCACATAATAACAAAACTGTTTATTGTTTTATTTTTTCAAATCTAGAATTGAAAAGGGAACCCAGTGGGATGAATAAAAAAAGATGATTTTATCATATTTATGAATAAATGCAAAAGTTGGAAGATGAAAGAACATATATCTTAATATACCAGTTCACCAGTTTACTCGTTGTTAACAGAAAATTTCCAG
The DNA here is from genome assembly GCF_000181295.1 of Otolemur garnettii. NCBI lineage: Eukaryota > Metazoa > Chordata > Mammalia > Primates > Galagidae > Otolemur > Otolemur garnettii. The sequence goes on along the minus strand of NW_003852428.1, from coordinate 1,054,993 downwards.
AATCATTGAACCTTAGATAATCTCTCAATTAGTAAGTTATTTATGGTAACATATATAGAGTTTTTATTTTTAAGCACTCCCTTGCTATAGGAAATAAAGCTAGATTTGTTAACTGTTTTATTCTAATGTCTGTGCTTTATCCTTCTGAGGTAGATGAAACAAATTATTCACCTTAAATAGAAGAATATATTAATAAATTCTGATCACTGCTATTCTGTGAGTCATCTTTTTTGCATTGTAAAAAAATTAATGTTTCTCTCCACCCTGAATAATTTATGTACTCTCCTTAGTCTTAGCAGCAGCATAATAAATGCACTGCTTTCCTGGCAAATTGATGATTCTGTTCACAAAATGTGGTCGATTTTTAAAGTGAGTTACCATGTGCATCTAAGTCATCTGCCTACTAATTATCAACCAGGTTGCCATGCACGCAATGAATCTAAACCTTTTTGGATTTCTGAATAATCTTCATGCATTAGATTTCCATCAGAGATGGCAAGACAAATAAAATGCTTAACATTTTTTTTTTTTTTTATTTTTCTAAACAAGGGAACTTCTGTTTGTCATAGGCTTAAGGCTGATTGGTCTGGAGGTGGCCTTCCAAACTTCCTGTTTTTCCTCCACCTTTAATAGCTATACAAACTTGGGTGAATTTTTCCTCTAAGGCACAGTTTTCTTATCTCTATGGTGAGGATCGTAATTATTTTTAATATTGTCTCATTGAAATAGGGATTAAATGATGTACTGATTAGATGGTGGCTAGCACATAGAAATTGGTTACAGAATTCATAAATGTAGTCATTAATAAGTAGAATTTATACTTTCATCAATTGGAAAGTAAATATTATTTTATTAATATTAGGAATACATGTTCATTAGGCTATTATTTCCTAAAATTGATAGTTTTTAAGGGAAGGAATATCAATATTTTATTTGATTACCACAGAAGAATATAAAAACAAAAAAAGCATTACATAATACATGGTTTTTCTTCCCTAGCAGAGATAACATGTAGCAACACATTTATTTTCACTTCATTTATTAAAGAACTCAACCCAAAGCGAAGCTTATGTTAAATGTAACTAAACGCTGATAATAAAATCCAGGCAATAGAAGATGAGTGGTGGAGCCAGTTGGTAGAAGTACACACAGATGAATCCTGGGTTACTTTCCCTGGATAAACTCAGGAAGGAAAAGTGCTGGGATGGCAGGCATTTGCTTTGATGGAGCCACTGGGCGCTATGTTGTTCTGTGGAGTAGATGTTTTCCCTCCCAAATAAGTAGAACCTCTGTAAGTTGACCACCTGAAGGACTGTAACAAGCTGGTCAATATGTGGACATCGTCAACATAAGGAACGAGGCCTACTGTACTGACAGGTGCACATGGTCTCTGACAATCACATCAACTTTTAGGAAGTGGTCAGTGTGGGACGGTGATCAGCTAGGGAGGTTCTACTATCATCTAATTCCCATCTCAATCAGTTTTCCTGTAGTAAAGCTATTTACCCCAAACCAAAGATGGAGAGTACTGTGGCAGAAAGTTTAGAAAATAAATAGCTTTATCTCGAGGTCAGCAATTGCAGGAGAAGGTCTGTGGAGTAGAGTAAGGAAAAGAGAAACTACTAACCCAAGGAATGTGGCAGGCTGGTGTAGCAAAGGTCACAGGATGTGCAGAAATCAGGAGAAAGCGAGAGTAATGGGAAGAAGCACCAGGGCAAGCCTTCAGCAGCAGTAACATAAACGAGACACTAAGGAGAAAGGACAGGGAAACTATGAATATTCACGGAGTAGTGGAGAAGAATCAAAATTAGTCATTAACACTGTGAATGTGGGGGGACAATTCACCAAAGAGGGCGGTTGGTGTTAACATGGCAACATAAATGTCAGAAGAGAGCTGTTCTGAGAAATTAGCCAATGAATCTGTGAAATAAACAGAAGATGTTGTTTAACAAGGTGACAGGTGTTAACGCAGCATCAGGTTATGAATTCTCACTTCCTAATAAAGTAAGAATCTATTATTCATCCTTCTATCCATCAATTGTCAGTAGATCCATCAAACATTCATAAATATCTAACATTTGTGCCTGAGAGTCAGGGTATGCACAGAACAAGTATTTCACTTTTTAAAAAAATACAGTAACACCTGTTTATTTAAAAATGTGTTTATAGGAAGTTCTGGTATTCTACTGCATTTAGAGTGACAACAGTTAACAATAACGTATTATAGATTTTAAAATAACTAAAAAATAGGATTTTGAATGTCCTCAACTCAAAGAAATGACAAGTGCTAGAGATGATTGATATGCTAATTATCCTATTTGCTCATTATACTATACATATGCATTAAAATTTCACACCATACTCATACACATGTGCTATTATACATCAAATTAAAGCAAAATAAAGCTAAAAGTAAAATATTTGTTCATATTTTTAAGTTCTAGTTATAAACCCTATTGCTTTATGTTCATTCATGAAAACTGTTTTCAGCAGCAATCTTCATGTGTAGGCTGACTCACTCAGCCAGGTCAACGTATCTAGTGATTCCTCAGGATGATACTAGACTTTGTGTTATTGAATATAACACTGTAGAGATGTTACCTTGAAAAGGAATAATCAACATTCATAGTTATAATAAATAATTTTACTCTTTCACAACCCATTAATAAATTCTTTATTGGAACATATATTAATATATAACCTTGTTCAGGGCGGTGCCTGTGGCTTAAAGGAGTAGGGTGCTGGCCCCATATACTGGAGGTGGTGGGATCAAACCAGGTACCAGCCAAAAACTGCAAAAAAAAAAAAAAAAATATATATATATATATATATATACTTGCAGACATTTAATTGGCACAATTCTAATTGTAAAATTGGCACACTCTACCTTTCTAATCAAATCATTACCATCATGTTGAAGTTGGTATTCTTAGGAAAAGTAAATGGAAATGCCTTTATTGTTACAAAATCTTTGGAACAAAGTTATGCATATGTCATTATTTAACAACATTTGTTAATCTTTGAGGTCTACTGGATCATGCTCCTTTTTATGAATCAGCTATTTAAAATCTGTCTGAGGGAAATATAAAAATGATTTAATGCGCAATAACCATGAGTAAATTTTATAATCAAAAATTCTCAACTCTCTTAGAAATGAAAATACTAACCAAAACAACAAATACTACACTTACAGTGAATGCTATGTGATTGATCATATGCCTATTTCTATATGTTCCACTGAATACCAACAAATATTTGCTGATGGTGTTGGCTAGGTTTATTTGACTATAGGAAGTAGGATAAATGAAATAATAACTATAAAAATAAGTTATAAATTATTTATTTATTTATTTATTTATTTTGGAGACAGAGCCTCAAGCTGTCCCCCTGGGTAGAGTGCCATGGCCTCACAGCTCACAGCAACCTCCAACTCCTGGGCTCAAGTGAGTCTCCTGCCTCCACCTCCCAAGCAGCTGGGACCACAGGTGCCCTCCACAACACCTGGCTATATTTTTTTGGTTGCAGCTGTCGTTGTTTGGCGAGCCCGGGCTGGATTTGAACCCACCACCTTAGGTGTATGTGGCTGGCGCCTGAGCCATTTGAGCCACAGGCACCAAGCCTATAAATTATTTCTCAGTCAATATTATTTTTCTGACATTATTAATTAAAGTACCATTCCATACAAGTCCTTTAGCAGTTAACATTTTACTTTTATCCGCCTCCCTACTGAGTCACCATTAAAAAGGCAACACTGTTTTTACCAAGCATAAATAACCACAGTTTGAGTTAGTGATTGTGATGGTTAATTTTACATATAGGGATGGCTAGGACACAGTGCCCAGAAATATCAGTCTGTATATTTCCATGAAGATGTTTCTTTAGATAAGATTAACATTTAAGTCAGTCGGCGTTGGCGTAAAAAACATTATACTTCATAAAGTGGCTGGGCCTCATCTAATCAGTCAAGAGCTTTATCAAAACCAGACCAAGGTCATCACAGACAGGAAACTCTGCTTTCAATCTCTCTTCACACTGAAAACCGTAGCATCTCCTTGGTCTCCAGCCAGCTAGTATGCACTGTAGATTTTAGTCTTGCCAGGCTCTGAAATCCTGTGAGCAAATCCCTTAAAATAAATCTGGACGTGTCTGTGTCTTAACAAACATGTCTACATGTCATTGGTTTTGTTTCTTTGAATAAAACTAATACAGTAAAAGTTAATACATTGGTGGATATTTTTAAAACAGCTTTATACAGGTATCATCAAGATACAAACAACCGCACACATTTAATACGTACAATTTGATGAGTTTCAAAATATGCAAATACCTGTGACCCTGTAATATGCTGAGCTGTCAGATGTACGTCACCATCACGCCTGCCTTATAAACCCTGTCGTAGTGATCCCAGTTGTTTCTATTCGTTTCTCTTTGTTTTATATCTATCCGTCACTCGGTAACAGCCTCTCAGCAGAAGTGGTAACAATCAAGGCAATAGATATAACCAATCCCTCTCAAAGTCTCTTCATGTTCCTTTTGTTTTTTATTGTTGGTTATTTTTTCACATGTCAAGTAGTCAATTGTCTAATGAAAAAGATGTCTTTGAAATTTTGAGCACTCTCTGTACTGGAGAATGTTAGTCAATGCATTAAGTGATTTTATTTTTATTCACTTGCTGGTGACCAAGAGAAAAAAAAATAATAATGCTGAGCAGATTTTATCTTTTAATTTAATTTTAGCTGGGGCAGTGTTGAGTTCCGTCAGGGTGACTTTTCACAGGTGGGAATTTTTTTATTTTAGCGACAGTCTGACAGCCCTGCAAAGCAATCGTACCAATTTACTGAAGGAGTCGATCCAATTTCTGCAAGTTCACTACTGTCATATCTGGTTTCTGCTACATGCATTGATTATACCCACAACATCTTAGATGGCTCTCTGAATACTGGATTTTATTGCGTTAAAAGCTGAAATCTGTTATTTAGAGAGACACTTGAAAAACTTGTCCCTCTGTATTATTTTGATGTAAATGAATTGGTAAATACTGATGACACTATAGTTAAATATAAACTCCCTGGTGTTAAGTATATACTTATGTGTGTGTGTCTCTCTCTGTGCATTTGTGTATGTGTGTGTATTTTAAGTGTGTCACTGAAATGATTCTAGAAGTTTTCTTTTCTTTAAATCCTACATGCTATAATACATGCTCTATCCCTCATATTATTATTACTAACATGCCATTCCTTTGATCATTTACTGAATAGATATAAATAGAAAAAAATCTGTGCCTTCCTTCTATTATAAAAACAGAATTTAAGGGCAGCCCGTGGCTTTCTCTCCATCACTTTGGTAATAGCATCTCAGCTCTCAGCAGCACTGGTAACAGCAGAGAGGTGTGGCCACTCCGAGATGTTGTGGCACTTTCCAGGTGTCCAGGTGTATTTTGGGGTACTTGGAAATAATTTTGAAAAGTTTATGGCAATGATGTATTTAGTGCCCTTGTTCAAGTAACGTGAGACCAAAGAAAGTTCAAAATAAACTTGGTAAAAATCGAATTGAAAAAAAACACATTTGAAATATTCATTCATTAGGCAGCACATGTATCAATCATGTGAAAATATTTGAACATGTGTCAGTTGTTTTCTTTTGTCTTCCTTGTGTCTGTATTGATTAAATAGATAACATGTTTAGTTTTTCTTCTATTACATATGCAATTTGTTTACATCTGGAATTCAGAAACATTACCATATAAGCATCTGATATCACACCCATTTCAAGCATTCACATTTAGATCAAGTTTGACAGCTAATGAAGATCCAGGTGTCTTGAGAATGCTTGTTTATAAAACCCAGGGTTTCGAGCTGACACGTCCGCTTTTATCCTTCTGCTGCTACCTAACTACTTCCGCAACGTTGATGGCGTATAATTAATACTTCTTTGCACTGAGGGCTGACATGGGGAAAATTCTATGTTAAGCATGTGTTCAGCTATCCATTTAACTGAAATTTTAAGTTCTGACTCATACTAAGACTCTTCTTGCTTAGTTAAAAAGGAAACCCTTTTAAATATTTCTTTTCTGTAGGACAAATTCACTTTTAAATTAGTTTTTCTTTGCTTTATAAACCAATATTTTCTTTTTCTTCATTTATATTTTCCACTATAACCGGGAAATCTAGTGGATCCTACCGTTGTTCATAGTCAAGGAATTACTAAGGAATCAAGATCAACGATAAGTCTAATAGTTTTACCGTACTCTCTCACATTTGAGTTCCCTACATCTTTCTAAAACTTTTACTTGGCACCATATATTTGCCATAGGGAGAATAATGGGATATCCCAAGTAACCTGTTCTTTTGTGTTGACAACTGAAGTGATATGTGATGTTTTCACTAAAAATTGAGTCTACAAAATGCTTTCTTGCTTCCATTGTCTAGATAGATGTTTCTTTTTTTCTTTTCCAAGATGAATTTGTTGATATAAGCTCAAAATTTCATCACTTTCAGTGTCCTCTGAGAACGCGCTCTGTCCATTATCCCAGTGTGTCTCTTGTGTCTTCAATGGTCTTGTTTCCATTGGCTCTCTCATAGCTGCACATAAACATCAAGCTTCTGCCATCTAAAAGGTAAAAATATACTATATGTGTCTTTTTTCCTTTCAAAATAGATGATCTAGAAAAAGTTCCCTATTTTTACTACTTCTATTTCTTAACTTTCTAATTATTTTCTAAAACTATATGCTAGTTTCTACTTTTTCCCACTTTACGTGAACTGTTTCTTTTCAGTTCGTAATGACATCTACCTTTCTAAACAATGAAATTTTTAGTATCCATCTCACCAATGTACATGTTAGTATCTTACCTGAGTTTGCAGCCCCACACACTATTCCCCAGCCTTCTTGGTACCAGTACGGGTACAATGGTTGAACTACACCCAAGTAAATCCTGAGATTTGTGTCACTTTTAGGGCACAAATCTGATTTGTGATTTGTGTCACTTTTAGGGCACTGTTAGGGCTGCTTTATAAAACAGCTTTTCCAGTATTACAAGCTTTCTCTATTTGTTGGAAAACTGGTTAATCTCAGAGGTTCCAGTAGAAGGTTCACAAATACTAGAAAAAGTAGAGTGAAGAAAAAAGCCTTCATTTCAGAGCAATTAAAAAGAATGAGGATGGTGAGTTGAGGTGTCCCAGCCTTAGAACTGAATGTCCTGCTGCCTGGGAAACCCTTCAGCCACAGGAAAACTGGAAAGGTTGGTCAGCATACAGAAAATGCTACACATTAAACAATGGACAGAACTATATTTGAACAAATTTGTCAGCTTTCTAATGTATCAAGACGTGTATACTTGGAACTTACTTGTTACAGCAGTTTGTTTACCTGAATAAACATTTAACTTGAATACGAGATCATCAATTATCTGTCAGGGTACCAGCCCCCACACACCCTGTGGGGAGCCCTCTGAGCCTGGAGGTGACCACAGAATAAAAGAAATAAAGACAAGAGACAAGATAGGTTTAAAGAGTGGGCCCAGGGGACCATGGCTACCTAATGCAAGGAAAGCAAAGGCCCCTGACTCTGGGTTAACTCAGTATTTATTACCGTCCTTATCCTCAACTCAACCAATAAGCAATCACTGGGAAAAGCAAAAAGCCACACCTTAGGGCATCACTTCTGTGGTCCTTACAACTTCAACTAAGCGACTCTTTAACCAAATTCAATTTGTAAAACAAAGAACTGGAATCTAGTCTATGGAACAAAGAACAAGGCTCAGAAGCAGGGTTGAGAGTAGACAGCAGGTTAGACCAGCTTAGACCACACACACAGTTTCCAACAGAGGCAATTAAGTTCCTGGTCCCTGTGGGCAGACAGACTGAGGCCATATCTACATCACATCGGGAGCAGTGGAGAAAGAAGTTGTTCCTCTTACCCAGACCCCAAAGGATTGCTCCTCTTTTGTGGAGAGCTCGCTGCACATATGGTTCCCAGAACATCTAGCAAGGGCTCATTATCCCCAGCGACTTTTGTACAGGTTCTGTGTAGGGGACAGGTCAGGCCTCAGCAAGACATGTCTTGTCTTTTATTCCTAAGCCTGTGCTGCTATTGCTCAGCAGACTTTTGGGGATCCTGATACACACTGTGGTCTCCCTACATACGTACTATCTTCAATGTCCATGTTTTCTATCTTTCTTGTTTTCCATTTTTCACAAGCTGCATCCCCTAACTTTCTCTTTTTTGCAGCTTTTTTTTTTTTTTTTTGGCCGGGACTGGGTTTGAACCCACCACCTCCCATACATGCGGTTGATGCCCTACTCCTTGAGCTGCCCCCCTAACTTTCTTTTTAACAAAAACATTTTGTAAAATATCCAGTTTATGTGGGGACTTCCAGAGGGTGCCCTCTTCTACTCCCTCGGCCTTGTCCTCCCACATGTCCACCCGCAGTTATCTTCTGTGTTGCTTCAACATCCTCATTTATTTCTCATATTTGTAATTACTATCATCACTTGTCTCCTTAATCAGGCCAGAACCTGACAGTTATCCAATACTTCATTCTTTTTGTTCATTCACAGGTATGATGAGACCCTGTGATTTCTGAGCCAACATGCTCCGATCTCTAACTCTGTTTTCCCTCTATGTTCCTTTCCAGACATGGTTCATGTCCACCTGTACTTTCACTTGGAACACAGATATTCAAATTTGGGAGCATAATTACCCAATGAGCTTGTTAAAGATTACCTAGCTACACCTCAAAGATTCTGACCATCGGTCTGGAATTAGAAGGAGGATCTTACTATTTAAATTACCCCCAGTAACTTTGGCAGTAGATGTGACAGATTAGGAACACTGACTTGGAATTTACTAAAGCTTTTTAAGTCTTATGCACTAATAAAAATCTGCTCCATATAGGGATTTGGGTAATAATGATTTTCAAGGAGGAAATAAGATATTATATAATATTGTATATACTATGAAACAAATTTATAGCTTTCATATGAAAGCTATAACCCAATTATAGGCCAAGAACATGGGGAAAGGGGAGAGGGACGGGAAGGAAGGGGGAGGATGGGGGGCGGGAGGGTAACTGGTGGGGCCACACCTACGGTGCATCTTACAAGGGGACATGTGAAACTTACTAAATGTAGAATATAAATTAACACAATAACTAAGAAAATGCCATGAAGGCTATGTTAACCAGTTTGATGAAAATATTTCAAATCGTATATAAAACCAGCACATTGTACCCCATGATTGCATTGATGTACACAGCTATGATTTAATAAAAAAAGATATATTATTTTATTATTATATATACTTATATCTATCTGTAGATTGATAGATAGTTATCCCTAAATAGTCCCTCCTCAACTGTATGGGGAAAAAATACATATATATGTGTGTATATGTGTGCGTGTGTATAGTAATATATTGCCCTAAAAAAGTCCCTTCTCAATTCTATGGGAAAAATATACTGCCTTGTTCCTTGATAAGGACTTTGTTTTTAGTGTTAATGACTTAATGACTTATGTGGATTACATAATGTGTACAAAGACAAAGTACATCTACAGGTGAAGATTGGAAAATGGATTTTATTCACCAGTCAAATCCTGAACTCACTTCCTCTTACAGAACCAGAACATGGAGACGTAACCACAGTCTACCCACACTGTGCCTAAGGAAAATTTATTATTTAGAAAACAGCAAAAAAAATAATAACCATAAAACTTTGCAGCCAATTCAGTGTCTGAAGGACACTTTTAAGCCCTAATTCTGATCCTAAACCCCTAGATTATACTTACAAAGAGGCAGCACAGCTGGCCCTAAACAGGAGATATGAGCCAAGGCAAGACATGAGGGTCTTCAGATATCACAGGCAAAGAAACTAATTTTCCCCTGGAGTTTCTAGAAAACAAACAAATAAACAAACAAAACCCACAGCCCCATTAACACAGATTTGACCATAGTGATACTCATGTCAGATTTCTAAAGATAATAAATTCTTTGTTGCTTTTAAGCTGCTAAGTTTGCAAATGTTTTGTAGCTTCAGTAGAAAATTAATATATTATCTAAAATATTACTTGTCAGATGTAATGCAAATATGATGTGCTTGTAGAACTTGAAAAATACAGATCCTGGTCCTGTTTTAGATCGTTCCCCGGACTCTGGGACTCTGCACACCTCCTAAGGCCCCGGGTTCCAGCTGTGCTGCCTGCTCACACAGCGCAGCCTGCTTAGCAAGAACTCTCAGGATGCAGCTTCTCTACCTGTTTCTGCCTAGTACAAATGAATCTCATGACGAAGAAGTTAGTGGTGGTCATCCGCACTTTGCTTAAGATAGTTATTCTGTGCTATCCTTCTTGTTTTTATTTCATTGTTATTCATATTATATCCAGTTTCTGACTTTTGGCCCTCTGTACTGACTGTGTAACCAATGATGACTTTGAAAACGTATTTTTCTATGTCAGCCCTCTGACCTGTACCAAGTTCTTTGTAAAGTTTTCTTTCCTCATTCAACTTTTTCCTTCTTGCAGGTTGCCATTTTCATGGTGCCTCCACAGCAGTCACCGTTATGACCAATCTCTTGAATAGAATGCTTTGCCTCCCCTTCCAATGCTTAGAAGATACAAAAGCCATTTTGTTAATTGGGATTAAAATGCTGGTCCAAATTGTTTCATGTGTGCTTCCTCTGAGGCAAGATGAGTCACACAAACAATTCCAGGTAAATGAAAGTTGCAAATAGAATTTCACAACATAATCAGGATCATTAGACTCGATGTTTTAATTTGTGTAACCTCTCTGTTGTTCATTGCTTGTGGTTATATACATTTCATTGAAACAATGTTTTATTTTTTGTATGTTAGAATATAAATGAATTATTTCTCTGAAGCACTAATATCTCAATGTTCCACTTTACATTTGAATTTCCTCTGGAGCTAAGTAGATTATAAAGCAGCATAGATTATATAACAAGATAGAAAAACACACACAAGATAGAGAGATGGATAACTACACCACCACCCTCCTGCCGAGATGCTTAAACTACAAATGCTTATGAGAAGTATTCCTAACTTTAAAATTTCCCTAGATGATTAAAATTGGCAGCAAAGTTTGAGGACTACTGGTCATAGTTAATAATTCTGACTGACATTTTCTAGTGTACATAAAATTTATTTTTAAAAACATTTGAACTAAATATTAGTTTACAAGTAAATTTTTACTCAAATGATAATAAAGTATTGAAAACTATTATAATTGCATGGGGAATTAGTTATCTATTGCTGTATAACCAACCAATCCAAAACTTAGTTGATTACACATTGATTTATTTTGCTCATGTCCCTACAATGTTGGATGCAGTGCTTCCAACTCATATGATTGTTCTCATCTGGCAAGTTAACTGGGGCTCACTGGGCTGTGATCACCTCTTTCTCAGGCCTGGCAGTGAGCTAGTGTGTTGGCTGGGGCTCCTTGGCACTTATCTCTGTAGGCGGTCCAGCAGATCAGCTTAGATTTCTTACACAGAGGTGGCAACATTCCAAGAGGCTAAGACCTGGCGTACAAGGGATTCTTTAACATTGATGGATACACCATTCATTGGTCAAAATATACCACAGGGTATAAACAGAGGCATGGATTACTGGGAGGTATGTTTAATTGGAGATCATTTTTACAGCATTCTACCACACTCAGTAAATTTTTTTTGTGCCAACAAAATTTGAATATAGCTTATGACATATTCTGTCTGCAGCTTTTCAAAACTTATTTCTCTTTTGAAATATAACGCATCTTCAAAAAGCCCATAAAACATAACTAGCATCCAAGAATTCTCTGGATCATTCCTTTGGATCACGTGTGCTCATTTAGGCATCACAATTGATGTGTTCTGCCCTCAAAGTATGAGAATCAGTCACTGCTTCTCTTGAGAAATGCACTGAATGATTTTTTTTTTCAAGTTTTTAAGCTTCACAGAACTCTAATACTGTAGTACATATTATTTTCTATCTGACTTCTTTTGCGGAACAATATATATTCCAGAATCATGCAGGCTGCTGCATGGAGCTGCACTTCATTGATTTTATGGTCCTATTCTTATAAAATACACTACATTTACATTGTTCATTCTCTTGCTGCTGGACACTTCAGATTCTAAGTTTAAATTTGTTATGAGGTGTCATGAACAACTTAGTTATAAACATACATACATATTATGTATATTTTCTCAGGTTACAGTGCATATGAACACTTCCCTTATTATTTTTTTTTATTAAATCATCGCTGTGTACATTAATGCAGTCATAGGGTACAATGTGCTGGTTTTATATACAATTTGAAATATTTTCATCAAACTGGTTAACATAGCCTTTATGGCACCCTCTTAGTTATTGTGTTAGACATTTATATTCTACACTTAATAAGTTTCACATGTACCCTTGTAAGATGCACAGTAGGTGTGGTCCCACATATCACCCTTCCTCCACCCATCCTCCCCCCTCCCCTCCACTCCCTTTCCCCTTTCCCCATACTCTTGGGCTATGTCAAACTCATAGGTATATTTAATCTAAAGAAGAATTATTTTTGAATCCTGAAGAATGTGCTCAAATTTTAAAATGAAAAAAGGTAATAAATACTTTAGTGGCATCTAGTTAAATTTGGTGTATGACATATTCACTTGGTGAGAATACGAATTTCATCACTGTGTCATTCTGTCCTTTAGCAATTTTGCTAAACTTAATCTATGGGTTACTTTTATTTTTTATATGAAGAATTAATTATCTGTGCACTGAAAATTTTCTTTTTACTTGTGATACAATATTCTTAATTTTATTCATTTTGTTTCCTTCTCATATATTTAGGCAAAGATCTTTGGTTCCATTATGATTTGGAGTGGTGACAAGTAAATATTTTCACATGAGACCAATTTATTTGCAAGCACTGTAAAGAGTATAACCCTGCTTTTCTCCTCATCGATTCCCCATTTCAATTGTATCTGCAGATATGGTGCATTTTTCTTATGCCTATTAACTTTAATTACTCCACCATCATTGAAATTCATTATTATATTTCTCCACTAAGCACCTTAAAAGGAGGTTTGAATGGATGCTTGGGGGCCTATTTTTTATTGCATGTTCATATTCTTATATTCATTAAGAAATAAAGAAAGTCAATTTTGAAATCCAAAGCCTGAAGTTTCACTTAATATTTTAGATACTAAAACCACTGTTTGAGAGGTATCTTAGTTCAGGATGCCGTCACAAAATCCCATGTGACTTAACTGGGTGGCTTAAACAATAAAAATTTATTTCTCACCATTCTGGAGGCTGTAAGTGTGAGATCAGGTGGCAACAAGGTTGGATTTGGGGGAAGTATATCTTCCTGGTTGTAGATAGCCACCTTCCCACTGCACCTTCAGATAGGGGAGAGAAAGAGAGAGAACTTGAGAGAGAGAATTCACACATCTCAAGCTCTCCTGGGTCTTGATATGAGGTGTACTAATCACATCTGAAAGAAATTACCTCCCAAACATCTCATCTCCCAATATAATTACCCTGAGAGTTAAACTTCAGCAGATGCGTTTAAGGGGACACTGTTCAGTCTGCAGCAAGTAAATGCCCCCCCATCACTCCCTCCCTCACCTTCTTTTCCTCTTCCCTCCCACTCTTGCTTTTTTGCTATCTCTCCTTCTGCTTTTTCACCCTCCTTCCTTCCTTTATTGTGTAAATTATCTAAACATGATCATTACATAATACTGTGATGTTACTTTAGTAAAAATTTTATGATTATCTTTGAACGATGTATTATCTCTTTGGCATATTCAAGTTGTCAGATTTCCTTTCGAGCCACCTGGGCTGCCTCTTTGGTGAAGATAAAATGAGGTGATATGATAGAGATATTGTGGATTTAGTTCTAGACTATCAGAATGAAGCAAATACCCTAAAAAAGCATGTCACACAAATTTGGGGGTTTCCTAATGCATATAAAAGTTATGTCTACTTTAGTAGACTGTAGGCTATTAAGTGTGCAATGGCATAAAATCTAAAACAATATACCTACCTTAATTAAAAAAACAATTTATAGCTAAAAAATGCTGACAGTCATCTGAGCCTTTAGTGAATAATAATCTTTTTCCTGGTGTAGTGTCTTGCCTCAATTTTGATGGCAGCTGACTGAATTGAATGGTGGTCCCTAGAGGTTGGGGTATTTATAACCATTCCTTAAAATAAGACCACAATGAAGTTTTCTACATTTATGGACTCTTCTTTACATGAAATTTCTTTGTAGCATGCAATGCTGGTTATTTGTTTTTTTTTCAGGCAGTCTCATTTTGTACCCTCAGTAGAGTGCTGTGGCATCATAGCTCACAGCAACCTGGAACTTTTGGGCTCAAGAGATTCTCTTATCTCAGCCTCCCGAGTAGATGGCACCTGCCACAATGCAAGACTTTTTTTTTTTTTTT
>NW_003852428.1:1031961-1040242 GCF_000181295.1 Otolemur garnettii | reverse complement strand
TTTTGAACTCTGTAACAGTAATGTTCCTGGTCTTTTGCATGTTGGGGGAGTGTGTATATGTATGTGTTTGTGTGTGGGATTGTAACAATGCTTCATCTAAATACATTAGATAATGGTAGTAAATAATGCTTACACTTTCTAATTGACATAGAAGCCTTGGTTATAGGCATATTTGTTCTTCACTATTACGTGAATATCTATTTTGACAAATTAAAAATAAGGATCCACCAAATTCTTGATTACTCACATTGCTTACAGATATTATCAGAATGAATTAATTCTATTAAAAATTATTTAATCCAGACAGCAGCCTCATCACCTTTCATTTTTCATCCCATTTATCTAAAATAGTTTTGAAAATATAAATGTACACTCCACACACATTTTTGGAATTCCTTCTAGATTTTTTTTAACTGAAATGCAGAAGTAATTTTCCACAAATTAAGAAAAGTCACTTTAAAAACTTTGTATCACTATTTTAAATGTCTTCTATGTAATATGACTTAAACTTGCATGCATGTATTCCTCCCAAAGAGAATGTTTTCATTTTCTTTCCTCACCCAACTTGTATTTGCATTGTCTTTCCTACAATATTTTACTCTAATGCAATATATGTTAGTAGATGTTTTTCTAATCATGCTACCAGAGTCTCCTCAAAAACTTATGAATAGAAATTTGCTTTTTTATTATTTAAAAGCAATTTATTGTGGTGCCTAGAATTACAAAACACTTATTCTGGAATTAATCATTCTTACAGTGGTTAGTAGTAAAAAAACTAATCAAAAGCATCCACACTTTTAGAAAACACATTAAAACCATAATATAAAATTGATTTTTAAAAAGAGTTTTTTGTTTCTTTTTTGTTGGTGAAATGGAATATTGCCTTGTTAAATTAATTTTCTTTGGATGCAAATCTTTTGAATTGTCTCTGTTTTGAGCATCCATAAAAGTTTTCTACTAAGAAACCCTTTTAACATTTTAGGTGAAGACTATGTATCATTTTTTTGTAATGTAATAAAAGTATGACTGTGGAGAAAATAGATTATAATATTAAATCTAAGTATATGTTGGCTTGATTCTAGATACATTCCCAAAACAAAGCAATTCTAGAAATGAATAAATGAATTCTCTAAAATTTATTGTTGCTAACACATGCACTTTGTAAAGTCTTCATATATCCCCAGGGTTAAAAATGCCTCAATTGAAAAGTTTGTTATTCCAGAAATGAAATCAAAGTAAGACATTCATCTATGAAAGTCTGTTACAGCTTTTCACTTTAGACTTGCCAAAGAAGCCATTTCTTCCGGAAGATAAAATTTTCACATGGAAAGGCAAATAAATGTTAGCAAACGTATTCGAGCCAAATTTATTATTTATTAATATCAATATAAATGTTATCAAGAAAAGAACATTATTATCTTTCCAAAGAATACTCACAAATAGAGAAAATAAACAAACAAAATCCCACTAAGGCCTTATAGGTAAATAGGCCAATTCCTGGGATGCTAATTACCTAAATGAAAATCTCTATAATAACATGAGCAAAAATGATTTGTATTTACCAATAACTTTTAAAACACAGAGAAAGAAATAATAAATTACTAGTTATGCTTAGAAGACATTGAAAAAATAAGTGATCTGTAATTGTAGCAGCAAATACACTATTTTGCTAAAAATATCACGAATGCGGTAGGCACATAGATCCTTTCCAAGCATCTGACACATCAGTTTTGTTCATTAAAGACAGAAACCTAAAAAGTCATTCCATTCTTTGAAGCACATTGCTTGGTTACTTACCCATGAGGGAGGAAAAGAGGCAAGTTTTATTAAGCTATTATTTTACTAAAAGTCTGATCGTATTAAAGTATCAGTTCTGGGTGTATCATGTCTTTCCCTTCTTATTTCTATGTGTTAAACGAACCTGATAGAGAGAATGAGAAACATGTGTCTTTGTGTGAGACTAAGGCAGAGTCCTCTCTTTTTTTTCATGATTTGTGCTACAGTTGGATGAGGCAGTTGAGATTTGAACGGAGCAGAGGAAAATGCCAACTCTCAGATCTACTGCTCTAAAAATAATTCTCCAATCCACCTTTCCCGGAACATTCAATACTAACTGTCATTAGGGTCTTATCAATTTTTGTCTCTTTGTTTTGTTTATTGTTAAAGTGGGAATTACTTTCTTATTTATATACTGCCCCATATTTTTCAACTAGAGTTAAAAGGTATTTCCATCATCACTGTAGTCTCAGATTTCTTGAAGTTATCTTTTAATAAGATAAATTTGCAAACTATAAGTAAAATATCCATCATACTAATTATATTCACATGGTCCCAAAAATATAAATATAGCTATAAGAAAGATATACATAAAAAGATACTTAGCAATTGATCATGCTGAAGAAAATTATAGCATAACTCAATAAAATTTTGTGTGTACGGTGAAATTATGTGTTTTTAATCCACATAAAACATGTAACAGTTGTGCAAAATTTTAGAAGAAAAATCCAGATAAAGCATTATTTATAAGTGTGTGGGAAAAGCTAACACAAAGATAATTGAATTTAAAAAAACAAAAGCACTAAGCTATTGTTTTTGTTGTCAAATCATAGATTTTTTAAATCTTCTCTATTTTCTAAATTTACTACTGACTTTAAATTACTAGTGTAATTGAGTTGTACAGAATGGTCCATATAGGGTGAAAAATAAATTATGAAATTTCTGTGGAACTCAACACACCTTACAATGTTTCTCATTTTCATTATCATCTTTTATCTGCTTCTTTATTTTTAATTCCTTTTAAGCATAATTTTCCTCCTTTATATAAGTGCATAAATATATTTTATTTTGTATCCACAATTATTAACACATATACTCCTATACACACACTCACACACATATATATTCTTACATTGGACTATTTATTATCAGGTAATATGAGTTGAAATTTATTCTGAATAAATTTTCCAGCAGTATTCTTTTTGTAGTCACTTATCAAGAATAGTGCAGTACTTGTTAAAGACACAACAGAGTTAACTTTCTTTTGAAGGCATTTTACTGTTTTGAAGGCATTTCACTGTTATTCTCTGTTGATATTTGCATTATAATTTGCATTGAATGACATTTTAAATACAGTATACAAATGTTTGTGCCCTTAAAGTTTCATCATGCTTTTAGCATGCTCACATTTCGTTAAATGTCTCTCCATTCAATTTTGGAGTTCCCTGAGAAAATCCAGAGGAAATTCACCAGTATCAACATATTATTGTTTATTTTATCTTACTGAGCTTTACAGGGTCAGTATATGTTGAAGAAATTATGGCTGACTGTGAGCAGTTTCTGTGCCAAGTTTATAGACAAAAGTTCACATTATCACTAAAAATATGAATATATTCAATCATGTGTATGTAATGACTACATCTTATAGTTGTTGACTAAAATAAAAATACTAACAAATTTTACAACATTATCTCTTAAATAACATTGTATCATGAGCTATTTTATCTAATATTTTCCTCAACTTTTACTATACACATCGCTATAATTTGAAAGTTTATCCCCCCTCTCTGATTCGTATGTTGAAATCCTTACCCCCAATATGATGCTATTAGGAAGTGGACCCCCATTTAGGGGGTGGTCAGGCCAAGTGGGTGGAGCCCTCATGAGACAGTTCAATGCTCTATAAAAGATGCCTGAAAGAAACTCCTCATCTCTTCAGTGTGTGAAGCTTCAGAATCAGAAAATAGGCTCCCACCGGACACCAAGTCTTCTGGTGCCCTAAGTTAGACTTCCTGGTCTTCAGAACCATGAGAATAAGTATCTGTTGCTTCTAAGGCACTCAACCAGTGGTTGTAGCTGCCCAGTAGACTAAGACACCTGCTAAGGAAAGACACATTCTCTGCTTGTCTGTTTTCCCATTGAATTTAAATAAAAGAAATATAATACAGTGGTTTCTACAGTGTATGACTTCATTTAGTAGTATGAGACAGTGTTCCACCCGAGGGCGCAAAGAGCAGAACATTTTTCTCTATTCCCTGGACAAAGCTCTAACAGAAATGAAGAGTAAAGGGCATTGATCCAGAGACAGAAACCAAGTGGTGGCTCTGAAGCATTTCTAGGGGTAGATTTTCCTGCTCTGGGATTTTGGATTCCCTTTCTCTAATTTACATGGGTTGACCTTGGTTTTAACACCTTTCCCCAACTCCATTTCTTTGTAGTACCTCACTCAATGCCAGAATCATCTGGTCTCAATCCATTTCCCTGGTTGATCAAGGATGGATTTTTGACCACTGACATGGAAGATTGCACAGATTAGATTGTGAGGTGTGATCATTCAAGAGATCTCCATTTACATCCCATAAGAGCATGAGTCACAAGCAATTTTCCCCCCAGTGATTACACTTGCACTATGTAATCACAAAATTTTCTACATTAATTCAAATATATGTACTGTATTAAAGAGGAGGAAGTAGCTATTTCCTAGCCTCTTATGGAAAAGGCTTTATTTTAGGTACCTGGAAGCAAAAATGTCATTTATTTATTTATTTTATTACATCACAGCTGTGTACATTAATGTAATCGTGGAGTACAATGTGCTGGTTTAATATACAATTTGAAATATTTTCATCAAACTGGTCAACAGAGCCTTCACAGCATTTTCTTAGCTATTGTGTTAAGACATTTATATTCTACACCTAGTAAATTTCACAGATGCCCTTGTAAGACGTACCGTAGGTGTGGTCCCACCAATTACTCTCCCTCCATCCATCCTTCTTCCACCCCTCCCCTCCCTCTCCCTTTTTCCTTTCTTCTTGGGCTATAATTGGATTGTAGCTTTCATAAGAAAGCTATAAGTTGGTTTCATAGTTAAGACTGAGTACATTGGCAAAATGCCATTTCTTTGTGCATGGAGAGTTTCTTATATTTTATGTTTTGTTTAGTTTGAAATCCCACTCT
This sequence comes from Otolemur garnettii, assembly GCF_000181295.1. Lineage (NCBI taxonomy): Eukaryota > Metazoa > Chordata > Mammalia > Primates > Galagidae > Otolemur > Otolemur garnettii. The sequence goes on along the minus strand of NW_003852428.1, from coordinate 1,035,289 downwards.
TCCTCCCTAGGGACAAACAATGCTTTCATCATCACTTCTCCTTATCTTTCTTACAAGTACAAATTAAGGATTAAAAATAATGCTTGCAGTATTGTATATGTTTCTATGTTTTATTTATTCAAAACTATTCTTTAAAAGAATCCTATGACATTATCAGTATATTCTAGTTTTACAGATGACTCTGAGGTATCCAGAGAGGTTAAGAAACTTGCAGAAGGTCACACAGCTTTTTAGCGAGGTAGATGGGAAGAACAGCATCAGACTCTGTAGTCTTAGCCACACCATAGGATGGCTTCTGAGTGCTAAAAATACCCATTGTGTTTTAGATTCCACCCATCAGACACTTTCCCTCTTAATTTTGACCAAAGAAGCTTATGATAGAAGCAGGAAAGTACTGACAGCTCCTGTCTCTCTCTCCCTCTCCCTGCCTGGTGAATATGCTGATGATAATAATTACAGGGCAAGATTCCTGGAGCAGGGGAGACAGTGGTGCCAACTCTTTGCATCTAGACCTTGGTAGTAGCAAGGACATTTCCTCATCTTATCTGTCCTACAATAAGATCTTGAATGTTGACTTTGGAAAGTTGCTACTAAATTAGCTTTCTTAAATGTTTTGTAAGCTTCCTATAATGCCTTAGCAATTGTAATAAAATGCTAGATTATCAGCCAGAGTTGCATATATTACTTTCAACCAGATATGCCGACTAAATTCACTCATAATTTTTAAAGTAACTGTTTCAGAATAAAGTAAGCAACTTCGTGAATAGGAAGTTTAGATGATTACCTTCCATGGCTTTTTCCAAACTGTGACTCTTTATTTGTACCGGGGATGGAAAGTAGGCCTAAATTTGAGGCACACACGGCCTTCTCATCATCAAGAGCCTGAGGTGAACTGGAAAGAGCTGAGCATTCAGGTATCAGGAAATTGTCTAACCAGGACAATTGTTGAATCATGACAAGTTGTCAGTCGATTAAGATAATAAAACCAAATTACGGCAACAGCCAAGGCTTTAACTGCTTCTTGTAATAGTATACGCAAGAGGGTAAACAGGAAAATCATTGCCTCCCTAAATGTGCCGTTTTCACTACAGTACTTCATCAGGTGAAAGTCAGAGGTCTCAGTGCAGACAGGGAAAATTGTCTGATCTCAAGGAATCTTGAACAAAGAGCTCCTGCCAGGTTATTGACACTGGGGACCAGAGAAAGAGAGAAGGTAAAGGCTGGTCACAGGTGAGACAAGTGTCTTTACAGTTCCTTCTCCTGCCCTTGTGAGATATTTTGGCATTGATGCCTGGGGAGAACCTTGGCTGAGGGACCCGATAAAGAGGCCCCAGATGGGAACTTTGGACTATAAAAGTGGTCTCTATTTGTCTGGCATTTTTTTCTGGGATCATTTAAGGCAGAAGAAATATCGGATTTGTGTGTCAGATTTAGGCAAACTGTGTAGTTAGTTGAAGGAATACATTTGGGATTGATTTGTTTGTGTAAGATGGCGTGACCTTCGCCAAGTCCTTTGCTGTCTTTAAGAAATGACTAAGCCTGAAAAGGAAGTATCTTCCCAGCCAGGAAGAATTTTATGAGGTCAAAATATAATAAGATATACAAAATGTTAAAATAATGTGTTAACATAGGTAAAAAAATTCCCAGCAATTTATATATTTTTACAATTCTATAGAGTAGAAGTCCCAGATTAAAATGGCAGTAGGGTTGGTTTCTTCTTCCTCGAGTTGTAGACAGACCCTTCCCTGTGTATCCACATAATGTCATAGACTCAGTTATGTCCCCCCAAATTTATACATAGATACACTATACATCAATGTGACTTTATTTTGATATAGGCTGTTAGGGAGGTAATTAAGGTTAATGAAGTCGTAAAGATAAAGCTCGAATCTGATAAGAATGGTGTCTTACAAGATTAGGAGACATCACCACCTCTCTCCACGCGTACATGCGGAAAGGAAGCCAGGGGAGGACAGTGAGATGATCATCTACAGTCTAGAAAGAGGGGCCTCTCAGAAACCAACACTAACGGCACCTTGACCGTGGACCTGTTGCCTTCAAAACAATGAGAAAGTACTGTTCAGTTGTTGGAGTCGCCCAGTCTGCGAGTTCTGCTGTGGCAGGTTGAGCTGACACTGTCTACCCTGTGAACAGGTTTCTGTTCTAATCTTTTCTTCTAATAAGGTACAAACTATATTGGATTAGGGCCTGGTAATATGCCCTCACTCTAACTTAATTATTTCATTAAAGACACTATTTCCAGTCACACTGCGTGGTCCGGGGAGTGGAGGGCTTAGGACTTCAACATGTGAACTTTAGGTGCACTCAAACCCTCAATTCAGGCCCCGCATTAACCAAGACAGAGCCAAACTTCTGAGATTTGAGGGCTTTAGATTCCATCTCTACTTTCTCTCTAGGCCAAAGACCATCTCACTTCTAGGCATAATATTTGTCCAAGGTTCAAACAAGTTTTCCCAATAGAAATATACAATTTTTCAGTGTTTGTCAAACTAATGTAAGTGGCAATGTGAATGTGGAAAACAGATGAATGAGCTGAGAGAGTGAGCCAGGACAGTGTTTTTATGAACAGTTATTACTTAACTCAAATTACTGGTGTCACTGTAGTCACACACCAACTAATGAAGACTCACAGGTTTGAGGTTTTAGAATCAGAATCGATGAGGGGTTTGAATGAGGGGGCAAACGGATGGGAGGGAGTAGGGAGGGGGTGGATCTTAGTTTGGGGAGCGTGGATGTGGAACACAGGATAAGGAAGAACATGGTGTGAAGCAACTGGACAAGGGTGGACGGATGTGTGGAGTAACCGGGTTATTAAATTCATTAAGGGATTATGAGTTGTTCTGGCCCTTTCGGGTTATTATGACAAAAACACCAGATAGTAGGTGCCTCAACCACAATAAATATTTTTTCTTACCATTCTGGAGCCTGGGAAGTCCAAGAAAAAACTACTGGTACATTTGACCTCTAGTGGGGGCCCTTTCCTCACAGATGGCACTTTCTTGCTGTCTCTCTTCCTTCTTTATGGAAGGAGCAAAAAGCTCCCTTGGGGCCTTTTTATAAAACTACAAATTCTATTCTTGACACCCAACCATCTCCGAAAGACTTTATTGCTTAACACCATTATATTGGGGGTTAGGTTTCAACATTTGAATTCTGAGGGGGATACAAACATTCAGATCACATCATGCGTAACGAAGAAATGATAAAATATATGCAGCAAAACATTCACATTCTTATTGTTCACATTCTTATTCACATTCTTATTGTTAGAAAGCAGTACCTTCACTGATATATTATTAGACATTGA
>NW_003852428.1:1020076-1031638 GCF_000181295.1 Otolemur garnettii | reverse complement strand
ATTTTAAATAGTCTTAGAAATGTCTATCGAGATTTTTGTTTTGCTTTGTTTTGTTTTTAAGTGATTGCCCCTTTCTGAACTATGTATCCATCTGGAGAACAGAGTTTTTTAGAAAATGACATCAGACAAGCTTGCAATGACGCCTTCACTAAAAGCTATTGGTGTCTTTTTCTTTTCCTTTCTATTATGCAGAGAATTACTTCTCACATCAGTGATTCAGTTTGTTGTGCTAAAGCTTGTCCAATTGGCTCCTAAGCTAACTAGCAATTTCATAAAAGTATTTTAACACTGAAAATCATGTTTAGAGTTTTTATATATTCCATGTTTTTATTGTGCAGTTAGTCACAAACTTGATGATAAGAATGTCATATTTAATTAGAGCAAACCTAACCCTCCAGGCCTGACAGGAAGTGCTGTCGCGTGGGCGCGAGGCATCGGGGCTAACACGGTTGAAGCACAGCTCTGCAACTAAGGTAACCTTTCCACATCTCATTTTCATCCTTCTTAAAAGCAAGCAAAAAATGATACCATCTAGAGGGCTTGAAATAGCCAATCACAGATATTTTTCTTTTCATTGGCATAAAATACCAGAGAGCCTCTATTGTGCCATGAATTGAGCTTTTGGTCTCTGGATCATGGGAATACTAGAGAAAGGGGAAATTTCAAGGTGAAATTCTATAGCAGAAGACCCAGGCAGTATGAGAAGGGTAAGGGCTATAGAAGCATAGCAACAAGTGTGGAAGTGTTTGACATCTCGGTATACAGGAATGTCAACATTTTAATACCTAGTAATGCCAACACCAGATATGTAAACATCGAGTACCATCAGGAAACGGGTTGCACATTAGCTATAATTAGACTCTAAATTAATATGTTAATTTTTTGTCTGATTGTATATCGGGCAGATGAGAGAGGAAAGATTAGCAAAAGGCTTTTGTGGGGAAGAGTAAATAAATTACAGCTAACATTATAGCTAGCATTCTGTAATAATCCAAAAATTCCCAGAAGGAAAAGAAGAGCAGGGATAATCTTTGACCTGAAGATGGTCCAGGAATGAGCTGCTACAAATGGTTCTGATGAATCAAGGAGCCGGCATTTTACAAGACACTTCTCAGGTGCCCAGGAAATAGGCCTCCTCAAACCACGGCCCACGGGCTATATGTGGCCCGCCTAGGACACTTATTTGTGGAGATTTTGAATTTCTTCATCTAAAAGTCAGGGATCACTTTACCTGAGGAGGCCTAGCCATGCTTTTTGCCTACCTGGAAGGACAATGTACTGTATAAAAAATGCTACGGAAAATATTATCATTATTCCCAGCTTTTGAATAAGGACTACATAGACATTACCTAGGGAGAAAGAAGCAAAAGAAATGTTATTTCATATTCTCTGCTAAATTCTTTGCATGTGTTTATTTCAAATTAACTTCATGTAAAAAAGAGATGAAGTAATTACATATGTGTAAATGCATGTAGTTGAAAAAAATGTAGCCTACGAAATTGAACCAACAAGTAGAGATCCCAGAATTTGAACATATGCTTGCTATCAATATCCATTTTCTTAAACTACTGTTCTGTTCTGACTTTGAAGAGTTAATGTACCGGGATGTAAGTTCATTGGTCTTTATTATCATATTTTGATATTTTCTGGAAGGCCTTGAAGAATGCTTGCAAATTGATAACAATAATGAAAGTATATTAATTTAGTAGTAAAATAGCAATAACTGCCATTTATAGAACACTCATGAAATAAACATTTTACTAGGAATTTTACATTAATTAGCTTTTCATAACCCAGAGAAACCCAAATATTTTATTCATTATTTCAGAGACGAGTAAAATGAGAATCAGAGATGAAAACTGAGTTTCCCAAGCATAAGTGGGCAACGCCACGACTTAAATATGTCTTGTGCTAAACTTCATTCTTTGTCCTTTCGTGCGAGCAGAAAATAGGGTAAAAAAATTCAATACAACCTTTTTATGAATTGGGAGGTTTTCAAAATTAAGTATACACACAGGAAATTAATAAATGGTATATTTTATTTTTTGTTGCATGAATTCTACATTACAAAATACTTGACAAAATTATTAAAAGGTGAGCTCATGTTCCAATCCTCCAGCCTACTGCTTAGTGAGAAATAATGAAATGATTTTAAACCAAACATTGACATTATTTGCTTTGTAAAAAAGCATATTTTATTCTTACCAAGACAGAATTTTTTTTTTTTTTTTTTTATCATCGCGTAGATTTTTGTATCATTTACTCTGTAAGAATGCCGTTCAGGTTATGGCTAGGTCATTGTTTTTCAATTCTGTATATTTTGTTGTAAGTAGCAGAATAATTTGAAAGAACAGTAATTTGACATCAAGTCAAAGTATCGAAGCACCTGGTGCTCAGTGGCGTCTATTTTAAAAATCTCCGTCTACTTCTTTGCCAGTTAATAGCTTCCCTACAGCAGTCCTGAGAAACAAAGCCTATTGGGTGTTTGCGTGCATTTAAAGAGTGTCTTATTTATTACACTCTGCAGGTGATTTAGCTCAACCTTCTTTCTTATTTATAAAGAACAGAGTTTGGCAAGGTGTTTTAAACACCAGGGCAAGAGGCAAACAGTTCTGGAAAGAGCAGTGTCAGGTTACCATCATGTGCTCCAATCTGCAGTTTTAACCTGATTTTCAAAATGTCACTTTTAATAATATAAGACACTGGCCAACAAAATCTTTTGAGGAGATAAAGGGAAATGTTCCAGTTGCAAACTAAACTGACATTATTTAGATGCATAGACGGTAACCGTGCAGTTGAGCCTGGCAATGGTGTGTGATTATTTTTAGACATGTGGAAATTCTCCATTCCTTCTATTTTCTCCATTTCAACCTATTTCACTGGGTGCATTTCTTCACACCTTCCCAAGAGGCATTTCCCTTTCTTTCCTAAAACTGGAAGAATATTGAAATTGTGAAAGATGAACAGCGATCATAAAATGATTGGCTGTCACCATCAACTTTAATTCACATCAGATGGGGGAGATAAGGAGGCCCTTATTAAAATGCAGAGTTGATTTGGGGCAAGGCTATTACTATTCTTGTGCAAGCTTGTTACTCTTCTTTATTATCAAAGTCCTCAGGTGTCTTTAATTCATCTATCTCTATTTCATAAGAGAGCTTGGAAATTTCCCTAGCTAATAGAAAAAGAGTTGAATCGTACATAGAGTCAGGGTAAAACTTAACTATGAAGATTATTATCACATAATACATGGACAACTCAGGATAAAAAAAAATAGCCTTAGGTATTTAATTGTACTTGAGTATTTGTATAGTCTACTTTGGAAGTAACAAGATCCATTTTTTAAAAATTTATATAATGTCTTTTCTATTTTTTTTCTACCTTTTCTTTTTTTATTTAGTAAATATGTGTTAGCCTGGCTTATCTTAGATACTTTAATAAATTTGGGAAACACAGCAATGAACTCCAACATGTCTGGATGAGAAATTACTGCAAAGCATGATGATAAAAATGACATACAGCATTCTAGGCAAACATAGATATGCATACAACTGACTGTTTAGGTGGTTTCCTAATGGTTAGGAAATCCCCCAGTTTTTTAAGTATCCTACTACACAAAGATGAAAAGTGAGCTTAAAGAAAAGATGAATGAGGCTTCATAGAAAATATGAGAATTATCAGGAAGACTGAGGAGGCTGGACAAAGGAGAATTCTGCAAGGCGAAAGCTTATGAAGAACCTGGTAGAATACTGGGAAATAAATATGAGAAATGTGTTTCAGTTGAGCAGAAAAGACGCAATAATTTAAAGTCTTGCTACTCTAAATACAATCCGTGGCCATGAAGCCCTGACATCACTTGAAATTTTATGAGAAATACAGAAAATTGGGACAGATCTAGATTTACAAAATCAAAACTTAAATTTAAAATAATTCAGGGCTCCTGTAGTCCCAGCTAGTAGGAAGGCTGATGCAAGAGAGTCACTTGAACCCAAGAGTTTGAGGTTTCTGTGACTATCACGCTATGGCACTCAACCCCAGGATGACTGAGACTCTGTCTCAAAAAAAAAAAAAGAATCCATTTAATGTGAATTACATGTACGTAGAGGTTGATATAAATGATATGTCTGGTATGTTAGGCAGTGTCTACCTGAGGAGCTTGAAAACAATTGGCTGAAACCAGAGATGATCACCAGCATTCATTAAGGATAGAGAAAACTCAAACGGATTTATCCTGGAAAATATGAAAAATAAGGATTTAACAGCAACTCAGAATGTTTCTACAAAATGACCCTTGTAGATAAAGAGATCTTTTTTTAACCAACCAAAACTCTTTCTTTTCATATAGTGATCAGGTCAGAATAGTCTAGAAAGATAGTTCTAAGTACCCTCTGATCAAAAAATAAAATGTAAATCAGTACAGTAATCCATATTTTGGAAATCCAAGTTGTTATTGGCTAATTTAAAATAAATTTTCACTGGTTATGAAATACAAGGCTGTCATATCATCACTATATGTTAAGTTTCATGTTTTCATTATTTTTTCCCTCAAGAAATAGTTAATGTATTCCACAAATATAGAGAGAGTGTTCACTCTGTATTTCCCACTGTGGTAGGTTTGGGAATAAATTGCTGAGCAACTTGAGATAGTTTTTGCTCTTTTTTTTTTTTTATTTCAATAGACTTAATGCAATAATTTATTTGTTACATGGGTGAATTCTATAATGCTGATGTCAGGACCTTTAGTGAACCCAACACCAGAATAGTGTCCATCGTACCCAGTAGATAAATTTTTATTCCTAACCCCTCTTCCATCCTCCTCCCTTGTGAGATTTTAATGTCTGTTACAGCACTTTATGACCAAATATACCCCTTGCTTTTGCTCCCACTTATAAGTGAGAATATGCAGTGTTTGGTTTTCCATTTCAGAGGTACTTCACTTAGGATAATGGCCTCAAGTTCTATTCAAGTTGTTGCAAACGCCATTATTTCATTTCTTTTTCTGGCTGAGTAGTAATTCCATGTTATACCACATTTTCTTTATCCACTCTTCATTTGATAGGCACTTAGAATAATTCCATATATTTCCAAAAGGGAATAGTGCTGCAATAAACATTTGGGTGCCTCCCTTACCTTACTATTTACTCAGTAGCGAGACGGCTGGACGGAATGGTAGATCTGCTTTAGTTCTTTAAAGAATCTCCACACTCTTTTTCACAGATGTACTACTTTACATTCCCAACAGCAGTGCATAATCGTTGTGTTCCATCTGCATTCATGCAGCATCTATTGTTTTATCTGAATTTTTTCTAATGGCCATTCTCCTCGAGGTAAGTTCATAGCTCCATTTGGTTTTAATTTGTATTTCCCTGATGATCAGTGATGTTGAGCATATTTTTATATCTTTGTTGCCCATTTGTCTATCTTCTTTTGAAAAAAAAAATCTTCATGTCTTATGTCCACTTTTGTGGGGTCTTCGTTTCCCTTGCTCATTTATTTGAGTTCATTCTAGATTATGGATATTAGTTCTTTATTTGGCACATAGTTTGTGAATATTTTCTCCTATTCTATAGGTTGTCTACATGGGATGTTGATTATTTTTTGTTGTAAAGAAGTTTTGTAGTATAATTAAGTCTCATTTGTTATTTACATTGTTTGTTGTATTTACTTTGGGAGATTTAGTCATAAATTCTTTGCTGAGGCTGATGTCTAGAAAAGATTTTCTTATGTTTTCTTCTAGAATTTTTCTGGTTTCAGGTCTGACATTTAATCTTCAATCCATCATGAGTTAATTTTTGTGTTTGGTGGGTGACTTAGACCATCTTTTATTCTTCTGCATGTGTCTATCCAGTGTTCTCAGCATCTTTTAGGGAGTAGGGTGTAATTTTACCAGTGCATGTTTTTGTCACTTTTGGTGAAAAATCAAATGATTATATCAATAGCTCTCGAACGTTCCTTCTGGGTTCTCTATTCTGTTGCATTGGTTGTGTGCCTACCTTTGCACCAGTAACCTGCTGTCTTCTTTATTGTAGGTTTGTGGTATAATTTGAAGTTAGGTAAAGTGACACTGCCAGACTTTTTCTTTTTAATCAGGATTGCTTTTAGCTATTGGGGGTCTTTTCTAATTCTATATGAACTTTGGAATTGCTTTTTTCTAGATCTATGAATAATGATAATGGTATTTTAGGGGAATTGTGTTGAATCTATAAATCATATTGAGCAGTATAGATATTTTAACATTTTTTTCCCAACCCCTGAGCATGGTATGTTTTTCCATTTGTTTGTGTTATCTACCATTCCATTGTTACTGTTTTGTAGTTCTCCTTGTAGAGATCCTACATTTCCTTTGTGAAGTATATCCCTGTGGATTTTCATTTTGTTTGCAAATATTGTACATGACATTGAGTTATTGACTTGACTCTGAGCTTGACTGTAATTAGTGTAAAGAAATTCTGTTGATTCATATACATCGACTTTATAATCTAAGACTTTACTGAATTATGAATTCTAAGTCTTTTGATAGAGTCTTTGGTATTTTATAGAATTTTGTATATTTTTATATATTTAATATTATATTATCAAATCTCATTTCTGACATTGATGCCTTTCATTTTTTTCTATGGCCAGATTGCTCTGGCTTGGACTTCCAGTACTATGTCAAATAGAAATGGCGACAGTGGGCAGCCTTGCCTTGTTCCAGTTCTAGAGTGAACATTTTCAGCTTTTCCCATCCAGTATGATGTTAACTCCAGGTTTTCTAATATGGTTTTTATTATTTTTAGGTATGTCCCTTCTATGCTTATGTTTGCTGAGTTTTTATCATGAAGAGGTGCTGCATTTTCTTGAATGCTTTTCCTCACCCATTAAGATGATCGTATGATTTTTGTCTTCATTCCTCCTCATGTGTTGACTCACATTTATTGATTTGAATATATTAAACCATCATTTCATCCCTGGGATGAACATACTTGTTCATTATGACCTATCTTGCTGATGTGCTGTTATTTGGGTTATGATAACATTTTGTTGAAGAGTTTTGCATCTATACTCATGAGAGATATTGGTCTGTAGTTTTCGTTTTTGTTATGCTCTTTTCTGGTTTTGGTAAAAGAGTAAAAAGTGGCTTCATATAATGTGTGACAGAAAATTTATTGATTTTTTAATGCAATCAAATATTTTTAATAGGGCAGTTGTCAGTTCTTTGCAGGACTACTAGAATTTGTGAATCTATCTAGTCCTTGGCTTTTTTCTCTTGGGAGATTTTTTATTGCTGTTTCAGTCTTGCCACTCATTAGTGGTTTATACATGATTTATATTTCTTTCCAACTCAAGCTTGGGTAATTATGAGTTTCTAGAAAATTTGTACAGTTTCACTAGATCTTCTAGTTTGTGTGCCTACATGTTTTCATAGTCATCTGAGATGATAATTTGTATTTCTGTGCCATCAGTTGTAATGTCTTCTTTCTCATTATTGATTGATCTTATGTACACCCTTTCTCTTCGATATCTGTTTAATATAGATAATGGTCCATTGATTTTGTTTATTCTTATGACGACTAACTTGTTCTTGCATTGACACTTTGTATTATTTTTGTGGTTTCCATTTTGTTCAGTTCTGGTTTGGTCTCTATTATTTCTTCTACCAGCTTTGAGTTTACTATGTGCTTATTTTTCTAGTTTCTTGACATTAGGTCATTAATTTGTGATCATTCTGTCTTTTGATTTAAGCATTTGGTGCTCTGAAATTTGTTCTCAGCACTGATTTTTCCTGTATGTCAGAAATTTTGAAAGCTTGTGTTACCTTCATCTTTCACTTCAAATTAGTTTTAATTTCAATCTTAATTTCTTCATTGACTCAAAGATCATTCAGCAGGAGGTTAATTTCTATATATGTGTATAGCTTTGAGAGTTCCTTATTGAATTTATTTCTACTATGATCTATGAAGATACATGCTATAGATTTAGATTTTTTTTTTTTAATTTACTGAGACTATTTTTGTGGCCTGATATATAGTCTATCTTGGAAAACCTTCTAGGTACCAATGAGAAGAATGTATATTCTGTACTTTTTTTTTTAGTAGAATCTTCTTTAAATGGACTCCTCTTTAAATCTAGTGTTTCTTTGTTAATTTGATTTTCTACCTAAATGATCTGTCTAGTTCTGTCAGTGGAGTGTTGATGTATCCAGCTTTTATGATGTTGCTATCAATTTCTCTCCTTATATCTAGTAGAATTTGTTATATGATTCTAGGAGCTCCTGTGTTAGGTGCACATATATTCAACACTGTTGTATGTTCTTGTTGAATTGACAAATGGCTAAAAAACATTTTAAAAAATGCTCGTCATCACTAATCATCAGAGAAATGCAAATTAAAACCACCCTGAGATATCACCTAACCCCAGAGACAATAGCTCACATCACAAGTCTCAAAGCTGGAGATGCTGGTGTGGATGTGGAGAGAAGAGAACACTTTTACACTGCTGGTAGGACTGCAAACTAATACAACCTTTTTGGAAGGAAGTAAAAAGAATCTTCAAAGAACTAGAATTAGACCTCTGATTTGATCCTGCAATCTTTATTTCGGCATCTACCCAGAAGAAAAAAAATTATTTTGTCATAAGGACAATTGCACTAGACTGTTTACTGCTGCTCCGTTTAAAATAGTGAAAACATGGAAATAACCTAAATGCCCACCAACCCAGGAATGGATTAACAAGCTATGGTATATGTTTACCATGGAATACTATTCGGCCATTAAAAAAGATGAAGACTTTATATTTTTTTATATCAACTTGGATGGAAGTCAACACATTGTTCTTAGTAAAGGATCACAAGAATAAGCAAAAATCCAATGTACTGTATTCTAATGTAAAGGCAGTTACTGATCCAATACAAGGTGGGAGGAGGGGAAAGAGAGATGGGGGAGAGGAGAGGAGGGAAGGGGAAAGGGGGTCATGGTGTATGACACACTTCTGGGGGGCAGGAAACAACTGCAAGAGGAACTTTACCTAACAACCACAATCAACGTAATCTAATTCTTTGTACCCTCCATGAATCCCAGATAATACAAATAAAAATAAATAAAATGTGATGCCCCAAATAAATTGGTGGAATGGAAAAACATTTGATCAGACACCATGTTAATGATAATGCTGAATAGCTGATATGCCCTAACAGGAATTTTAAGAGTTACCCTAATGGTATTATAAGAACATAAATGGTGTCCCCTCTCTGTGTCTCTGATGTTCCCTTTTCACTCTGCTGGCCTCGCCATTTGGCAAAGATGATCAGCCTTTTCCTCCCTCAGATTTTTGGCTATTCTCTCTCTGCTTAATATTTGTTTCTACTGAATATTTCTGCATGATTTACTGTTCATTCAAGTCTTTTCTTAAAAGCCATGTTCTCTGGAGCTAAACTTAGACTTCACCATTCAAAATTTCTAACAGTCCAATGTAGCAAGCCCTATCACACTTGATTTGCTGATCTATTCTTTCTTCATAGCACTTTTTGTTATCTACATACTGCTGTATATCTTAGCTTCTTATCTGTTTTTTTCTCAAGCATAGATAAGTACAATAAGGATTATATATGGTTTTTTTTTTATTTGACAAAGCTAAGGACTGTCCAGTACATACAGGCTTTTTAATGATTGTTATCTATGCACACAGCATAATCTCAGGAAACCAAGGACAATTATATATTTGAATATATAAAATATAAATATAGTTTGTGTGTTTCCTGTCACATTATTGGTGAAATATAATTAAAAGCAAACTCTCCTGCCTACCCCAAGAGAACCTCTCCATAAGATAGAAGAGAAAGGAAACAGTTCTATTACTGAATATTCAGTAAACCAGAATGTAATGATGAGGGACTGGGTAAGCGGAAAGAAATCTCTCCCTTTCACATAGCCAAGCAGATGCAGCCCATTACATACATATTCTGAATATGAACAATAAGAAGTGTTCAATTAAGAGCACTTGACAGCACCATTAGCTTCACATAGTTCATGCTAGGTGCACCCTGTAATTCAGGTGGCCATCTGCATTTGCTAATCAATCAGCTTTTTGCACAGGAAAAATCAATATCTCATATGTTTATGACAGGACAAGTTTTACAACATGAAGGATGGTGTCTGCAAAGGTCGGTGCAACCCACCGGGGGACCGTGAGTTAGGGGCTCTATTGTTCTTGCCCATTATATTTCAAAGAGATGTTCTTTTGGTCCTTGACAAAGTGACAGAGAAAAAAACTTACAGTTATACACATGTAAGGTTTTTGAAGTAAATGTTGTAGAATTTTGGAAGTGGACATTTCTTCCCTTTTTTCCAGCTGGGAAAATTTAAGCACATTATTTTTAACTTGTATTTTTCCCCAAATATGTGTGCATATATATATATGTGTGTGTGTGTGTGTGTGTGTGTGTGTGTGTGTATAAAACATATATATTAAACATTCTGGTGGTTCTACTAAAACTATCTCTTACTTGTCAGCTCTAAATCTTGTTCTGTTAATTTTTAAACTATTTGTTTCCATCAGGGCTGTTTTCTGCCTTTTATTAAGAGAACCCCTTCACTACCAGATGCTGTAGGAATAAGTGCATTTTAATACTTCATTTCAGAGTTTATTTCATTGCCCACGCACACTCTGTAGAGATCCAGACTGGGCTTCCAAATTTTGAGACAGAAAGATTTGTAAAACAAGATTCTTGCTGAACCTTTCCTGAACAAGGGGGGGTAAACCACTCAATGTGGGCATAAAATTGGCAAATAAAATAGAGAAGTTGATGATGTAATTTGCGGTAAGAGCTTTTTATTTATTTACTTATCTTTGAAGATATTACTGGGTGTTCTTGGACAATAAGGATGAATTTTCACTTACTTAAAATGCATCTAAATTACTTTTCTTTACCATGAGTGTGGATTTTTTATTTACAATTATAATATTTTAATTTTATTGAACAAAATTAAATTCTGACTTTTTACTCTATGCTAATTACATTTCTTTGTATATTTATTTCCTTGATTGAAGATATCTCCCGATTAGCAAGCAGAATAAAACAGTTATGTTTACACTTTAGGAATTGATTATGTCTGTTAAGCCAGATGTTGATCAGTTTAGATAGATATTATTTAGGCTCTAAATCATCACCTGTGATGCTGATGTTACTGAAAGCATGCTGGAAGTTTAAACCATGGGTTCCCGGGTGGTCAAACAAAGAATTGAAAGACACACTGATACCAGAATTTCGTCTTGTCTCCTGGTTGGCTCACTAAATCTGATACCGGAGTTTCAGGTTCTTGGTCCATGGACCACAGATCAGTGATAGGACAGAATTTATTTACAGAAAAGAATACAAAAACACTAATGTTCCTGGTAGGGAAAGAAAACCCAAGTTGGGAGAGAAAACCTCTCTCTGTTTCTCTCTCCTCTCTTCTCTCCATCTAGGTATATATATATATGTGCATGGGTTCTTTCTATATGAGGCCAGGAAATGAATGGACACTGTTCCTTCAGCTGGGGTAAGGTGAATGAATGTACTAATGAATGGACACAGTTCCTTCC
>NW_003852428.1:1019351-1020053 GCF_000181295.1 Otolemur garnettii | reverse complement strand
ACTAATGAATGGACACAGTTCCTTCCGCTGGGGCAAGGTGAATGAATGTACTAATGAATGGACACAGTTCCTTCCACTGGGGCAAGGTGAATGAACGTATTAATGAATAGACATAGTCCATTCACGGAATTGAGGCCTAGAAAACTTACATGAAATTGAGGCATAGGAAACAGGGGGTTCGTATTTAGTCATAAGTGTAAAGCAAAGGAGACACCAAGGCTCTGGTGTCTCCCCAGCAGTTGTCCAGGCCTTTTGGCTACTGGAGCCTCCAGTAGAGAAGGAAGGCTCAACCCCCCTTGCCTACACTCCAGCCCACTGGTTCCTCTGCTGGCTGCCGCTGCACCAGCAATGCCAAGTGGAGGCAGTGGGTCCTCCAGCCCAGGTCGGCTGAGCTGGCTTGGGCACCACCCCTCTTGTATCAACACCACCAACAAACAACAAACCCTGAAACTTATTCTGATGCCAGGCCAAAATACGCCTTTAGCTAGGATGGCTCCCAGCTACAAAGTGAATGCTCCCCATAGGAAAAAGTATACAGAAAACCTCAGTTGCAGCCCTGCTGGCACAGGGTTCTCCCATTTAAGACTGAAAAAGGGACCCCAGTATCATAGGCTGAGCAATTTATGAAGGGAACACCCTGACATTCACCAAGAGGAAGAGAATGTATCACCCTGACATGCCTCAAGAGGAAGGAACTGCATC
>NW_003852428.1:1000526-1019188 GCF_000181295.1 Otolemur garnettii | reverse complement strand
TATTCTTTTCTGTGTAATAAATCCTGTATTACCACTCATCTGTGTTCTCTGGGTTCATTCTTTGGATCCCTCAGACCAAGGATCTACTGAAGAAAGAAATTGTTTTGGGGGCAGAACACTATTATAAGAGGTTCTTTATCTAATATAACTAATCAATATAACCTGCTGCTTTGTGCCCTCCATGGATCCCCAACAATAAAAAATAAAATAAAATAAAATAAATAAATAAATAAATAAATTCTGGTAACACTACCAAGCCATTGACCACCTGCCATCTGAGAAGCACCCTTTAAGATAAACAGGAAGCTTGGGAGGGTACACTGTCCATTGTCCCTCAATTGGAATTCCTCTTCTGAGCAGACAGGACACCCAGGATGAAATAGAACGGAACACACCTACCTTAAAACTCCCAGAGTTGGGCGGCGCCTGAGGCTCAGTGGGTAGGACTCTGACCCCATATACGGAGGGAGGTGAGTTCAAACCCGGCCCCAGCCAAACTGCAACAAAAAAATATCTGGGCGTTGTGGCAGGCACCTGTACTCCCAGCTAGTCGGGAGGCTGAGGCAGAATTGCCTAAGCCCAGGAGTTGGAGGTTACTGTGAGCTGTGATGCTACAGCACTCTAATGAGGGCAGTAAAGTGAAACTCTGTCAATACAAAAAAAAAAAAAAATCCTTTCAGAGTATCTTGAAAGACAAAGAAAAGCTCTACAAAGTTAAGACAAAGCTCAACAGTAGAGGGGGGTAGAAACAGCTCACCACCTCCTGCATAAACTCTTACTTCTTTTGTATCCTGTACGTCGCATCTGTTTTTAACTTCTAGTGTAATACTCTTTACATCTTAATCAGGGATGGTGCTGGCACTAAGGGAGCTGCGGTTCCTCCTGCTTCACTCCTTTCTTAGACAAGTTCATCTGGATCCTGAAATATCAGTTCTCTCTTGCTTGTCAGCTCTGTAGCTTGTTCTGTTGAATTTTAAACTCTTTGTTTCCATCAGGGGTGTTTCCTAGTTTTTATTTCAGAGAACGTTTTCACTACCAGTTGCGTAGGAAGAAGTACATTTCAGTACTTGATTTATAATTCTTTCATTGCCCATACACTCTGTTTGAGGCAAAAATATATGTAAAACAAGATTCCTGCTGAACCTTTCCCTGAATAAGAGGGTAAATGGTTCAATATTGGTATAAAACTGGTAAATAAAATAGAGAAATGGAGAATGAAAATTTACTATAGGTAGAGAAATATTAACTCCTACATTATAAAATGATTTTGTTTATTGGTATATTATCACAATAATCATCATTACACTGAGCTATTAGCAAATAATACTTTTTTTCATAAGAGCATATATCTTAAAAAGTCATATAATAGTGTAGAAAGAACTTTATCAGTCCTACAGTAAGTGCAGATGATCCTTTGATCCATAAAAACGAAAAAAGTGAGTTACAAACAAACAAGCAAAAATACAAGAAAGCAACATTGCAAACATTTAAGTGGAACAAACAGAATTAATTCTATGACATTATAGAGAGGGAAGCTGTTTTCTCTATGATCCACCAATTCCTTCCTATCTTGCTTTATGTCAGATATAACAGAATTGCTAAGTATAGAGTTCAGAAATAATTACATTTAAAATTTTGACTTTCAGCAGCATAAATCATAAATAGATAGAAACTGGTTATACTGTATAATTCCAATGCTATCATTTATTTGGAGCTACTATTTTTTCCACTGGGCAAACTAAAACAACAGGATTAAAATATCCTTGGAGCAAAATTTTCAAGGCCCAGTTGGGTGGTTCAAAATGCAAGAATGAAAACCTTATCTGAAAACATAACTCCATTTAAATGCAGTGAGTGTATCTCACAAGCACAGTGGCAGTGGTGGGCTAAATCACAACGTGGAGAAATTTCTTCTTTTGCTGTTGCCGCCCCCCACCTCAGGTCTTTTCTTAAGGAGCTAAATAATAATTATGCTCTTTCTTAAATTTTAAAATGTACATCAGGTCTCTCATCTGTTAAACTGACAGCTCCCCTAAGCTCAAACGCAGTCTTCTTTTTCTGAGGGGACAGTGGAAGCTCCTCACCACAGTTTTGAGTCTGGGTGCAAATTCTCCACCTTCTAAAATTGCAGAGGGTAGAAATTACGGTAAATCAGCAACTCTGTGTAAATTACCTTTCATGTCCTGTAGTAACTTTTAGTTGCATCTTCAGTGTGACTTACAATTTTAAGAGTGTGGTACCTATTTGGCAGCTGTTGCTTTTACACGTTTTGTTTCTTAGGATTTTATTTTTCTTTTTGGCAATCAACTGTGCTATTCATATCAGTATTATCTCTGCCTCAGGTTAAATTGGCAACTGAGAAGCTTGTTAAACATGTTTCTAAATATCTTTATTATTAGAATTATACTTCCTTCTTTTGCACTTGTGAAACAAAGGTGATTCAGAAAAAACTTTTATTTTTTTTCTGAATTATACCAAAAAGATTAACTTGTATTTTTTCTGAATTATACCAAAAGATTATACCAAAAAGAAAACTTTCATTTCATTTGCTCATGCCATGATAATAGTAAATCAAAGCATAAACTCAGTTAAGTTCTTTGTAAATAAATATAATATGTATATATATGTTCATGCATTTTTGCTGCATCATTCTTTACACATATTTATATCTTTTATTTCCAAATAATCCCTTTGCTATTTTCATATGACAAGGGTTAGTAATCCTACCTTCAATGGTTAAAGAGAGAAATAGGGAAGTACTCTCATTTGCAGTAATCATCAGCATGCTAATATTTTTCTAACCAGATAAGCAAGGTGTTTATACATTACAGCCTTGGGGGTATGTGCCATTAATTACATATGCCTTGCAGCTGACGTGTGATTAATTAGAAGTGGGAGATCTATCCTTCAGGTGACCAAAAAACTCCTTGCACTTGTCAATGCTTATCTCGCTCTCAAAGCTGTATTGTCCCATAAGATACAGGAAATGATATTAAAGATGTACCATTAAAGAAATGAAACCTAACCCATGAATTTTAACAATCAAATTTCTAAATATTTTAAAAGGTGTCAATGTCAAAGCTATTTAAAAAACAGAAGCAAGATTATACCAAAAAGAAAACTACAGACCAATGTCATTTATAAATGTTAAAGAAGAATTTATAACAGCATAGGAAGCTTTGTTATCAAGTTCACTTTGAAATATCAAGGGTACATGTCAAATCTATTAAGAGTAGAGTATAAATGTTTTAACACAATAATTGTGTAAGTGAGGTGAAGGCTATGTTAACCAGTTTGATGTAAGTATTCCATATTGTATATAAAATCAGCACATTGTACCCCATATATGCATTAATGTACACAGTTATGATTTAGTTAAAAAATTAAGAGAAAATAAGAAACGATAAATAAAAAGTTTCTATGTTAAGACTATGGGGTAAAAATTAAATATTCTTTCTGTAATTATCTTCATATTCAATCAACTTCCAAAAATTCAATTTAAAGTCCATTATTAGTCTCTATGATACAAGGCTCTCCTGTTTCTGTCCATTTTGAGCATCATGGATTTTATCCAATGAGAAGATAGCAGGGCTTCTGTTTAAACTCACTTCCACTTTTTAAAAAAAAAAAAAAACTTGTACTCACCAACTTTAGATTTATTTATTTCGTACAAAATGGCTGAGTTATTGTTTTGGTGTTGAAATTCTTCTGTCATTTTATAATCATGACATCAAAATCTGCTTTTTATAGGATTTAAATTTATGAAAGCTGAATTAACCATAAATATCTACCATCATCGCTGGTAATGTTTTAAAGTGTGAAAATTAATCAGAATTACTAGAAATATTCTTGACTAATAAAGCAAAAGAAGACCAAATCTTACATCTAGGTTATGGAATTATAGGGGGAAAGAATATTAATTAAAAGTCACAATCAAAATTAATACAAATACATATATGATATGTATGTGTATAATATTACACATGTATGATATATATAATATTAATATAAATATATACTGACACTCTAACTTTGTAGGTTGTTACTGTATATTAATAGTTATGTTAATCTTAGAAGTTTTTACCCAGTGTTCTTCTAAATGCCTTTAAGTGGAAATATCCTTTGAAATAACTGATTTTTTTTAAAGTGGGATCTAAACATCATCTATCTTAGAATCACCTAAAATGATTTTTAAAAGTACAAATTCAGAGAAGTATTTCTTATCTGCAAAATTAGAGTCTTTGAAGTGAGGTTCAGGAATTATTTCATTAAATCCTTCAGGATATGTATGTCTTAACTCAATAACTAAAGAAAATGACATGAAGGCTACGTTAACCAGTTTGATGAGAGTATTTCAAAATGTATGTGAAAACACCACACTGTACCCCATGATTGCATTAATGTACACAGCTATGATTTAATAAAAAGAAAAAAAAACCCTTCAGGATATTTTTCTGGATCTTTGCAAGGCTGGTGGGTTTGAACCCAGCTAGAGTCAGCTAAACAATGACAACTGCAACAAAAAATAGCCAGGTGTTGTGGTGGGTGCCTGTAGTCCCAGTTACTTCAGAGGCTGAGGCAAGAGGTTTCTGTGAGCTGTGCCACCACAGCACTCTACCAAAGGGTGACATAGTGAGACTCTGTCTCAAAAAAAAAAAAAATATTTTTTCTATTACAAGTACATTGTTTGAATCATTGCTGTGTAAGTTGTCTATTAGTATTTCATTAGCAGTCAGATAAACTGAGCCTCTGAGATAAGACCAGTGTTAGTTACACGGTTCAAATGACTGAGCATTGATTGCAACACAGATATGTGTTAACTTCCAAATTATGCTCTGAATAATTAGGCACACTAGCTCGCATAGAAAGTAAAACCCTGGATACCAGTTGTGTGTATGTATATATAATTTGTTCCTACATGCAAAGAAGCAGATGGGGGAACAACATAAACAATCCGAACTGGAAGAAACAAAGTCTGGCACGCAGTGATTCATTAGTTCATTAAATGGAAAGAAAAAGAACACTCTTTCTGACTGATGTTATCTCCAGGACAATATCTCTGAGTCCGAAGCTAAGAAAGTTGGGGAAAGTGAACATCTAAGAAGTGAAGTAAGTAGAACGTAAAGGCAAAAGAGAACTGGAAATAATTAGAAAACCCAGGGAGGGGGGACAATGGGCTGTAGCTGCTCTGCTTGGGGAGATGACTCAGAGCACAAAAGCTCCCGGAACGGGTGGGTGGGACGGAGCAGAAGAAAGGCAGGACAAACCTTTCCTTGCAGAGAAAGATTCCTCTCATTCAGATCTTATCAGCGTGATGGGACAGATACCACACGCAGCTCCCCATACTTTTCTTGAATTGGTCCCATCTCTCTTTTTGTCTCTGTTTTATCTTCTCTTTGCAATTTTTCCTTACCCATTTTTTTCATTCTGAAATTGACTTTGCTCCCTTTGTGTTCCAAATTTAGTATCTCATTACGTGAGCTTCTTTATCCACTATTTTGTTCTTATCTCATATGTTATCTTCCATGTCAGACTCATTTCAGAAGAACCTTATGATAATGAAACTGTGGGCTCAGAAAATTGCTTCTCAGATTTCTTCCTGGATGGCCCGATAGGATTCGTCCCTGCTGGCATTGTTACTCGCCTCGTGTAGGCGTACTGGAGAGATGGGAAAGAAAAAAATAATTGCTTGTTTTCTATTTGTCTTTTGAAATTACGTCGGCCAACAAATTTTGTTAGTAGTATACAAAGCATAAGAGGTAGTGACTCTGATGCCCTGCACTAATTTAATTCCAAGAAAAATGATACGTTTACAGGCTGTGGAAGTAGCTGTAAACTTTCACAACGGAGCCTCGTCCCTAACAAATGCTACTAACGATGAAACTTTCAGTTGTCCTGGTATTACAGGAAAATGGTGTGTACTCAAAAAGCCACTCTGCCTACATTTGGAAGTATTTCAAAAATGTAGAATTCTCTCTGTGCAGTACTACACATTTGCATTTTTGTGGAAGACAATCTTCCTATGATGCTCTCCACACAAGAAATCCGATTCTGTTAAGGACTTCAACTATAATCCACTGTAAAACCTATAAATGTACTTGCATTAAAACAATTTTTTGTATACAAATTTAGTTTCAAACTTTCAATTAAATGATTAACCATAGTAACACAAAAATTATGTAGTGAAAACATTGTGCACCCAAAGACATTACTCCTACTCCCTTGTAAGCAATTCCGTGAGTCAACCACATATTAAATAACTAATCGTAAAACACTTCTCATAGGACATTAATCTAAAGTTGGTATTCCTTTGCTACTGAGGCGTATTCAACTCTTTCAAATATTAATTTATGGCAAGGGTAATCAGCTTTTGTTCAATTAAGCCAAATACTTAGGAAAGCATTGAAATTTTCATGAATATTTCTGGGATAATTAGAGAATATCTATATTTATAGTGTACTGACATCTCATAAATATCACATTGCACTTTTATCTTCTTGTGTGCTCCTTCTAACTAAATATAGAAAAGTAATTAGCCTTAGAAATATCCATTACACATGAAGGAAGATAGTATAAAAACTTAATGTCATATATTCATTATAATGTGCAAAATAAAAATATTACTAATTCTTCTATTATAGTTATATGATACGGCAAAATGTTGCCTGAATAACACAAAATCAGAACATTACACTAATCCTTATGATCTAAAGATTCATTAGAAGAATATCATAATAAAACAAAACTTATTGGGCAGTGCCTGTGGCTCAAAGGAGTAGGGCACCAGCCCCATATACTGGAGGTGTCCGGTTCAAACTTGTGCCTGACCCAAAACTGCAAAAACAAACAAACAAACTTATTTATATTTAAAAAACTAGCAATAGTATGTTATTCTGAAACAGAATTTCTTCCAATAATATCAATAATAAAGTAAAATAATAACAATTTCAAATCTTTAAAAATTCCTTCAGGAAATTTAGTATGTATGTTAAAAATTTTAAGCATAGAAAGGGTAGTTAAAATTAACTGCAAACCGATGTGGTTATTAAGAGTAAATTAAATAACAGTAAAATGTTAAGCATTAAATAATTTTAATACCAAAATAGAGACTATGCTATAGAATTCTGAGAATATAGGCAAATAAATCTACTATGATTACTACTATAAAATTTAATTTTAAATATGAAGATAGTTAATTATTTGAATTTATCATTTCATTTCATATTTTATAAAAATAAAGGTAGAATAACAAATCATTTCTCAGTATGATTAAAGATTTGCATTAGTCTTTTAATAATGCTTATCTTTTAATATAATTTTCCGTGGGGGAAACTCTCACACACTTTCTCTAAATAGTAAAGTAACACATGTACTAAACATGAAAAATACAAGTGCAGGAATACAATGAAAACAAATTATAAATTTTAGTAAGAGCCAAAGACTATCCATTTTAATGAATAATTATTAAGCTATCAGTGAAGAGAATACCAGGCCATAGGAAAGATAGCCAATTGAAATAGATCAGCTAATATTAAAATTTAGTTTATATTGGCATAATTCATGTAAATATGATTAAATGAAACTAAAATGTCAAGGGTAAGTTATAGAAATAGAAAAATAGATAAGAAGGCACATTTTAGTTTTGCAAAAAAAGAGAAAAATTTATATTATCTTCTATGCTATAATAAAACCTACAAATAAAATTTTCAGAAAAAATTGGGGAAATACTGACAATTCATGATAAAAATTGGGACACATACTGGGTGAAGAACAAATTATAATTAGTCTAGATGAATACTCCCGTGGAAAACTGAAGATCAATATTCATTTTGCAATATAAGAAACAAGAACAGAAAATATATAAGAATACTCCTACACGTTTCTACATATTTCATACCTAATCTTACAAACATGCTATAGCAACTCTTTACTTACAAATTGATGACGCTGAAAAAAATGCAGATTGTTGATTATTATGCAACATGCTACTCTAAATCTGCCAATGAGAGTGAAGGCATTATTATGCAGCTGTTAATGCAAGTAAATAAATAAATAAAAAGGCCCCAAAGTTAAATGGACAAGGCAGTCCTTATTCAAAACTCTTGCAATAGGAGAGAGAGTGCAGAACTCTGTCTACACTCATGAACTCGACCATTTATACATAAAAAGACATTTATTAAGGGATAAATTATGGGAGAGATTTTAAGATCTTGGCTAAGAGTATGATAGGTCTTTTGTATTTTCTACTTGGCTTCACCCAAAAGATATGTAAACTCTTACCTTCAAAACAGGAGGTAGTTTTACAAGTTGAGCAAAATGCTGATGGCATTTGGAAGTTAGGTGCCTACCCTTTGATAGAGACCTAGTAAAAGGGAATCTTCTTTTATAATTACATTAAAATGAAATGGCTTCCAAGTTTTGGAGAAAATGAGACTGTCTCAACAAAAGAAAAAAAAAGACATTCTTGGGTTGTAAAACTGGCAGGAGGTTTTGAAGGACATTTGCATATCTAAGGGGAAGATGGAGAACTTGCTATGCTCTAAATTAAGGGAGGGAATTAAGTAACCCCAGTTACCTTGTTTATCTGAATTTTCTCAGGGCGGGGAGTGAGGGAGCTCCAGGGTCAGGGAACTGAAAGAAGTTGGAACACTTAAGTCCTGTTTGATCACACCCTACCTAGGCATCATTTTGCTAAATTGTTTAAAAATGCCCAAGGAATTCCATGTCATCTGAGCAGGTTAAGATTTCTAATAATGTGTTTTAGGAAAAAAAAAAAAAAACATAAGAGAATTGTGTATGCTCTTTAAGCAGAGAAAGTTACTTGAAGGTAGGCACAATATCATGGTGATCTGCTTTTGGCTCCATTAACTCTAAGACAGTGGCAGGAGAGAGAATTGTACCTGTGTTGTGAGGATGTGGAGAAACTTCCCCTTCACTCTGAACAGGTTGGGTGTCAAGGCCAGCTGACTGTATCATAAAATGTTGAGGTTTCAGGCAGCCTCCTGGGTCCTTGGTTGAAAAATTCTCAGACACCGCAAAGTAAGGCAAGAATGAAACAAAGTTTATTAAGGAAGAGAAAAGTAAGTTCACAGAGTAAGAGCAAGATATAGCTTTATAAAGCAAGACACATTCATCATAGATAGCAAATGGGCCTTCATTTCCGGGTAAAGTAGGCAAAGGTGAGGATGATGGCTGGTGGTTCTCTTTTATATAGGCCTTCCTCATGGTTCAGAGGTCAGCATAGAACCAACTTCTTACTGTGCATATGAACCTCCTGTAAACCTCCCTGAGAACTCATGGGGCATGGGCATGGACCACATGATAATTTGTCTTAAGGCTGTTTTAGGTCACTTTCAGACTCTATTGTACCTGTCATTAGGCAAGAGAGTCATCTATATTCTTTTGCAGTTGGCAGGCTAAGTTCTTCTGATTGGTGGATTGGTGGGGTACTCTCTCCTCCCCAGGTGTGAGTGGCTTCTTGGTATAAAATTAAGGTGGATGACAACAAGATGGCAGCCTGTGGGCTCAGCCTCATCCTCTTTCCCCAGGAGATCCATTCATAACTAACTACCTAACAAAAGTTTCACTGAAATATTAACTCAAACTAAGGCCAATTAATAAGAGAAAGATTTATTTACTGTGCACATGAGGAGAATCACAGTGTGATTATTCAGTTTTCCACTGGTCTCCAGAAGTTTCCACACCCTCATTTTAGAGGAGAAGGATGATAAGAAATAGAATTAATCCTGCTGAGTGGCAATAAATGAATACTAGGGAGGGTGAATGGTTGAGAAGAAACAGATTCACCAGCAAATGATTCTCTTTGGAAATTAAATTAACCTGAGAGTCAAGATATTCTCTTTAAAATTGGTTGGGCCAGGTCTGATTGCATTCTTCATCTTTATTGACATATATTGAGATTATAGGGAGAGAAATCAAAGGCAATTGTTCTTTTGAAGGTCCCTTTGGTTTTATGCAGATAAGGGAAAATCCCTTTCAAAGTGATCTCCGATGGCCTTTAATTAAAAATATGACCAAGGGGTCATATTTTGGGGTAAAATTTCCTTAGCTTTTTCACTGTGTGTGTGTGTGTGTGTGTGTATGTATATATATAGAGAGAGAGAGAGAGAGAGAGACTGAAATAATCCAAGGGTCCTTAAAACTATTATATGGAAGAGAACCGTCTGGAAGAACTTTAAATTCCCTTGAAGTGCAACTTTAAGTGTATTTAAGTGTATAACCATATACACATATACCATATAAAAAACTTTAATATATTCAGATAGTGCCAGAATTTATATACAAAAGGAAACTCCATTAAAAAGTAAACTATATTCATATAAGGAAAGCCTGTGATGGATATGGTAAGTCTTAACTGATTTTCAGAAGCAAAGGTAAGCTTCTGAAAAGTACATTTAAACTATATTCCTATTTGGCACTGTGTGAGGGAAAATAAGTCTACAGTTATAATAAAGTATTTAAAAATATTATAGCATTAATAAAAATTGACAACTTTTATGTGAAACTGTCTTTAAAAACACTGCCACCCAAATCTGGGGGAGGTGTGTATTTGAGAAATTCCTCCCACCTCCCCACATAGTGCTATGTGGAAGAAACTTTTTCTCAACTGTAAACCCTTCTTGATCTTTATTGCAATACATTGAGATTACAGGAAGAGGAATGAAAGGGTATTGGTATCCTTGGGGGCAGCAGACACCTGGTTGGGTGGCAACACTTTGCACGTTCTGTAGACTATTAAAACCAGTTCATGGATGGTGGTCTTCTATTGGAAAACCACCATCTGGCTCTTAGAAATGGCCATTAGAAAGAAAGACAGAAAGTGATACCTCTGATCTCCTGTACTGTCGTGGCCGAAAACTCAGTTTTAAGGTTTTGTTGGGGTTCCTTTGGTCAAAGTTTCATCAGCAGAGGTTGGGGAGGATGGGTAGGATTTTGTTTTTAGTTCAAGCTATGATAACCAAAGATTGGAGGAATTTCAACATTTCGGGGAAAATATTGTTGAAAATGTCTTCAATAATAACATTTCACTGAAATGATATATTGCCATGGGACAAGTGACAGAGCTTTAGAGAAATAAGACCACATTAAAATATTCCTCAAAGGTAATATTGTTAATATTTACTCTACAATTTTTCCAGAATAATGCAGCCTTCATTCCTACAAGTAAACATATGATTATGAAGTAAAATTTCACTAAAAATTAAAAACAATAATAAAAAACATGCAACTAAACCATTTGGCATTTTTGAAGATTTCAGATCATATTTCTCAATTAAAAATGATTTA
Source organism: Otolemur garnettii (assembly GCF_000181295.1). Taxonomy (NCBI): domain Eukaryota; kingdom Metazoa; phylum Chordata; class Mammalia; order Primates; family Galagidae; genus Otolemur; species Otolemur garnettii. The sequence goes on along the minus strand of NW_003852428.1, from coordinate 1,007,881 downwards.
TGGTGCTGGGCACTGCAATGTAAAAATATCCAATACTATTAAACATATTTATAGCCTATTTAGCTTAAGAAATATTTGATCAATGACCATTTTCTAGAATTAGAATCATAAAAATCGACTGGGCTCACCAATTTTCTGAAAGTGTTAAGATAAAAGTTATGACTTTTCAGAAAAAAAAAAAAGATAACCCTTAAACTGCCTTTAGCAATATTATAAAATTCTTACTGGGTCTTCTCAATTATAGCTAAACATTAAAGATCAGATCTTATTTAAAAGGAAAGTAGCACTATGTAAAATAAATCATATTCAGAGAACAACATTGGCTATTTTTTTCAATACTACATCACAATAACAAAATTTCTGTCACAATAAGAAAAATACACTGCTCTTTTAAATTAAAAATAAATCTAGAGAATATACTATAATCAATAACTTATGATCTGACCCAAAAGATTTAGAATCCTAAACAAAATAGCAATAATAAATTTAAGGGCTACATTTATTGAATCTTGTTAGTTCAAAGTAGTCAAAAGTAGTTAAGAAGAGACCTCATATCTAAAAATAGGTGGCCGTTGTGGTGGGTGCCTGTTATCCCAGCTACTTGGGAGACTGAGGCAAGAGAATTGCTTGAGCCCAAGAGTTTGAGATTGCTGTGAGCTATGATGGCATAGAACTCGTCCAGGGACAACAAAGTGAGACTCTGTCTCAAAAAAAAAAAAAAAAGTAGTTAAGTAAAATGTAAATGAAAGGACAGTCCAATAATATTTTTCTTATTACCTGAAGGATGTTTGTTTTTATTTTTAATGCTTTTGATTTCTAGAGTTCTATAAATAAAAAAGAACTGAAAAATTCTTATTGATTAATATAACTAAAGAAGACGTACTAGCTGAATGGATTTAGGTGATTCACACATTGAAATTTCTGCCAGTAGTTCATGAATGAACATTATACTCATTCAGCATAATTTCTTAGATTATCTTGTTATCCTTTTATTCATGTTGTGTAACATTAAAATTAGTGTGAAGTTCAGAGATAACATATTGAAATTTGCTATATTTGAGCAAATAAATAGTTTATGAAATTTATTCTTAGGATAAAAGATCATTTTTATTGCCATTCTCTAGAAAAACAGACCGTTAGCCATCTATCTTTCAATATACAATGTGTTTGTTTTAGTATGATTATCTCATATTTAGACGGATAAATATTCTGAAAGGCAGGTGTGTTTTGATAAAAGTGTGATTTCTAGGAAAGTTACTTTAATGCATTAATTATGGAAGAAGGTTGACCTGAAATGGAAAATACAATGGTGTATTTGTATAGTAAAAGACCCAAAGGAGATTAAAATTTTATACTTTTGCCTAACCTTGCATTTCCTCTATGTCTCCTGAATAACAACAACAAAAAAAAGTTCACTGTATTAGAACTAAATAGATTTGTTTTCTAATCAGAGTTGTTATATGAAATGATAGGCTAGTGATATGTTTTATTTCTTTGGGAGTTAATTTGTTTAGTTGAGAAAGAAGGGATTTTTATGGTAAAGTCTATTCTTAAAATCTTTACGAGTCTATCTAACTCCTTTGTAATTGGAGTTCTCACTCAATTTCTAGGGATTACAATATTTGTTGAATTTTAATCAATAAAATTTTCCTTTCTTCCTGTGTTGAATTCATATTTATATTTAATTTACTACTCTTTATGTACTACAGAAAGCTACTACTAAATGTATACAAATTGAGGATGTTAAAATTGAAAAAATGCATAGCACTTGCATGTCTCTTCGCTGAGTTTTTCTTAAGATTTAAAAATTAATATGAAAGACAGTAACATCTATGAATGTCTATAAAATAATTGTGATAATTTTGTTAAAAATTACATGTGTTAAGAATTGTATGGTAAAGTCCAACCTATCCCCACTTAGTAGCTATGTTAATTTAAGTAAATCATGTTTTTTTTTATGAGTAATAAGATCTAAAAATATGGGGTAACAATATAAATATAACCCTTTATAAACACAATCTTGTTCTATGTAACTGACAAATTATTTAAGAGAGAAAATTAGATGTGATTGCTTTGATTAAATTTCCCATGGTAGAATGAAAGAGTGGAATGTCCCTCAGAAGACCAAGGGGGAACTGTCAGTAAAAGAGGTAGGAAGAGGATGCACTTGGCTCTTAGCCACGCCCACACTACTGGATGTTGTTTGGGGCCACAAATTGAATTTGTGAATTTTGAGAGATGCCTATAATATTTGATGCATTACTGGATTACCTAAATTTTTTGTATCAAAACTTGAAACATTTCATAATGAACTTTTGTGAGTCAAAAGTAATCCTGGAGAGAATTAGTAACTTCATTTGACTAATTAGGATTCAAAAGTGCTCATAACTTTCATGTGCCTAATATACTTAATTTTGTTTTTACAATGAGAATTATTCTACCTAGAATTGGGTAGTTATACTTTTACCAAATTTGCTCTTTTCCTGGTTGCTAGGCACTCCAGTGTGAAACAAGTAGTAAATAGTTCAAAATAACCATCTCCTTGAAATATAAACTCCTAACATTGAATATACATCAACATCAACAATGCATATTTTATGAAAATATTATCATTCCAATTTTATATCCTTATTTCTTATTGAAATGTTTGTCTGTATCTAGACTATGTTCTAACTGTTTTAAAACTACTAGAACTATTTAAAATCCATGTCACCAAATTGGTCTCATAATTCTTAAAAAATTCAGTGTCATAGATTAAGTTTATTTTAATAATAAAAAATCATGTACTGTAATAAAATTACAGATACTTCACAAAGAATTCTTCACAAGCCCTTAACACTAACAAGATGATACTAAGTTTATTTCAATTAAAATATAATTAATGATAGAAGTTCTCATTTTTAATTAATATTGATAAAAATTCAGAAGACATACTGCCTTGTATAAAATTAATTTGATGACAACATTTTAAGTATCTGTTATGTCTGTATGAAACCATAAAGTGTATTTTCATTATCTTCCTCACAGAATCAGAGACAGGTTGGCTATTTTGTATTTAATTAATATGTATTAGTTCATTAACAATCACTTAATAAAAATATTTCCTTAGGCCCTAGTTTTCTTTTAAATTGACCATATATAAACATATAATTAAGAGATCATATTTTTATTAATGTTGTCATAATGTTTTATCATCCTGTAATTGAAGACCCTAAGAATATAAAGAGATAATTTGGTTGTTATAACTTTTGAAAATAATTTAAAGTGAATCAATGTTCCTAAATGTGTTGGTTAGGCATTGCTACTCATAAATACATCCAACACCTACTTACTTAACTCCAGTTCCTTAACTCATAATTCTGTAGCTGGCTGGGATTCTTTGTACATATATGGTTAGTTACGCTAATCTTTACTTGTTCTTTCATAAGTTTTGGTCCTGTCTGCACCAATCTTGACTGACTGGGCTCTCATCCCTGTGATTTCCCATCCTCAAGCAGGCCAGTTTAAACTGTCCACACAGAGGAGGTGGGGTAGAAAAGAAAGCAAGTGTTCCTAGTCTATGAACACTGGATTCAGAATTGGCGCTGAGTAACTTCTGCCACATTCTACTGTATAAAAAAAAGTCACAAAACCCAAGAGTATAGAAATTCTACCTCTTGAAAGCAGAAACTGCAGGGTAAAATTGTAACACGTGAATACAGGAAGGGTGGAGAAATGATAACACTGCGGTACTCAGTCTACCCTACTGCCAAAACCTGACTCTGAGACTTAAAGGAAGTCTTATAATTTTCCAAATTATAACAGCTCTCAAATTGTCATGTCTCTTGGCATCTTCTTTTCCCCAAAATAGTCACTACATCAAAAACACGTATGTTAGATAGCAGAGGGATTTCACTGGAAATCTTTATCCTGAGAGATTTCTATTAATAGTGTCTTAGTTAATTTCTGACAGTCTAACCTTTAGGATCTGCTCATAAATACTGTGACATTAACTGGCATACTTGTGTCCTGGGTCAAAGTTTAAAGTTTTGTATCATTGACAGAGGAGAAGGCCTTTTACCCCTCCTATCCTATACAATTATTCACGTATTCTTAGGGACCATACCACATGCACTCATATAGAAACACAAAGGCACAAAATATGCCCACGCCTATAATCACATCTCCATTCCCCTTGCTGTATCTGTACTCATACTTCTTGTCATTTAACTTTGCAATTCCTTTCAACAAGATACAGTTACTTCTTCATCCCTTAAGTACACATTGATCCTGTAACAAGTTTTGGCCAATATATTGCACCCAAAATAACAGTGTGTTAATTCTGAACCTGGGTATCAAGACAGTTTACACATTGCTGCTAGCCATCCTGAAACTTGCTATACCACAGGAACAAGTCCAGAGTAGCCTAGTCCCATCACAAGAAATGCAGCACCCAGCCACTTGATCGTGTTAACTAATGCCTGAGCAGCCACCAGATATGCCAGTGACTCTATTGGAGACAACCTCGTCCCAAATAACTCAACAGCTTACCGTGGACATACAAGTTAGCCCAAACAAGAACACTTAGACCTGATCACTGTTTGTCAAGAGTGCCCAAATGATTGACGGATTTGTGGATAAAAACTGTTGTTATAACATTATGGCCACTAATTTTAAGCACCATTTTTTAATAGGTAAATCTAATAGATAGTACCACGTGTGTGTTAAATAAGCCAAAACATAGGAAAAATAAAAGACATCATTTAGGTGTATAAAAATCATTACTCCTATCAGCAACTGATAGATAATCATAACAGTTTTCTACATTTTTTTAAATTTTAATAGATTAAGGGGGTACAAGTCAAATTGTTACACGTATGTATTGCACAGTGGTGGAGTCTGGGCTTTAGGAAGACCCATGACCAGTCCTGTACATCATTCCCTACAGTTAACTTTTCATCCCTCAGCTCCTCTCAGCCTCCTCTTTATGAGTCTCGAATGTCCATCATAACATCTATGTGTCCTTGTGTAGCCATAGTTTAGCTCCCACATGTGGGACATTTAATCTTCTGTGCCTGAGACTCTTCATGTAGGAAAATGGCCTGCAGTTTCATCCAAGTTATTGCAAAGGACATTATTTCCTTCTACTGCTAAGTCGTACTCCATGGTATATAATCCACTCGTCAACTGACAGACACTTATGTCGATTCCATATTTTTGTGATAAAACTTTGTATTTTAAAGTACATTTTTAGCTCATGCATTTTTCATCCTTTGTATAATTTTAATATTATATACAAAAAATTGATTCTACAAGTTGCATCAAATGGGTTCACCAGTATGCAAAACAAGTACTTCCTGATGGTCTAATACCTTCAGGGCATTTGCATTTTTAATCACAGCCTAACATATGCACTGCCAGGATAGTTAGTTACTAGTCTGAATTCTTCTCTGCTAAACCTATATTTTGCTTTAGTCAGATACACTATGAATTTGAATTAGGCCTCCTTTGGTTTTTTCACCTGTCAAACTCTATCCTATTATAACAACATCAAAAGCTTAACTTTCTTCTCTGACCTAATTTTTTCTCAAGTGGCCAGATAAAAGAGAGTGAAGAATAAATTATGAAACCATCAGTTGCAACACAAGTGTGTAAATATGAAAAGAGGTTAATGAGAGGACAAAGATCAAACAAGCTCAACCAAAATAACAAGCCGACTGTTCTTAATGACTGAAAATGTTCACAAGACTTTTGCTTTTATCATTTAAAATAAAACATCCCGAAACACAAGGAATTATACTGAAATATGAATGACTACTACCTTGAGGACAGAGTTCACTGTCCTTATGTTTTATCTTCATGCTCTCAAACTCAAAATCAGAAGCTGATTTCTCACAATACCCTCGTCATCAAATCACAGTGATTATTCTTTATTTGGTCATTCTTTCAAGGTTTATTTAATAGTAATAGGAGCAAAATATTACCTTCCTTTATGCTTCCTTTAACTAGATCGTGTGAGTTCATATTTATTTAACTACACAAAACTAAAACAGAAACATCAGATGACACTATAAAAAAGAAATCAGCCTACCACCATTGAGCAAATTCCCTAATCGCCATTACACATGTTTGATGAAGGACTTCTTGTTTATATACAGATCTTATTATAAATTTGACCTATGTAAATCATTTTAATAGTAAGTATATGGTAAACGGTAACTCTGCATTTTGCTAAATGTAGCTATAATCTTAAAGTAGGTGACATGAATTTTATAAGCCACCTTTCCTAAAATCTGAATATTTCTATAACAAGTTAAAGCTTAGCCCTAATGCTAAACACAAACACCAACAGCATTTATCCACCATTCCTTAACTTAAAAACTGAGCTCTGGCTTCCTCTTGGAAGAACTTTCAATGTATAGACTCATATAACTTTATAACTTGAATATAATTGAATAGTTTTTACTCCTTAAGACAAATCATTTTTTTTCTTATATAGTTGCAATAATACAAATAAGCTTAACAAATTATTTTAACCATTTTTTTTTTCTGGTTGTTTTGTTCCTTTGATTTTTTTTTTTTCTGTAAAACACTTTCAGTTCCTAGGCTGCGGATCTCCACCTCTGCCTCTCATCTGTATCATTGTCACTCCTTTTTTTCCTCTTATATACAATTCTTTAGGCAGGTTAACTCACAACAAAAGCAGGAAGCTTCTTTTCTATCTATGTTGAAAAATTTTCTGAACATAAGAATGAAAAGTCTATTACAGTGAAGTTATGATGTGCTAGATACGTAAGAATCACCTATTGAATTTACTCAAATTAAATCACCTTGGTTTATTACACATAAAGGTTATTCTTTATGTTGAGATTAGAGTAAGAAATCACTATTTAGTTTCCAAGGTGCTTAATCATGTGCCATTCTTTAAATTTAAGGTCTGTTTTATATTAATAACAATCAATATTAAAGAAATATAATTTTCGGTATGGTGTGCTTCTGATACTATGAATACAGTGTCTCTATATTTCTAGACTGTGTGCTGCTCCACACTTTGATGTACGTGTATACTTGCTTTGCTAAAGAATTAAAAGGTTGGATAGTTTTTCCAAGCTTTCTTCTAGTAACTTTATTGTTTGTGTCTTAAATTTAAATCTTTTATCCCAAGAGAATTAATTTTTATAAGTGATGGGAGGTATGGGTTCAGTTTTAGTCTTCTATATACGTCTAACCAGTTCTTCCAGAACCATTTATGTGTGCTTTTATTTGGTTTATCAAAGTTCAAATGGTGATATGTGGCTAAGTACATGTTAAGGTTCTCTACTGTGATATGTGGCTGAGCACATCTCTAGGTTCTCTACTGTGATGTGTGGCTGAGC
>NW_003852428.1:991132-998407 GCF_000181295.1 Otolemur garnettii | reverse complement strand
AGGTTCTCTACTGTGATATGTGGCTGAGTACATCTGTAGGTTCTCTATTCTATTCCATAAATCTATATCTCTGTTTTTGTGCCAGTACCATGCTGTTTTTATCACTCTAGACTTCTAGTATATCCTGAAGTCTGGCAACATGATGCCTCCAGATTTGTTGTTATTTCTTAAGATTGCATTAACTATTAAGGTTTTTTTCTAATTCCATGTAAAACTAAGTACTATTTTTTCAAGTTCTTCAAAGTATGACATTGGCATTTTAATGGTACTGCATTGATTCTGTAGATTGCTTTCATAATATGAATGTTGTAATAATGTTGATTCTTCCCCGCCATGAACATGGTATGTTCTTCCATTTGCTAGTTCTTTTCTTAAAAGTGTTTCATAATTCTCTGTGTAGAGAGCCTTCAAGTCTTTTGTCACATATATTTCCAAGTAATTCATTTTCTTTGAAGCTCCTGTGAAGGGAATTGTGTCTTTCATTTGATTCTTGATGCTGTTGCCTTGGGAAAATAATTTATGAAGAAGACTCCCTTGACATTGCAGCAATACCAAAAATAGATAAATGGAACATGACCAAACTTAAAAGCTTCTGCATAGCTAAGGTTACAGTAACTAAAACAAATGGACAACCCTCGGCATTGGTGAAGAAATTTGCTTGCTATAAATCTGTAAAAGGGCTGATAACTAGAATCTACAGAGAACTCAAACTAATCAGCAAGGAAAAAAGTAAGAAATCCTGTTTATAAGTAAGCAAGAGACTTGAGTGGAAACTACTCTGAAGATGATAGATGAATGGCCAAGAAATACGTGAAAAAATGCTCATTGTTCATAATCATCAGAGGAATGCAAATCAAAACCACTCTGAGATATCACCTAACCCCAGTGAAAATAGCCCACATCACAAAATTCCCAAGCTGCAGAAGTTGATGTGGCTGTGGAGAGAGGGAATATTTTATAATATTGGTGGGATTGCAAACTAATACAACCTCTAAGGGAAAAGTATGGAGAATCATTTTTTTTTATACAAAAGGTCTTTATTGGTGGAGGAGGGAGGCTGCACAGCAGCACCAAGGAGGAGAGAAAAAGAGGAGAGAGTGAAGAGGAGAGAGAAGGAGAGTGAGAGGGGGGAGAAGGGGAAAGAGACAATAGTATGGAGAATCTTAAAAGAGTTAAAAGTGGACCTTCCATTTGATCCTGCAGTCCCATTATTAAGTATCTACCCAGAAGAAAAAATAATTCCATCATAAATACATTTGCACCAGGATGTTTACCACAGCCCAATTCACAATCACCAAGATGTTGAATCAACCAAAAGCATATCAACCCATGAATGGATTAACAAACAGTGGTATATGTGGACTGTGGAACACTGTTCAGCCATAAAAGGATGGAGACTTTACATCTTTTGTATTTATCTAGATAGAGCTGAAGCACATTCTGCTTAGCAAAGTATTATAAGAATGAAAAGCAATGTACTCAAGGTATCAAATGTACTCCATACTGATATAAAACCAATAGATAAATAACTATATGCCCACATGAGTGAAAAACACAATTATATTCAAGTGGGGGGAGCAGGGAAAGGGGAAAAGGGAGGAGATGGGGGATTGGTAAACTTTCATCTAATGTGCACTATGTAAGGGTATTCAGCATGTGCCCTGGGTCAAGGGCTCAACTGCAACTTGAACTTTACCTTAGGAATGCAAACAATGCAACTTAATCATTTTTACTCTCATATTAATCTGAAATTAAAAAAGAAAAAAAACAGTTTTCTTAATTCTCAGAGACATGAATTTGAGAAATTCCTCTCATCTCCCATCTTAGTGCTGTGTGGAATAAACTCTGTACTGTAAAAAATTTAAAAATAAATAAATAAATAACCAAAGGTTTGATAAATATCCCCAACCTAAGAACTGTAACTATTGTAATTACTTCCTTTTCTGTTGACTTGTATTCTATAATTTTAAATGAGGGAAAGATAAGAATGTTAGAAAATTCTCTATCATTTTTCTCCTGGCAATAATGGTATTCTGTATGAACCTCTGCAGTGCATTTTTCATTTTATTTACACTCAAGTTTATGAAGATATACCACACATTACATTAAGTTTTTGTTCTTCTTACTTCTAAGTAGTGTACATTTGTGTGCTTGTTGTTTTGGCAGAAGTGTATGGGAAATGTTCTTCTTACCTGGTTTATAATCATGGTGCTCTTTATCAGCAAATAAATGTTGTAATTATTTATAGACATAGGTATAAAGATTTTGATTATAATTGCTACCAGAGGTTGACTTTTAAATGTGATTCTAATTTTATATTTATGTTCTCCCAATACTGTTTATATTGTAGTTACAATTTACTGTAACATTTTTCTCTTTTTGAACATTTAATCAAGAAAAAAATCTCAATCTTTCACATCTCCATATTGAGCTCAGACATGATTTGGATAAGTCTTAATCCAATATTATTTGTTCTGGAGAAACCATATGATAATAATAATGACAATAGATCTCTCTATGTTTCAAACTATAAACAAATATAAAATTCAACACTTTCTAAATATAATAGTTAAGTTCTTTTCCATTTTGATTTACATCTTTTATTTATAAGCTATATTTTAATTAAAACAATTGAGTAGGGGGAAGAGCAAGATGGCCAAATAGAAACCTGCTGTGATCATCTCTGGACAAACACCAAATTCAACAACTATCCACTTAAAGAAGCACCTTTAGCAGAACTAGAAATCACATGAGCAATCAGAGTACATGGCATTTTACAAAGGCACATGTCAAATCTACTGAGTATAGAGTATAAATGTATCAACACAATAATTAAGAAAGTGTGATGAAGGCTATGTTAACCAGTTTGTTGTAAGTATTTCAAATTGTATATAAAACCAGCACAGTGTACCCCATAAATACATTAATGTACACAGCTATGATTTAATTAAAAAAAAAGTTATTGGCCATAAAGAGATAGAGATTTGGGTAGAAAACTAATTCAAATAGATAATCACAGAGAACTTTCCAAACATAGAGAAAGATATCAACATTCAGGTACAATAAGGTCATGGAACACCAAGTAGATTTAACCTGAAGAAGATTACATCAAGAAAAAATAATTTAAAAATTAATAGAACGACTGTATTAAAGAATTTTGTAATAATCAAGATCTCAAATGCTATGGATTTTAAAAAGGGGCCTAAGGGATCAAGATAAAAGAAAAGAAAATAAAGGTGCTCCAATACATCTGGCAGCAGACTTCTCAGTGCACACCTTACAGGTCAGGACAGAGTGACATGATGTATTCAAAGTGCTAAAGGACAAAAAACTTAACACCAGATGATTTTATCCTATAAAAATATACTTCCGACATGAAGGAGGAATAAAGACTTTCCTAAACCAACAAAAGCTGAGGTATTTCTTCAATACCAGAATTGTCCTACAAGAAATGCTAAGAAGAGTTCTACCATCTGAAAGAAAAGGGCATTAATGAACAATAAAAACTACTGTGAATGTATACAACTCACTAGAAACAACAAGGACACAGAATAATCTCTTTCTATAATTGTGGAGTATAAAACACTTAACTTTTGTGTTTTACACATAACTACAACAACTTTCTGAGAAATATATAGTACAAAAAGATATGGATTAAAAACAACAAAAAGTTAAAAAGCAAGAGAGAGGATGGAGTTAAAAGGTAAAATTTCTTTTAATTTCCTCTTTGCTTATTTTTGTTTTGATTATCAACAGTAATTATATGTTTAATATAGTTGATCATAAATATTTTTGCAAGCTTCATGATAACCACACCTCACAAACTTACAAAAGATGCACAAAAAAATAACAAGAAAGAAATTAAATGACAATACCATTAAAAATTTTATTTAACAAGGAAGAGAGAAAGGAAGGAAGGAAGAAAGAAAGGGAGGAACACAAAGTAGCCAGAAGTCAAGTAATAACATGGCAGTAGTATGTCCTTATCTATCAATAATAAAATTGAATGTGAATAGACTAAACTCACCAATCAAAAGAAATAGAGTATTATAAAAAACAAATAAACAAACAAACCCCAAGCATATGTAAAAAACAAATAAACAAACAAACCCCAAGCATATGCTGTCTGCAAGAAACTCACTTCACCTACACAGACATATACAGGTGGAAAATAATGGGGTGGAAAAAAGACATTCCATCTAACTAGAAACTAAAATGAGCAGAAATAGCTATAGTACTGCTCATTATAGTACTACTGTCAGATAAAAAAAAATTTAAGACAAAAACTGTACAAGGAGACAATGTCATTATCAAATAATATATTGTCAATTCAGTAAGGGGACATAACAATTCTAAACATGTGTCATTCAACACGGAAACATTCAAATATATAAAGCAAATATTTTCACAGCTAAAGAGAGAGATGTCATTTAAGAACTCAACATCCCACTTTCAGCATTGCACAGATCATCTACACAGGAAATCAAGAAAGATATTTTGGACTTAATCTGTACTGTAGACAAAGTGGACCTCAAAAGTTACAAAATCTTTCATCTAAAAGGTAGAAAATACACATTCTTCATGTCATCACATGGATTATTCAAGCAAAGAACTTATGCCAAGAAACAAAACAAGTTCCAAAAATTCAAAAAGTATTAAAGTTATACCAAGTGTTTTCTCTGGTCACAATGGAATAAAACTAGAAATCAATGATAACAATTGCCCAGACATGGAAGCAACCAAAGTGCTCATCAACCCATGAATGGATTAACAAACTTTGGCATATGTTTACCATGGAGTAGTATTCAGCTATAAGAAAAAATGGAGACATTACATCTTTTGTGTTTACTTGGATAGAGTTGAAACATATTGTTCTTAGTAAAATATCGCAAGAATGGGGGGGGGAGTATCCAGTGTAGTCAGTACTAATATGAAATCAATATATAAACAAGCACACATTCTCACGAAAGAAAAAACACAAGTATAGTCTGGCAAGGGGGAGGAGATAGGAAGGAGAGGGGAGCCAGGAGAAGGAAAAAGCATTGGCAGATCCCATCTAATGTGTACAATGTGAGGTTGTACAGCAGGCCCTCTTGGGTGAGGGGCTCAACTGCAACTTGAACTTTGCCTTGAAAATGAAAGCAAAGTAACCTAAATATTTGTACCCTTATAGTAATCTGAAATAAAAAAATAAATCAATAATAAAAGAAACATAGGATATTAGATACCTAGAAATTAAACAATATATTAGTGAATGCACAGTGCATCAGTGAAGAAGTTAAGAAGGAAATTTAAAAATATATCACAATAAATGAATACAAAAACACAACATATCAAAATATATGAGATACAGGGAAGGCAGCAACAAAAGAGTTTATAGCAGTCAGTGTCTACATCAAAAATTTAAAAAGCTTCAAATAAACAACAGAAAGATGCATCTCAAAGACAGAGAAAAACAAGAGCCAGCCAAACACAAAATTAGAGGAATAAAAGAAATAATAACAATCAGAGCAAAAAAATAAGTTAAATTGAAACAAAAAATATAAAAGATCAATGAAAGAAAAAGTTGGCATTTGGAAAAGATAAATAAAATATAAACAATTTTGAGCAGTGCTTGTGGCTCAAAGGATTAAGGCACCGGCCTCATATACCAGAGGTGGCAGGTTCAAACCCAGCTCCAGCCAAAAACTGCAAAAAAAAAAAAAAATATATATATATATATATATATATGTAAACAATTTAAACCAGACTAAGAAAAAAAAGGAGGAGGAAACCAAAACTCATAAAATCAGAAATGAAAAGAGAAAACAATCGATAACTGCATAAATCCAAAAGATCATGAGATAATACTGTGAGTGATTATACGCCAATAAATTAGAAAACACAGAGGAAATGGACAAATTCTTAGACATATACAAACTATAAATATTGAACCAGGAAGAAATCCAAAGCTCTAATTAACCAATAACAAGTCATGAAATAACTATTCCTCCAAAATCTAGAACAAGACAAGGATACCCACTTTCACCACTGTTATTCAATGTGGTAGTTTTAGTTACAACAACCAAAGGAAAGAAATTAAGAGGATCTGAACTGAGAAATAAGTCATGTTATCTTTGTTTGCAGATGGTAAAATCTTATATCTGAAGAAACACAACACTCCATAAAAAAATTAGAACTGACAAATTCAGTAAAGTTCCAAGGTACAAAATCACAATCAAATCACATAGGAGGAAATATTTACATACTACCCATCTAACAGGGTATGAAGGTCTAGAAAATATAAGGAACACTAACAACTCAATAGGAAAAAATTCAAATAATCTGATTAAAAATGGGCAAAAGATCTGAGTATATATTTCTCAAAAGAAGACATACAGATTTCCATATGTATGGAAATGAAAAATGCTCCAACATCATTGGTCATCAAAAAGTATGTGTCAAAATTACAATGTGATATCGTTTCACCCTAGTTAAAATGACTTTTATATTCTCTGTAGTGGTTTCATTAACTTACATGCCCACCAGCAGTACACAGGTGTTCCATCTTCTCCACATCCTCTTTACCATTTGGTATTGCATGTCTTTTTTATAGTTCATTCCTTCCTATTTTTGTATTCTGCTCATAGTTGGGCTAAAAAGTTGGATTTGTTAACTTCAATAAAGCCAGATGTGCTCCTCAGATCATAAAGATGTTTCTTCACAGACAGCACCAATATGTTTATCACCCTGAGCCTTTCACCTGTGGCTGCTTCAGCAGCAGCTCACGGTGGGTAAAAAGGAGGACAGGGCCCCAAATACTGGGGAGCTGTTTTTCTAGTCCCCTATGTCCTACAGTTCCCCCTGGTATGTTTCATTCTACTCCCAACAGCAAGTGCTCCACCTTGAAAGCCCACACTGTAAAAGACTCACGGTTTCCCTGCGGCCACTGGTACTCTAAGGCTCCTGTGGTCTAAGTAGGTGCTGCAGGGTGTTCGCTGTGGGTACAGCAATGTAGGGACTCAGGAGCTAAGATTTCTGGGCTGGTAAAGCTACGAAAAAGAAAAAAAAAATCTTGATTGTCTGCACACAAGGGAAATGCACCACACTTTTCGTGCAGAACACTGGACCAGTGAGCAGAGTACCACTGGGGGTGCTTCCTTCTGAGCCCCACAGGCTAGAACTGGTCAACCTGCAGCTCAGTCATACCAAACACTCATGCTTGGGAGCAGAGGAGGCTATCTCTCTGCAGCATTAGCATTGCATGGTTGGAAGAGGGGTGTTCTTTTTTTTTTT
>NW_003852428.1:977686-990894 GCF_000181295.1 Otolemur garnettii | reverse complement strand
CTTGAGCCACAGGCACCAAGCCGGAAGAGGGGTGTTCTTGTCTCCATGTTCTTTCTACATTTTCTGGGCTCTGCCATTGCTTCTGTTCTGGATTGGGGACACTCTTCTACCCTATGGACACTTGTCTGCATTCATGACTCTATTGAGAGTGGTGCAGACAATGTTGGATCACAAGCCTGGAGTTTTCTGGTGCAGGAGAGTGCACATCCGTTTCCCTCTGTCCTATAAATCATTTGTATCCTTTCGAGTCCTCTTCGGACAGCCCATCCTGTGGGTCAGAACACTAGGAATCTGGCTGCTTTCCTGTGGCTCCCTGTTCTCTTGTGGTTTTCACAGTATACATGAGTACTGAGGAATGTTCATGTGGGATCCAGTGGGATGGAGAATGGGGGTTGTGACTTCACCAGCAGGACAGAGGCACCCAGTATATGCACAGACAGTATGGCACTTGCCATCTCCACTCAGGCCTGTGGTGGTAAGACGCGACCCTACATATTACTGCCTTCCCAAGAAGTTCTCAAGTTGCTGATGTACCTGGATTTGTCAAGGCAGAAAGGAAATCAACAAATTGGGAGCTGGTAGAGTGCACAGGTATGAGAGGCAGAAAAGCAAATACCCCAAGCCACCTCTTATCAGACTCCAAAGCCCTTGGGGGGACTTTGCCAAAATCCTGTTACTTCTTTTTCTGCTCTGTAGCTTCTTCCTGTGGGATTTCTAGTAAGGATATGTTCTTGCACATTCCTCAATATTTCACCTGGGATATATTTTGTTTGTTTGTTTGTTTGTTTGTTTGTTTACCTAGAACTTTTTCATGTATTTGGCATGATGTGGTGACCAATGTTTCGAGTTGGCCATCTCGCCCTCTCCTCTTCTACCCAATTTTATTACTTTATACTTTTAAAGAATTAATTGATAAAACCTCATAAATAATTGAGTTACATGTGAGTATTAACTTGCCATCCAAAAATATGGGTTGAATTAAAAACCATGATATTGTCTCTCAGTTAATTTATTTACCTTAATCTCATTATTCTGCATGTCATGCAATCTACTCCAATAAAATTAATGTTTTTTCATAGAACAATGTAAGAATTATAATACCACTGAATCTTTGCAGAAGCTTTAAGATTTTTTTTTTTTCTGGGATCATTTTCCACTTGAAATTTTGTGGCTATGTTCAATGATCACAAATTCAGGGAAGTAGTCCTATACCACTCCATGTAAAACTGTACTCACTTTAAATCCCTCATTTTTACTTGCCATTTTTATTTATTTTCTCTATAAAATACATCTCCATCTAACTTCCATTATAGTTTCCATATTTACTCTGTTTACTTTCTACTCTCTCTAGGTTACCAACTTGGAATAAAAGGCTTTTGCTAGCTGTATTTCTTGTGTATCTTTAGCATACAAGTCATCAAGATATTTTAATTAATATTTCTTCTACTCCACTCACTCAAAAATAGACACATAAATCAAAGGGAAACAATAGAGAACCTTGAAATAAAGCCTAGGACAACTTATAGACAAAAGTTATGGATAACATGTATTTGACAAAATTCATAAGAATATATACTAGAGAGAGGATACCCTTTTCAGTAAATGATTCTAGGGAAACTGGATTGCTATGTGCAAAAGAATTAAACTGGATCACTATTTCTTACCATATACAAAAGTATACTGAAGATGGACTAAACACCTAAACATAAGATGTAAAACTACAAAAATACTAGAAGAAAACCTATAGAAATATCTGCTGGACAAATGTCTAGGTAAAGATTTTATGAATAAGATCTCAAAAGCATAGGCATCAAAAACAAAAATACATAAAAATCTTGTAAAAGCTTCTGTACAGCAAAAGAATTAACAAAGTGGACAAGTTGTAGAATGGGAGAACATATTTGCACACTGCACATCAGACAAGTTACTAATATCCCCGATGTTCAAAGAACTCAAACAATAGCAAAAGAAACAACCCCAATTATTGGCTTGGCGCCCATAGCACAGTGGTTACAGTGCCAGCCACATACACCCAGGCTGGTGGGTTTGAACCCATCCTGGGCCAGCTAAACAACAATGACAACTGCAACAAAACCAAAGAAATAGCTGGGTGTTGTGGCAGGCACCTGTAGTCTCTGGGAGGGACGTGCCTCAACTTGAGAGGTTGAAGCAAGAAAAACGCTTAGCCCAAGAGTTGGATGTTTCTGTGAGCTGTGACACCACAGCACTCTATGGAGGGCAACAGCAGTGAGATTGTCTCAAAAAAAAAAAAAAAAAAGAAACAAAGAAAGAAAAGAAAAACCAAATAATCCCATTAAAAGTGGACAAAAAATGAGAATAGATAATTTTTGAAAGAAGTGTGTAAAAGGCCAAGAGATATATTAAAAAACTGACCACAATTATTAATTACAGAGCAATGAACCACAATGAGACATCATTTTACTCCAGTCATGTGGCTATTTTTAGAGTCAGAACATATGTTGATGAGTATATGGAAAAAATAAATGTTTTATACATAATAATTAATAAGTTTGAAGTGGTATTGTGGTAGTCATCTATCTTTTTCAAAGTTGTTAAGAGGATTCACAATTTAATTAACCATTTACATGTAAATCAAGTTCATTATTTATTCAGTTAAAGGCAGATCACATACCCAGATATACACATCAATGATTAAGTGACAGCTTAAACACTCGAGAAATAATTTCAAAGTTTTCTTATGTCTAATGAAATATGTTACATTGACTCCACTCAGAATTCAGACCTAGTAGTAATTCTGAATTTTCAAACTCCTATATCTAACCCTTTGTAATTGCTATCAGTAAATTTTGTCTTCTTTTTAAATATAGAACATTTGAATTTTTATCCTTCCTACTAAACTCTAAATTACTAAAAGGATTGAAACACATGTAAACGTGCTCAGAATGAATGTATAGTCAGGAAATGTTTGGGCAAGAAATCCACACATGTGAATAACACTGGTAAAATCTGCTGCTCCTTTCACGCTGATGTGTGAAGAGACTCGTGAGACAGAAACAACCCCCTCCTGAAAGGGACAAAGCTGAAAAATGAAAGACTCTCCTTTCTTGACCTTAAAATAATCTAATATTTCTCCATTATTACACTGAGAAATCACTCCAGTTTTATTTTTGATCCCAGCTGAATAAGGGCTCACCTTCAGATGGCTGCCATTTTATGCTTTTTGTGCATAATAACTGCCTTGACATTTATGGTGCTCCAATGTGTCTTTCTTAATGTGAAGGAATCATCTGTGCATTAATGAACTAGCTCGATGTCTCTGCCAAACCTTTCAAAGAAGCAATTAAGTCTCTGTAAGAACTTTCATGAATGGCATGATTTATTGTAATCTAAGAAGGAGAAGTATAAACAAAAAGTAATTAATTTTAAAGGTGGCAATCAAGCAGTACAACATAAGAAGTACGTCTTTGAACTCCATCTACATAGAGCATAATAACAACATGCTACTTTTTAAATGTCTCATCGATTTTCAAATTGCACTTTGGGGAAAATGTTTAACTTTATTACTGTTCCAAAAAATTTAAATTAAGACAACGGGATATGGCTAATACCTGTCAACTAGAAAATATAAATTAGACACAGAAGGAATATGGACATTTGGGGTTGTTAAAGGATCAATGAAATGAATACCACTGGACATCGCTAATGGCAGGGAGGGCCACAGTTATGCTATTTGTTGATAATTTTTCAATATGACTTAGCCTAAAAGTGTCATATTCTGTATTTTATAAAGTACCCTTTGTAAATAACCATGAATATAGAATTAAATCCCAAGGATTACTGTGGCATTAATAAAATAATTTTTCATATCTACCAACAAAGTAAACATCTGTAATGTCTAAAAATAAATGAATGGTAAGTTACCAGGCCACCTTCAAAGTACTTCCCTTGGCCATCTGGTAACTATAGCGATATTCAGTGATAAGGTAGATAGCACTTTTTCTAGGATGGGTTCATGAACTTAATTGTCCAACTTCTTAAACTATGTTAATGCACAAGAGGAATAGTATCCAGCTCTTAAGGAATTACTTATAACAAATGCAGTTTTTGTACAGAACATATTGAACACTTCTGCGCTGGGTACCATCCTAACTGATTTACATGTAGTTCTCGCAAGGCCTATTTCTTGTGAGATCTAATATTTTTCTCCATTTATTGACAAAAATCATTTTGATTAAAGTGAATTGCTCAGGGTCACCCTGCTTGTGTGTGATGGAGCAAAGACCAGACGCATATCTGATTAGAAAAATCCATGCTCTTAACCTTTGAACCATACTAACTATACAGTGATGTAATCTCATTGAGAAAAAAACCCCTCAAATCCTGCCTCTGCATATAAATTAAATGCTTAATTTGTGTTGTTACAAACTAATAATCTCTTTCTCTCTCTCTTTTCTTTTTCTGCTTTTGCTCATTATTGTTGCTAGGTATATTAGTAATTTGAAAAAATAGCTGACTAGGTGAAGTGGTTACATGACTAACTTTTCCTCCAACCATTACAACATGTTTTTCACACCTACCAACAACGTAAACATGTTTTTGTTTTTTATGGTCCACTCTTTTCCTTGGCTTAGTCCTTGAGAATTTGAATCTTTCTGTGATTCCTTCATATATTGAATTCCTCTTCGATATCCCACACTACTAGGGGAGTCTGGAATGTGAGAGTGGCTTTGAAGAGATGTGTAAGAAAAAAATTAGTGTTAAGTCTATAAATTTTCTCTATGATTTGTTTAGAAAATAAATTAAAGATGCTATTATCAATTATTTTTAAAATATAAAAACACGGTATGTTTTGATAAAAATTTAGAATATTTTTTCTTTTCTTTTTTGGGGGGGAATTATTGAGGGTATACAGTATTTTTTCTTGAATGTCCATGATCTTCCCTCATCCTCCTGGAATGTTTGATTTGATTTTTGAAAGTCCCTTTCAGTGTCAGCCTGTTGGTATGTCATTTTTTGAATTCTCAGACATGGCCTTTTGTCTCTTATACTGTCTTTTGTGACATTTACTATAATATGAATTAATGTTTTGATTTGCTTGGTGTTTCTTGTCCCCATTAGGCTGAGAACACTGTGAGAACTCAGCAGCAAAGCTGGCCATCATCCTCTGTTCTGCATTACCAAGGCAGCACCATATCTGGCATGTAACTGGTATTGAGTGTGTATTTGTTGAATGAACAAATGATAAAAGAATCAGTGGCTGCCTCAAATGTGAGGAATATATTCATTGTTCTGATTAAATACAATGCATATATATTATAGCAATCTGAGGAGAATATCAAAAGCACTCATGTCACACTGATTTTAGGCATCTGAACTGAAGAGTGATTATTTACAAAGTGGAGGTGTACAGGAGTTAGAGTTGATTCTGTGTAAGGTAGAAGAGGTAACATTCTCTGGATGAATTGTCTACAACACACTATTTTTTACACAGAAATATTTCTTTGGCTTCATTATCTGCTCTTGACTTTTTTGTGTTTATCATCCAGCAAGGTGAATAGTGTGGGCCAGAGGTAAGCATATCTGACTTCAAAAATGTAAAGTAGATAGCTCTTATTGAGAGTAAGAAATTTAAAGGCGGTAGAAATTGATCTTGTTTGTTTCTGACAAAATAACTTACATTATAAAGCGTTTGGCCACCACGTCTTAGGTGCTCTTTCTGGAATATTAGAAGTTGAGTAATGGTTCAAGTTAAATACACAGACCTATTAAGCTAGTTTTCTTTTTTTCCTTAATTTCCTTTTTGTTTTTCAATTGTTCTGTTCTCAGTAGTCTTGGGGGAGGCTAGGAAGTTATGGAAAAAGTTATTTTCCTTTTTTACCTCCACAAGATACTGGTAGATGTAAGGAAGAAGCTTGATGCCATGATCTGCCTCACACATCATAAAAATTTAGCTCTCCAAAGCAAAATAATGCATCTTTCAGAAATTACTCAGTTTCCTAAAGCTATAGGATGAAAGTGTGACAGTGGATGAGAAGTAGAGAGATTTGATGGATTTTTATTTAAGCAAAAAAATAATGCCATGAAAGTGATTGAATGATAATTTGAGGCTAGATGTTGTCTTCTGGTGTTTGCAGTTAGCATATTAAAGTGAGCAAAAAATTGACCAGGGTGATTTGCACTGATAGTACTATTATCTCCTCCTTAGTCTGGGTAAAATAATATATTTTGTATGCTAAATATGTATAGAACCACCATGTTTCAAGAATAAAAAGTCTACACACAAATAATGTGATAAATCATGTTTATGTATAAATTAAACACATTAGTACCAGTTCCTTTAAAAAATGTGAAAATCCCTTTAATTCTTTTCAAAAATTAAATATGCTTTGAGTTACTGTGTAATTTTGCTGAGCATAGTTACATAATTTATTTTGCCTGTTAGCATTTATGGTAAAATAATGCTCTGTAATATAACCTCATTAGAAAAGGCATGATACACATATGCACATTTAAAATACTTCTTCCTTCATTTTCAAAATCACTTAACCATGATTACATCTTATCTGATTCTTCTGAAACAAACTGGATTTATTGTGTAAAAAGCAAATTTACTGGCTTGTCACCCGTAGCACAGTGGTCATGGCACTAGTCACATACACCTAGGCTGGCGGGTTCAAACCCAGCCTGGACCACCTAACCAATACAACTGCAACAAAAAATAGTCGGGCATTGTGGCAGGCACCTGTAGTCCCAGCTACTTGGGAGGGTGAGGCAAGAGAATTGCTTAAGCCCAAGAGTTTGAGGTTGCTGTGAACTGTGATGCCACAGCACTCTACCAAGGGCGACATAGTGAGATTCTGTCTCAAAAAAAGTCAATTTACAAAGTTCAAAGCTACTTCAAGAGAACATATTTTTTTTCCTCATACTCACAAAATTATTAGAAGTTACAATAAACAACAAAAGGAGTCATGGCCTGTCTAATAAACCTTTGGTTTGTCAAATTATTGAAGTAGTTTAAGCTATTAAAAGTAAAACCCTAAAATATCAAGTCTCTGCACTTAGTGTGGAATTTCTTTAGTTTCAAACAGTCATTCTTTAAGGAAGAAAAATATTGTTAGTTTATATTTTAGCAGTCTTATGATTACAAAAGAGTTAAGTAACCTAGCAACATGTAAATATAATGACAAGATGAGAACAAGTCTTCATTTTATATATATATATATATATTTTTTTTTTAAAGACAGTCTCAACTTTGTCACCCTCAGTAGAGTGCTGTGGTGTCACAGCTCACAGCAACCTCCAACTCTTGGGCTTAAGTGATTCGCTTGCCTCAGCCTCCCAAGTAGCTGGGACTACAGGTGTCCACCAAAACGTCTGGCTATATTTTAGTTGTAGTTGTCATTGTTGTTTGGCAGGCCCAGGCTGGATTCGAACCCACCAGCTCCAGTGGGTGGTGCCCTAGCTGCTGAGCTACAGGCACTGAGCCTATTCATTATATTTTAATAGAAACTGGAAATTTAAAAAAATTCAGAAAAATGTACATGCTCCAACAGGTGATATATTTTGGTTACAATAAAAGTATCAAATAAAACCCTATGAGTGGTAAATGAATTGTTTGAATTACAATAATGAATACTACTCAGATAAGTCTAAAGCTGGGGCTAATTAAGAAAAGAAAAACTTTGAGTACCTTTATTTTACCAGATGTATTCAATAACATAATTTAAAGGAAAAAATAGTGTCAAGATACGATAAAATTATTACATTTTATACCAGAAAATTATTTATATTCATATCTAGAGTATAGTCATTTGATCATAAGAAGTATAATGTGTGCATAACAAACAGTCAACACCACTTGTGGTGTGGCTGTAAAATTATGTTATTGTAATTTACTTTTTCATGTCTATATATCAAGTAGTTCCATGGAACATTCCCTGGGTTTCAAACTAGGAAAAAAAATCAATATTGTATAACTATAGAAGTCATCCGGGAAAAACCGTGTAAAATAGTAGTTGTGTTTTATTTGTGATTACATCTTAATTGAGCTTATTTGTTCAAACTAAACTACTTAGAGAGGTTTTTTGAATAAGTAAAAGTCTATTTTGCTATTTATTTCATATTTAATTCTGCAACACTGAAGGGGAAATTCAAATCTCCCACCGTATATCAGAAACACTGTGCCAGCCTGGGGTGCTCAGCAAAATTGTTACAAAGTAGATGAAGCAATGCCAAGGTAGCTGTGGGGACCAGTAAAAGTGCCCAGCCCTTTTTGGAGCACATCAGCACTTTGTTAACTTGAAACCGCGGGCTCAAACTTGCCTCCACAGCTTTAGGGCTGCTTTGGTTGTCTTATTCTGCCCTTTAGCTAATCGTGATAGTTAAATCCCCGCCTGCTGGAAACCGTCATATTAACATAACATGGGTTGCATGACAGCATGTGATGATGGTGGAGTGGCTGCTTGATTTGTTTCACTGTAAACAAGCAAAGACATTTTAAAACTTTGCAATACTCATTAGGAAGAGATTCAAAGCAACACCATATGGTGGGCAGATAGGGATTTTGCTAGCAAGACGCTTCTGTGGAAGAAAGTTCTCTGCTGCCCAGGAGCAAGTGCCCTTGTACGTAACCTCTAATAAACTTGTCTAACTCACCAACTGAATTGTCTGAGTTATTTTTTGGACTCTCGGTTTCCTCTCAGTTTGGAGGGTTTTCTCTACTGTCACATAGTTTCCCAAAACAAGTATGAATAGAAAATGTTTACACTGTATAAAATCTCACAAGGACTTTATCTGAATTAATAACCAAATTATTGAAAATGTGCTTTAATGACAAGTTATAATTGATTTGGGGGTGTAAGTTTATTTCCTGAGAATGTTAACATTCTCCGTTTAGAGTCTGGATACACATTGGCCAGATGCTTTTTCCAAGTAGTACAAGAAGTATGTAAATCAAAATTACAGAAGATGCTTGTTAAAAAGAGAGATTCTAACCAAGATGACTCTATGTACCTACTTTTTTCGTTTGACATAAATGTAGTCATTTTAAGGAATGTGTTATATGTGTCTGAACTTCAAGATTCCTCTTAACTTTGTCTAATTTTAAATGTCATATTTCAGTAGAGTAGTATTGATAAGGTTCTGGCACTCTTTATTATTTACAATTTATTTTTCCTATGTTATTTTATTTCAAATTAATATGAGGGCACAAATTTTTAGGTTACATTGTTTTCAATTCAAAGGTAAAGTTCCAGCTGTGTTGGAGTCCTTCACGCAGGGGGCGTGTTGAACACCCTCACCTCGTCACATTGGGTGAGATCCTGCCAATTAATTGCCCTCCCTTTACTGTTATCTCAAGAATGGAAAAAAAACATCTAATGTAATCAATAGTGATATGAAACCAATACATAAACAACTATATGCCCACACGAATGATATTTAGAATTTATTAATCGATATAATATTGGGGTTACTGTTAGGGTTATGGCTATTCTGACATGTTAGATGTGGAAAGATCTTCAGATATTTTTCCTTATGTTGATATTTGCTTTTGTGTGTTGACATTGTAGACATACACGTATTTGTTGTTATATTATTTATTTATTTTACATTATTGGATATGCTTATAGCCATCTTTATTCCTTCTAAATGATACAAAGTTGGAGGCTTAATACATAGCATATCTGGAGCTGAAGCAGGCAAATCTGTCTTCAGAAAATCTGATCCAGAGCTATTTGAACATACCATCCTTCAGAACCATTGCAATAAACGATAGAATCTTACCACAAGGATTACAGTCAACTCAAGACTTGAGTGTGAAAGCGTTGTGCCACTGATGTTTACATCCAATTTATTTCCCTGTCTGTTCAATACATTTTATTTCCAGAATCTGATTAGGTAAGTTTACCTTGAACCTAATGAATTTGGGTTTGTAGATTAATGTTATGTAACACACTTATCATGAAATGGACCTTATCTTGTAACTCTTAATGATGAAATATTCTCCTCAAATGTACATATTATGTTTTAGATGCTTATGATTTTCCATAACCGTATACACTATTATTTGTAAAATTCAAGATAATAAATGATCATGATTTTGTATAATTTATTTTTCCAGCTGTCAGAGAATAGACTACAGATTTAAGTGTAGGTAGACAATACTTCTTTCAGTCCACTTGATTTTTAAATGTCTTATTTCTTAGGACAGGAGTTTCTTCCCACTAGTTGTCAAGTCACCTTGAAAATCTAGGAATAATTTACTCTCTAAAAAATCCTTTCTTCATGATTTGACATGTACTGCATAAAACATTAAGTGAATGAATAAATAGATAACGAGTTTATAATAATGTTAGCAAGCCAGACAAAACAAATAATTGAAGTTGATACCCAAGAATTTATAAAGTAACACTTCCCATTTGCCCTTCATTCTTTCTTTCATTTTTTCAATTTTACCAAGCCTTGAGTGGCTTCTCTATTATTTTTATTTTTCACTATTGTGAGCACATAATGATTGTATATCTTTATAAGATAAATGTGATGTTTTGATACAGATGTAAATGTGAATTAATCCAATCAAGGTCACATCACCTCTGGCATTGATTATTTCTTTGTGTTAGGAATATTCTAATTCCACTTTTTTAGCTAATTTAAAGTATATCTATGTATTTGTATTAGAGTCACTTTCTGGTACTATTCAATATTATGCATTCTATCTAACCATGCAACTCTATTTTTATCCTCATTAGCGTCCCCCTCTATCCTCTGCCTTGTCTATCCCTTCAAGTCTCTGGCAGCCATCATTCTATTCTGTCTCCTTAGCATAAGTTGTATTTACTATTTAGCTCCCACCCATGAGTGAGAACGGGGGAGACTCGATTTTCTGGGCTGGGCATATTTCACTTTACATAATGTTCTCCAGTTCCATCCAAGTTACAGCAAATGATAGGATTTAATTTTGTTTGTGGCTATATAATATTTTGTTGTGTATACAGAGGGTGCCAGAAAATATATACACATTTTAAGAAAAGAAAAATTGTATTAAATTTATAATGCTCAAGTCAGGTTTGACTTCTGTAATTATGAAAGGTTCTCAGTATGACTTGATTCATCTTTTGTTACAGGTACAAATCAAGTATTACAATTTCATATAGTTTTTTTTCCTTTCTTAAAATGTGTATATATCTTTTGACACCCTCTGTATATACCCAAATTCCCTTTCTGCACATCCATTGATGGACATGTAGGTTGATTCCGATGTTGGCTACTTGTGAATGGTGTCGCAATACACATGGAAGTGCAGATGTTCTTTTGAAATACTGAATTCCCCTTCTTGGAATACACCCAGGAGTGGGAATGCTGGGTCATATGGCAGCTTTATTTGTAGTTTGTTGAGAAACCTCCACACTGTTCTCCATAGCATTTGTACTAATGTACATTCCCTCCAACCATTTACGAGGGTTCCATTCCTCTACCTCTCTGCTAGATTTGTTATTACCTGCCTTTCATAAAAGCCATTTTAACTAGGGTAACGAAACACCTCTTTTTAGTTTTTGTTTGTTTTTCTCTGAAGACTAATGATGTTCGGCCTTTTTCATATATTCCTGTGAGTCATTTATATATCTTTTTTAGGGAAATGTATATTCAGAAACTTTGCTCACTTTTTATTTGAATTATTTGATTTTTTTGAGTCATTGAAGTTACTTTTATATTTCAGTTATTAATCCTTTGTCAGGAGGGATCCTTTGTAAATGTTTTCTCCCATTTTATAAGTTGTATTTTTAATTGGTTGATTGTTTTCTTTGCTGTGAAGAGGTTTCTAGCTTGATGTAAACCCATTGCCCAATTTTGCTTTGGTTTATTGGACTTTGAGGGTATTAATCAAGAAATCCTCGTCCAGACACAAGAGTCTAGGAACTAAAGCCTGAAGCAGAGGCCTCATTCATCTGCTTGCTGCTTTATTTTACTGAAGCTGAGCTGGTAGCAATACACTGTAAGTCCACTGGCTCTGAGCCAGAGCACCTGTAGGAATTACCCAAGTATTGCACCATTTGTGTCTAAAATATCTTATAAATTTAATTTAGGCCCTAGACTACTTTGTGTCAGTCAGTGGCTAACTGGAACTCTGATTTCAAGGTGGAGGATTTCCGTCCAGTGGGGTTTATCTAAATAATCACTCTGTGGCACTGGCAGTATTCCACCTAGTGCTATCTTCCTCTGTGCCAGGGGAACCCTAAGTTTCAATGTAAAGTCCCACAATTGCCTTTCTTTCTATTTCCTCTCCACTTGACGTGCTTGTGTGGCACTGCTATCTCACTCTGCCTTCCTAGCCCCTCTTTCTATCAATCACTAAATAAAATCCCCAGATACTATAAGTCTGTGGATCCATATGAGAAGTTTTGAACTTACATCTAGTAATAAAGGTTGCTTCTAGAACTCAATTACCTTAGTAAATTGGTGAAATAGTAGTTTTGTGGAGACACTTGAGTATACAGTTTTCCCCCAGCTTCCCAAGTACTGTCCAACAGGCACAGTCCCTTGGTAGTGTAGGTTACTTTCTACCTGGGCCTCGGAAATTCTACCACACAGTAACAGGATGTTTTATTGCTGGATCAATCTTAATGCTATTTGTGATTCTTACCAATTTGTTTACCTATAACCGTGGTCCCCTTTGGATATACTAGCCTCGCACATTTTGTAAGGCAAGCCTTTTTCACTGATACATTATCTTCTGCTGTATAGGAGATATTTATAAATAATGTTTAAAATGTGTTCAGTTACCTCTCTATACAGTACAATTTAAAGTATTCTTGTTAATGACCTATATATGTCAGAGTTAAGATTTAGGAAACAGAATCTATTACTGAACCTGTTTTACTTCAATGAATACAACGATCTCTATGAATTATTTCATGTACATGTGGATGGATAATATTTTGAAATAATATATGCATGTGTTTATATGTGTGTCTTTTTCTTCCATTCAAAAAGATTGCTTTATATATTCTCATTGGTAAAATATGCTGAATCAAAAAAAAAAAAAAGAGAGATGGCCAATAACACCTCTGACTATTCATTTCAGGTTCAAATGTTCAACCTTAAGAAAACTTATGAGAAAGAATACTCCTAAGCATGGACAATGGTATTGAAAGCTGAATGGAGAGAAAAATTTCTCTTAAAACTAGCAAAATAATTCTTGGGTTAGAAAAGGAGACTAAAGTAACAGG
>NW_003852428.1:944203-977374 GCF_000181295.1 Otolemur garnettii | reverse complement strand
ATCTTAGTGATGCTGGTTGTGTGATGCACAGAGGCAGATATTTACGGAGTATGTCTATATACCAGGTACTTTTTAGACACGGGTACTAGAGCAGTGAACAAAAATGACCCAAATCCCTCCTCTTGTGGATCTTACATTCCATTTATAGGGGCTAGGGTGTGGAAACAAAGGAAAAGACTGATTGGTGATGAGGGTCCTAAGAAATTTAAAAGAACAAAAGAGAGTGTGATAGAGAGGGTACCAGGAATGTGCCGTGGCATGCAATACATTTACATGGTGATATAGGCATGAAAAGATAATTTTTTGAGCAAATTCCATAAGGAGGTCAAGAAGGAGCTTGTAGAAGAAGCCATGTATATTTCTGGGTAAGAGCCTTCTAGGTATGGAAACACAATCTATATCAACCATTATCATCTCAACCTGCATGATAGTAACAAAACATCACCAGATAATTTTATTGTGTATGTGGGGTTGAGAATAATTGGTTCAGATTAAGAAGATAAGAAAAAAATGACACAGAAACTCCCACCCGCTTTTGGATACTTAGGATAAGAATATGCATCCTCTTAGACTCTCCCAACTGAATAAGGGCACTCAGGCTATCCAGTACAAAATTTAGAGCTTTGAAATTAGAAGGGGGTGAAGAGGCCCATGCCCTGATTAGGAAAAGTATATATAATAAATGGGATCTGCCTGAGTACCTGACAAAACCAAACTCTCCCACAGAGTCTGGAAGTCAAAATAGTTGCTTCCAGTGTGTTAAACTCTGGCAAAAAACAGAAATACACACTGGTCTAGAGGTTAGAAGAAAAATGTAGAAATAGCATATTTGGAAAAGAGAGATAAATATACACATCAGATTACTTCTATCAAGATCTTCAGTTTTCCTAAAACTTCTCAGATTGGTGAGAAACAAGCAAAGCAAAATGACATAAAATGCTCAACCAAACCAAGACTAGACTGACCCATTTAGCTCTGAGGAAACAACCAGACCCGTTTTTTCATGTTGTCTTACAATTAATAATAGCAACTTTACAGTGTGTTCACTAAAAGATAGAGAAAAGATGTATATTAAGAGAATTTTGATAAGTATGGCACTATGACCCTCATGGGCTGTAAAATAACAATACAGGTTTGGAGATTGATCAGGTGTGGGCAATGCAAATAACACAGCTTGTATGGAATACTAGAGCCATGTGAAGGTGGAAACAACCCTGATAGCTGGAATGGAGGTGTCCAGCGAGCAAATTGAACTTTGGGGTCTGGAGCTGAGGATAGGGGGTAAACATTTGGGAGTCATCATCACATAAAAAATTAAAAATATGAAAATAGAGTGGGTCATTCGTGTATGGCCTGAACACAATGAAAACAGAAATGGAGCAGAGAGACATCCCAGAACAATATTCAATTTTATGAGCCACACAAAGGGAAACAGCTCACGAGAAGAATTAAAAAGAATAAAGGTGACTGGAGAGTTGCAGGAGATATCATGTGGCCCTTAGTGTGACCTCCAAGGTAGTTGATCTGCACCCCAATAACCATTAGGAAGTATAAGTGGCAGTTCTTTGGTGCTCTCCAGAAAATATAGCCTTTTTGACATCACCTTTGGAATATGCAGTCTATGCATTCTACATAATCTGTCTCTGGATCACACCAGAACAGCTGAGGCAGCAAAGATAAAGCATTTTATTTCAACCTGCTTAGAATGGCTTCATTGAAATACCTTTGGCAATAGCAATTATGGGATTCTGGAAGATGTAGCTTTATTGAACTTGTCCTATATTTTTTGTTAAAGTAGAAGCGTTCCATAAATTGCAGTTTTTTGTGTGAGGTCTGACACTAGAAATGTCTCCTTGACCATCACACTGGGAATTTCAGTTATATAACTCAGGACATTTTCTGTTCCTTTATGACACTACCATTCACTTAATTGATCAAAATGTGATCTTTACATTGGCCAGAAGAGGCAAATACATGACTTAACTTTGCCTTAAGGAACTTAAGTCAAATAATTCATATTTAGCCTTCATCTGGCTTCTTTTTTACCCATTCTACTCTCTTTTTATTTGCTTCTCATTTTTTCATTTCATCTTCTTGTATTTCATGTATGAAAGTCAACTTAAACTACACTGACCATATTTCATTTACTTATTCTGACCTAGGGTCCATTGCCCTTCAATTGAACTGTGTATTTGTAAGCTGGACTTTCTGGCTATCAACCTAGCTCATTTTCCATGAAGTTTCAGTTTAGCCTTGGCTAGTGGGTGGTGCCCCCTGAAGATCAGAGGACTGAAGTTGTTATTAATGCCCTCAGTTTTTTTTTTTTTCCTCTTTGTGCTGTGATTGGTAGCAGCTATATAATTTTCCAAAAGCCCTAAGTCTTGTCATATTGTTCCTACCCATGACTCTAGAAGTCCTCAATTTCTGGTTACAAAACTCCTCCTTTCTCATCTCAATCGTGGATGGCAGTGGCTTCCTATTATTACTCTTAGCCTTGTGCTTGGCCATATTGTTTTCCTAATTATATCCAACGTTTGATAAAAGTTACTCTTTTGTCTTCTGTTAACTTTTTTGTTTGTTTGTTTGTTTTTGCAGTTTTGGGCTGGGCCCAGGTTTGAACCAGCTCTTCCAGTATATGGGGCCGGTGCCGTACTCCTTTGAGCTACAGGTGCTGCCCTCTTCTGTTAACTTTTGTGATGTGTATTGTTTCCTGATGTGATATTTTCTGATGACGTTATCTTCATAAATGTTTTAATCAGAGAAATTTCTGTGTGTTGTGTGCATCCATACACACACATGTGCATGCATATGGTCATATACATGAACTAAGTGAGTTATTACTAATTTCATAAGCCAAGATTCTGAAGCCAACAATTGGGGGGAAAATGAAATATTTTCTTAATGGCCTTGTTTAACTGGTCTTATTTCTCTCTCTCAATGCTGCTTAAAGAAATTAAAGTCAACTTGCTATAGTCGAGTTTCACACTGGGCCCTCCTCATCCCTGCCTCCTGGTTTTCACACCCTTGGATATTTCCTGTCAGGACTGTGGAAGGGTTGGTATATGTGACCCAAAACATATGGCCCATCTGTGCTCTTATGCCTTCCTGTAGAAACCCGGAAAAACATGCAGAAATGCTCAGAACCAACTTTAGCAGAACTTTGGATAACAGTTGGATAACTTTGGATAACATTTTTTTTTAACAAGAAAAAGACAACTTCAAAATTATAAAAAATCTTTGTGAAGCTTTTATTTACTTTGTGTCGACCATTTTGGATGTCGATGCACTCTTAAAGAAAGAAACACATTCCCAGAGTGGGGGTCTAGTCCTTCTTTTTTTTCTGGAGGGAGCAGAGTAGACCTTATTTGTAAATTTGTATGTCTGTTCTAATTTGTATAAAGGAGTGATGCAAGGTGTTCATATCTGTTTCAGATAACTTGGAGTTTCTGTCAGAAAGCACTGGGCATTGCTCAAAAACACGGCAAGCCAATGCAGTAGTCTGCAGACTCATGTAGGGAAAGATGAGTTCAAACACTCAATAGAGTGCTATAGCCTAAGAGTGAAAGCTAGGAAGACGTTCCTCGGGATTAGGATATTCAAAGCCCTATATTTATTTATAAGGAGGCATATAAAAGTCTGTGCTGAGGCCCAGGCTCAGAGAAACATGAGAAGATACAAAGGTCGATCCTTATGCTCAATACAGGCCTGGCGAAGTGTTAAAGGAATGCCTGCTTCAGACTGGTTTTTTCTGTGTTAAAATGTTAAAAGTGAAACCCGCTTCAGAGTTTTCACTGGTTGGTTGGTTGGTTTTAGCAGCCAGAATTCAAGAAAGTCTCTAAAACAAGGGATGGACACAACCAAAAGTACAGAGACTTCTGTGATACACATAAAAGAAGTGTTTATGAAAATAGTTTGGAACAAAATTCTAAACAATTGGACTATTATAGCCTTCAACTGAAACAAGCAGGCAAATAAACAACAAAAACATACGAACAAACTCTGGGGAAGAAAGTAAATTCAACTTCAAAAATTACTTCTTTAAAATATTTAAATGCTCACTTTGAACAAAAATGCCAAAAGGTATACAAACTCATGGGAAAGTATAACCATTCAAAGGAACAAAATATATTGACATATACTGTTCCTGCTGAAGGTAAGCCACTAGACTTACTAGATAAGGACTTTAAAACAACTGCCTGTAAATGATATATTAATAAGCTTTATTTAGCCATTCCATGATGTAGACACACATCAGTACATTATGTTGTGTGGTATGAATATTTTAAATTTTATTTCTCCATTAAAAGATATTAAATAATAAATTTAAAAGAAAAAAAATTGTGTTAAATATACTGAAAGAGTTAAAAGGAAATATATACAAAGAATTATAGGATATCAAGTAAATGATGTATGAATAAAATAAGAATGCTTAAAAAATATACAAACTACAAAAGGAAACTAGTCAAAGATTCTGGAGCGTAAATTTTAGTAACTAGGCAAAGAGAGTGAATGAATTTGAAGATAAAACAAATGGAATAATCCAATTCTGAGAAGCAGGAAAGAAAAGGTTGAATAAAAGTGAATGGATCATAGGGAATGATAGGGCACCCCCAAGTGGATCATTAAAGGGATTGTGGGAGGCCCAGAGGAGAACAGAAGAAATAACAACTGAAACCTCTCAAATTTGGTAAAAAGCATAAATCTATATTTAAGAAGCTCAATAAACTAAGAATAGAATAAAAACAAAAGACTCATCCAGTTTATGACAAATTTAAAATCAGCAACTCATCACACCCAAGGGATTCTCAATACAATTAACAACTTCTCAGCAGAGACCATGAAAAGTCCTGGACAAATGACAAATCCTAAAAAATGTATCTAGTGATAATTTTAATTTGGCAAAACTGTTTCTCAAAAATGAGGGTGAAATTAAGTCATTTCACAATTAACAAAAGCTGAAGGAGTTCATTATCCCTAAAACTGGCTTACAGGTTGAAATGCAGAAACACTAGATAGTAATTCAATGCCGTGTGAAGAGGTAAGAATCTCCAGTAAAGACAAATATGTAGGCCAACAGAGAAGCCGGTAGTAATTTTGGTTTGTAACTCTTTGGCATTGTTCCCTACAGAATTTGAAGGACAGATGCATAAGAAACTATTGTAAAAATATGTTATTGGGAACACATATATAAAGACAGAACAACAATAAAAAGTTTGAAAGATCTGAAACTTTTTAGGTGCAGAATTTTTGTATGTTATTGGACTCAAATTGGTATCAGTTTGAACTGGATTGTTATAAATTTAAGGTATTTAATCACTAGGTCAACTATCAATAGAATATCTAAAAATATACACAAAATGAAAGGAAACTTACATGGTTCATTAAAAATAAATCAACTAAACCTAAAACAGTAATGGAAGAATAGAAAATGTATAAGACATATAGAAAACAAGCCTAAACATCTGTGGCACATTGATCTTTGACAAAGACACCAAACAGATTAAAGGGCAAAGCAATAATCCCTTCAACAAATGGTACTGGGACCCTAGAGTTTTTCCACGCAGAGAATGAAGTTAGACTTTTAACTTAAGACTTTAAAAAAATTGTCAGAATCTATTTGATATAAGAGACTGTTAAGGGAGAACACAGACGTAAACATTTATTACTTTGGATTTGATAGTAGATTCTTAGATATGACATCAAAAGTATAAGTAACAAAAGAAAAAAACAGATAAATTTGGCTTCATTAAAGTTTTGGAGAAATTGGAAATTTCCTTCAATTTTTTGAGAGGAGTATGAAAAGGTAAAGCTACTGTGGAAAATAGTTTGT
Organism: Otolemur garnettii; assembly: GCF_000181295.1. NCBI lineage: Eukaryota > Metazoa > Chordata > Mammalia > Primates > Galagidae > Otolemur > Otolemur garnettii. Next base: position 971,544 of record NW_003852428.1, on the reverse strand, counting down.
CAGTTCTTCAAAGAGTAAACATAGAATTACCATAGAATCCAGTAATTCCCTTTATAGGTGTATGTATACTCAAAATAATTGAAAATAGAAACTCAAATGGATCCTTGTATGCCGATGTCAATTATAGCACTGTTCACAGAAACCAAAAATCATCACAAAAGAAATTAGTAAAAAAAATGGGTTATACATATACAGTGGAAAAATATTTAGTCATATAAAGTCCTAAATTCAGATATAGGCTGCAACAGGGGTAAACTTTAAAGACATTATGCTAAGTGAAGTAACCAAGACACAGTAGGACGAATACTATGATTCCACTTATGTGAAATATTCAGAATACCATTCTACTGTTAATAGGTACAATATTTCAGCAGGGATTTGAGGAGGAGGGAATGGGGAGTTATGGCTTAACAGTTATGGCATTTCTGTTGGGAATAACCTAAAAAAAAAAGTACATGGATAGTAATAATGGTTGTGCAACATTGTGAATATAATTAGTACCCCTGAATTGTATTTTAAAATAGTTAAAATGATGAATTTTATGCCATATAAACTTTGACACATTTAAAAAAACTAGAGGAAAGAAGCCCCACTTCACTACTCCAAATTATTTAATACATTAATCCGTGCATGCTAAATGTCACATTCAAACAGAGTGCATAGCTGTTATGAGCCTAAGGATGACACATAAATGGATTGCATAATATAAACAAAGCCAATGAAGGAAAGTGGCCTATTACCCGGTGTTAGCCAGCACATCTTTCTCAGTCTGAAGTGTCTATTCTTAACATATTTTAAAGACTAAAGCTCCCAGCTAGCTCCTCTCTCTTTGTCTGGCTGGCTGTCTTTCATGCTCTTATCATTCATTTTAAGAAAAAGAATTACCAACAAATTCAGAACACTCAGGCCACCCATTGAGAGACCACACTTCAGGAAACAGAGGTGTCCACCACTAGCCAGGGTCAGCCACCAAATAAGTGAGTAAACATGTCAGCCGGTGATGCAGCCCCAGAGGAAATCTTGGCTGTAATCCCATGGTGACCCTGAGCCAGAGACATACGGCTAAGCTACATCTGGATTCCCAACTCTCATAATCTGTATAATGATAAGGATTTGTCATTGTAACCACTAAGTTTTGGGATGCTTTGTTTTATAGCAATAAATAACTAAGTCATACCTTACCTATTGCCCAAAACTTAAGATTTAACCTATCCATACTAAAGGGACTATATTTTGTTTTAGAAAAGCAAAATCACATACTGACCAAAGTAAAATGATACTAAAAAGTTTTAATCATCTCTATTATTTTTAAAACAAAGACAGAAATAACTTTTTCATGTATTTCCTTTCTATTGTGTTTCTGAATAGGGTATATTCAAAAAGTATTATACACAATTCCAGCCTAATTAAGGAATATTAACTTTACTTCTTCATTCATATTTTATACCCTTATGAAACTAATTGAAATGTAAAACACTGTAAGAAAAAGTTCCAATTATTGTTTTCTTGGTGCAGAAGATCTGAAAAGAAATTATAAAAAATAGGTTTCAAGTGACCCAAGAGTTATATAACTGGAATTTCCGTCCTTTGACAGAGATTTTCACTAAGTTACTAAAAGTGACTGAGATTTATGATGATGGTTCATAGCTTATGAAAAAAAGCTACTTTATTTGAGAATCAAATAATAGTTTAATATAAATTTGCTATTAAATTGATAGTGACAGAGGTGAGCATAATGTTCCGATGAATTAGAACCTACTAATATAACGCTTGAGGGAAATAAGATGATCCTCTCACAAATAGAACATTCATAAATTCAACAAATGCATTTCCATGTGATATCATTTAGAAAAAGTAGTGTTTAGCTAAATAACTGAAACAATTTTCAGGTTAAAGTGCAAATGCAATTATAATACCCAAACATGTAATGACTCTTCCCTTGGATATTGGTTATACAGATGGCTAATATGTTTGCATCCTGTAAAAATTAGTATAACATCATTTTAAAGCTTTATTAATGTGAAAATAATTTAAAATCACAAATACTTATTAAACTTTTCAATCTAGTATTAATTGGCTATTTAGTGCACAAATACCTTAATGGAAAAGGGGCAAAAATCCTTAAGCAGTAATGAGAGGTAATTTAGTAAAATTAAAAATAACAAAAGGACAGTGTCACCCCTTTAGTTCAGATCGTCCTGGCTAAACTGTATCATGTTACTATAAGAACAATGTAGTGGCAACTGGTTTAGATGTGTCTAGAACTGAGGGTCACAAATGTGTGTAATATACGTGATAATTGCAATACAAGCAAATGTTCAACTCATCCAAAATTATCAAAGAAGCATAATTCACGGCCACTGTGTTAAATGCAGATAAGATGTAGTATCAGAACTCACCACTGACAGTGAAAATACAGTACAAGAGGTTAGGAGAATAGTGGACAGATGGAAAGTTATGACTTATGATAGATGTTAGAAGTGGCTGCTGAGGGGACGGGTAGTGAATAGTAGAGATTAACATGGGTAGTGTGAATGATGGTGACTGCATTTGATTGTAAACTTACTGGGAAAGTAGTTGTGTGGACAGACTGGTTTTTACAGTGGAAGGTCAGTGCCTGGAATGAGGGCTGAGGAAGATGGCAAAGTTAAGTGGCTAGTGGCAGAGGTGAGCAATGGTGGCATTTCTACAATAGAGCAGTCTTCTCATTCATTCTGGTAAAAAGACAAGGGTTTTAGGAATAATAGATACAATTTTGTAAACTCCAGGGACTGAAGCTTATCTAATTGTGATGAAAAAATTCTGTATTTCTAGTTAAAGAGGCAGCCTGTCTGCACACCAGGTTCAATGAAATCCATTGTAGCTCTGTCTAAAAGGTAAAAGACTGAAACATAAAGCATAAAACTGATTATTGAGGTGACCACAAGTTTTCAATGAATGTCTGCATTATAAAATGTAGATAAAAACATATTGATAAAATAAATCAAACCTAAAATATGACAGATGGTTTTGAACAAATATGGAGTTTATTCGAAGCAATTTATATGTGGTTGACTTTACAGTATGTGTTTCAGGTGACTTCATGATAGTGAAAAATGGAGAAACAATTGCTATCCTTACCTATTATCTTACTTTCTTGTAAAAATTGTCTGCTGTAACATGTTAAGGGTTGTTATCCAATAAGTCAGTGTTTTCTTAAGAGACATGTGTGGTCATTTTGAAGAAATTGAGAAAAGTAGAAATAAAAAAAAGATAGAAAGAAGCTCAGAAGGACCATCACTCAGAAATAATTGGCATTACTATGGTAAAAGATTTCAGGTCACTCTGTCTGTAAAAATAGGATGACAGGAGTTAAGGCTCAGACTCTACTATTTAAACTATGATGAATAATGCACACTAAACTTTGTTGTACTGTCAAATGTTGATCATTCTATGTAACTATTAATATATTTTGCACACTTTACCTACCCCAAAGTGACTATAATCAAAAATAAGTTAGGGTATACTTTAAAATAGCTGAAATAGTGGAATTGTAATGTTCCCAACATGAAAAAAGGTTAAAGGCCTGAGGGGATGGACGCCTCAGTTACCCTGATTTGAGTAATTCACACTGTAGGCCTGTATCAGAACACCGTCTATACCATACAGAGTTAGTTACACAATCATTGTCTACCGGTAACAACTAAATATAAAATTTAAAAATATGCTAAATTTTGTTGAATTTTATAAAAATGGAGATGAAATTGAAGAACTTTAATGTTTTTCCATGTTGCTTATTCGTCCTAGAATGATCTTCTATATAATGGAGAGGAAAGTAGGTAGTCTCTTTTCCACTTAATATTTTTAATAATTAAAATTTTATTTTACATTATCCACTGACTTTCAGTTATGGAAAAAAAACCAAAGTAAGTACATTTATATTCTGATCACCTCACCCATCCCCTCCTTCATCTCATGATCATTTCACTTTGGTTATAAAGACATGTAGTCTTTTTTCTATAAGTAACTTGATTTAATGTTCACCAGTGGCCAATTTTTGTGAAATTTTAATTCCAGAGTTTTTCTGTTAGTCAGAAAACAGTAACAAGGTTGTAGATTAACAAACTTTAATAATTAAGATTTAATGTTCTTATTGTTTTCCAAGAATGACTCATGGTTACCATATTCCCTGAGTTCTGTTTTGCTTAAAAATATTTGGTAATTTTGACTTGGAAGGCCAGATTTTTCAGATATAAGATCTTTAGTGGGATAAATTCTTAGACATTTTATGAGAACATATATTAACCATTAGCTGACTTCTTAAAGTTGATTATTACTCTAGAAAAACTTAAAAATTATCTCCTCAAAATTAAATCTAATCTTACCCCTAATTCTAAATCCCTCAAATCAAGCCCTTTGTTACTGTAAATCATCTTCTTTCTACATTCATCACTAAATCTCACTCAGTGCTAACACTCGAATATGCTCTATGTCAAATGAAACTATTAATAATTTCTCCCTTGAACTGGATGTGTATAATCCTATATGTAATGAAAAAAAGATTAAACTATTTTAAGTTTTTTTAATTTACTTTGTTTTGTGGCAGGGTCTTGCTTTATTGCCCGAGCTAGAGCTCCCCTAATCATAGCTCATTGGAATCTTAAATCCTAAGGCCTAATTAGTCCTTCTACCTCAGCCTCCCGAGTAGTTGGGACCACAGATGTGTTCCACAATGCCCAGCTACTTTTTAAATTTTGTATTATTTTATTTTATTTTTTTGTAGAAAGAAGATCTTTCTTCACCCAGGCTGGACTCAAAATCCTACCTCAGGCTCCTAAAATGCTGAGATCACAGGTATGAGACTCTGTGCCTGCCTTTAAATTCTAATGCTAAACTTAACCTTTCCAAATCTTGTCAAACACTAAAAATAATGAAGGTCATAAAGTTAACGTTTCCTTGTCTTAAATTGTGCTAATATAGAAATAGGAGACAATGATTTGGGCAGAAGTTCATTTTGACAGAATTTCAGGAAGCATTTTAGTAAGCCAGAAAAATAAAGCAAGCTGATATATGTGGTAGGTTAACAAGGGGGCTACTGCTGTGGACCCTTGGAGAGCTACCTGGAGAGGATCTTTTTTTTTTCTTTTTGAGACAGAGTCTCAAGCTGTCACCCTTAGTAGAGTGCCATGGTGTCAACATAGCTCATAGCAATCTCCAACTCTTGGGCTCAAGCAATCCCCTTGCCTCAGTTTTTCTTTTCTTTCTTTCTTTCTTTATTTCTTTTATTTATTTATTTATTTTTTTTTAGAAAAGGGCTCTTGCTCTTGCTCAGGCTGGTCTTGAACTCATGAACTCCAGCAATCCACTTTCCTCAACCTTCCAGATTGCTAAAATTACAGGTGTGAGCCACTGCGCCCGGCTGGAGAGGACTTTTGAGAGACCCTATGAGATGCCCCTCAGTAATATCCCTCTCATGAGATAAGAAAGCTGACTTGTTTATCCATCAACTACACATGTTGTTTTATCTCTGTCACTTCTGGTGAACACTATTAGGCAGAGGCAAGAGTTTGCAGACAGAAGCAGCTGTCTTGAACAGAAATAGAGTGCTGGGCTTATGTGTTGAGCTGCTTTATCTTGCCTCATCCCAAAGCCTAGCTACTCCCAAGCTCTATCCTTGATCTCATCCTATCATACCTATTCAAATAGGCAATTAGTTTAGGTCCAATCATGCTTCAAATTAGCTGTCAATTGCCATTTTAAGCGGTTCTGATTGTTGACATGAAAAGTAGTGGCTTGGCCCATTTTCTGTTGTTATAATGGAACGTAAATGACTGGGCAACTTAAAGGGAAAAACGTGTATTTGGCTCCCAGTCTCGAGGCTAAGAAGTCCAAGAGCACGGCACTGCCATTTTATGTGTCATCCCATGGTGGGCGGCAAGCAAGTGTGCAGGATAGAGAACGACATGGGCTGAACTCCATCTTTGTATCAGGAGCCCACTTTGAACTAAACCACTCCCTCAAAAAAGGCAGTAATCCAAATATAAGGGTGGATCCCTCATGGCCTAATCACCTTTGAGAGGTTTCAGTTCTTAATGCAAGGGCAATTTAATTTCAAGATGAATTTTGGAGGTGTCATCCAAACCTTAGCAAGTTGGAAAATATGTAGCAACGGATAAACAACTTGCTTTCGGTTGGTAGTATAAACATGTAGAAATAGATTTTATGACTCAGAAGAAAAGCGTGTTATTCCAAAGACAACATAACTCCTTTTCTCTCTTTCTCCAATGTCTCTTTTCCTGATGTACTTTGGAAATCTGATTTGGATATGTTAAAAATCAAAGCAAATTTTGTTATTGATCAAATTGGATTTTATTCATGAATTGAAACAACCTCCCATTCTAAAAAAAATAAAAATAGACTGGGAGCTTCTACTGGGCCACGACAGAACAGTGCATTATTTTAAGGTGGGGAAAAGAAAAGGGAACAATAGAAAAAAAGTAGACTGACTAACAGGTACTTTGGGTTACTAGGTAGATGAGACCTTCTTATTATGCTAACACAGGTAGATGGGAAACTCTTGTTTTCAGAAAACACTGTTATTTCTATCAGCTCTCTTAAAATTTCCTTTTGATTCTGTGGCATTTTCCATGTGTGATTCCATTTTGGTTTGGTCTGGTCAGTTTGGGACCAGTTTGGGAGCTCAGTTCAAAACAGGAGCCCGTCATGAGCTTTGTTGAATGATAATTAATATAACTATGAATTTTGATTATTCTAACTACTTCAATAAAACTATATCTCAAATTTTGGTATTTATAACTACATACCTTCTAAAATGTTTGTTGAAAGCCACATTACCAGGCATATCTTCTAGAGAATTTGATTCAGTTGTACTTGTGTCAGGCCCAAGACTCCTCAGTTCTAATAATTGCCCCCAAATAATTTTGTTATAAATGGTTCCTAAATCACATTTGGGAATATTGTATTGCATATTTCAGGGATATGTACATTTTAAAGAGAATACTAAAAAGAATCATCAGTTTTTCTCCATACTGCCTCCAGTGTAAGTTTATGAACAGAAGACCCATAGAAAGAGAGATTCTAAAAATTTCAGTATATGAAAAATAAAAACATTAATATTGCATTTTGACTTGGTCCTGCACTCTTATTTTGACTCTCACCTTATTCCCATATACATGGGAATATTATACACAGATACAAGCCAAAGAGAATCTGGAAAATGCTACTTTCATCAAACCCTTTAAAATTTGGCAAAAACGAAATGGGTTACCACTATTATTGAAGAACTCTATGAATATTGTTTATGGGCCAGAATTGAGGGTATATTGGTAGCAAGTGCTGGATAGAAATTTATTTTTTTTAATCTCAATGAGAGAAAAAGAAAAAGGATCTCCAAATCCAGGTAGGACTGCTTCATTGGAGACAAGGAAGGAAGAATGATATCTATAGCAGTGGCCAAATAAATCATGGGTCCCAGGAAATGTCATTTATGCATAGATGGGTGTTGCTTGACATGCACGGTAAGGAAAAGTCTAGTACAAACAGGTAGAAAACTCACTCAGGTGAAATTCACTAGATTCTTAATGTCTTTTCTAGTTGCTTTATACAAGAGGAGTCCTTTGACTGAAGATATTGGGGATGCTTAAAGGGAATCCTACAACATGGATATGCACTATAAATTCTACCACAAGCATTCCCAAGAAGGACCTGAAGCTATTCACTTGGATGACAGGATCCTAGGAAATAAACATGATCAATGACTTTCCAGGAACATCAGATGCTGGCTCTAAACTTGCACTGCCTTCCTGAGAGCCAATGCCACTCTGGCTCACCAGTCAAACAAGGCACTTACAGAAGTTAGGTTAATACATAGAACCTTGGTACAGATAAATTTAACAGTGAAACCAGTGTGAGTGATGATAAATCAGATTTAACAATGAAAGCAGTGTGAGTGATGATAAATTGTTATTTTCCAAATCCCAGCACAAAAATTAAAAGAATTTCCACTTTGGTTTCATTATCCATGGAGTAAAATGTGTTGGCACACAAAGAGCTACTTCGAAGTCTCTAGAACCACATGAAATCAAAACAATGATTGCATCCCAGAGGATCTAAAGGGATTATTTCCACCATCAAGGATCTGAGATATGCAGAGCTATTGATTTCTACATCTCCTGTTTAACTTGCTTGATTGCCAGCATGCAAACCAAGTGAGTACTGCATGCTAATTATAGGTGGTTGAAGGCTAAATCAGGTGGTGATGTCCATCAGAGCTTTATTTCAAGATATTTGGTCCTGAGTCAAACATCAACACAGTCTTTGTCACATAAATTGATTAAAATTATTCCTTGCCATTCCTAACAGTATTTCAAATGCAAGCAGTTTTCCTTTCCAAAACAATGCTAAACAATGGGGGAAATGTCGTATGACCACAGCATATGATTAAATCAATACGCTATGGTCAGCATGTTACAATCTGGAAAAAAATTTTTTTTCACAATCAAATCCCATAAAAGATCACATTGGTTCCTATGTGGATAGTATTGTGCTAATTAGACATAGAACGTGTAGACTCTGATGTAGAAAATATCCTATATGTCTTAGGCTGCAACTGTGTTATGAAGGGTATGCTGGATAAATTTCAGAGATGTGTTAAATTTTTAAGGAATAAGTGGCCAAGGGGATATGAGGATAACTTTTCTAAAGTGAGCAAGACATTATGGCCCATTTTGTTTTACCAGGCACAATATTTGGCTTGTATATTTAGGGAAAAAACTAAGGTATTTAGGTATCATATGGAGACACACTTTTTCAGTCCATTTATTGGGTAATTCATGAAGCTCACAATTTTGATTAGGACCTTAAACAGCATGGAGTGCTGATCATCATGACCTGGGTGTGTTTTGATTCAGTGAATCATGAAATTGGTCACACAGAGCAGCATTTTGTTATAAATTTACGGTGGTATAATGGAGATTGGGATCTACAAGGCCCAGAGGCTAAAAGTAAACTTCACCAACAAGGGGCTCATAATTCAACGAGCTATTAATTTAGTGACTAATATTCACTTCCTAAGGCCCCTGATTAACAAAGGAGTAAGAAATGCAGCCAAGAGTTAACACATGAATCTTCACAGTACACAAAAACCTGCTGGAAACTTGTACTGAGAAGTTGTCATATTGGAAACCTGGTAACAAGGATATCTGGGTGAAATATATGCAGATGGACTTCCCAGAACAATCTCTGCGTAGGAAGGCATTTGATTACATATGAATGAAAACAGTGAGCGCACAAGGCAGTAGAGCCTGTCAGTAATTAGATGGCCAAAGTGGTCTAGAGTGTGGATGAAGGTCACCCTCTTACCCTGGCCATTCCACAAATGGCATAAAGGTCCCATGAACAAAGTAACCATTGTGGCAAAGAAGGAGTCTATTCATGGCCTCAAAAAGATAGAACTTCTGTCATCAAAACGGATCTAGTTAAAGGCTCTGCTGAGTCCCCAAAACTCCACCATTCAGGGGCCAATGGTAAGCCAGCAATATGACATTATACTCTGGGGTTATCTGGCAGCTAGTGTTGTCAGATTGACTTTTTTTGCTCCTCCCATGATGGAGAAGGACAGTTTATTTTCTTCACTTGGATGAACATATACGCAGTGCTTATACCAGTGAGCCTCCTGAATCCTTCTCCTTTTCCATACTGTCCTATACAATATTACTTCTGGTTAAGGGGCATGTTTTTCATCAAAGCATAGCAAGAGATTAACTCCCATAGAATTCACTAGCCATCCTCAAGAAGCTCACGACAGACTCCTTTATGGCATCAACTGGAAAATAAATGCTGAGAAACTGCGTTCCAGTCCTGCAGGCTGCAGCACATTCTCTAAATCCTCGGGTGTTCAATGGTGCAGTCTTTCTCACAGTCAAGATACATAGTGTTAGAAACTAAGAGAGGGAGATACCATGAAAAATCCCTCAGGATGCACTTTTTTTTTTTCTTACTCCTCACTATCTTGGGCTCTGTTACATTTGTTATTTTAGTTCCCAGTGGAGAAATGCTCCATAGAAGAGATGATCATAATGTCTGTGAATTTGAAGTTAAGTCAGTAAGCCACTTTAGATAACTAGTATCACTGAATCAACAGGCCAAGAGTTGATCTTGTTGGAGGATGTGACTGATCTGGATTATCAGAGGGAAACTGAGTTGCTTCTGCATAGTTTAAATAAGAATAATTAAATTTGGAGTGCAGGGGTTTGCCTGGGAATATTTTGATAAATAATTCTGGTCAATTGAGAATTGTGGCAACGCAAGAAAAATAAGACTACTAAACCTTCACACCCTGCAATAATGAATTCTGGGTCACTTCTCCAGGACCAAAAAAAGCACCTGTTCGGTGCTGGTAGAGGGCACATACATTAGGGACTGGGTGGCTGCCACAGGCAGCTATGATCACTAACCTAAGATCCAAGAACAGAAATTATGTAAACTGTGGTTTATGCTGATTATTTTTTTATTCTTTTCAACATCTGCTACCTTTGATTTTCAATCAGAGATTATTGCTTCTCTCTCCAGGATCCCTTCCTTAAAAGTTATTTGTTTATTTGTTTTTGGTTTCTGAGAAACATTATTACCCCTACTACTTTTCTCTAGTTTAAGGATAATATTAGCTTTACCTATACCTGCTCACATTGTAAATATATTACCTTTATTAAAATTTTCTGAATTTTTGTCTATTATTTTCCTCATGTTGGAAACTTGACTGATGTTTCCTGTTATTTTAAAATATTATCTGAATATGCAATACTTCAAATATGTTCGAATTCTTTGTTTATGTAAATATATACATGGAATATTTAAGGAAAAAAGCCTGTGTTTCTCATCTATTGTTCACACCTTATGGATCTCAGTAAACATTAGGAAAGAAGGCCACCTGTTTCAGCATCCTTCTTTTTTTTTTTTCTGCATTTCATACAGTCAACATTTTAGTTATGTCTTCACTTTACATTTCAATAACAAGTTTTAAATTATGATTTTTATAATAAAATATTTTATTTTTAAATACTTACTGGGAATAAAATGACAAATACTCATATCTCAACTGAATGGATAAAATATTAAAAATTGAGTTAAATACCCTTCTGAAATCCTCACAAAAATATTTTACTTTTTAAACTTGTTAACTTCTGAATGCCATTCAGTAGTACAATTCAATCATATAATTCAATTAGGTTATACAGGATTTCTGGGAAGATGGCCTACTGGTAGCAACCCTCAGCAGAGAGGCTCCTGACCCGAGGGAGAAAAACTGGATGGAATTGGACTTTATGAAGCCAAAAGTGGGGAGCTGAGTTAAGAAAGAAGTTCAGCAAGCTGTATCTCCAAGGGAGAGCATTCAAGAAAACAAATAGAGGTAGAAAGCCTGTGGACTAAAGGATGGGAGAGCCCTCCTCCAAGCAGGAGGCCCACTGCAGGCTATCTGTGAGTGAGCAGGGAACAAAAGACCTCTGATTTTACCTTGCTGGAGAGAGTCAATAAATACCAGGTCTCTTTCTTCAGGGAGATCCCACTTATGAACCTAGACACCATCCTGCCAGGCATAAAATTGAACAGATATTTTCCCCCACAAGTCTAAACTCCCAGTCCACCCTTCTCCCCTCACATAGTGGTCTGAAGTTCTGCCCCCTGCAGAGAACCCAGTGTTTGGTATTTCCTGAGAGATCTGGGCATAGTGTGGATCGACAACCACCAGGACAGAATCTGTGACTAACAGGGAAGAAAGAGTGTGTGGGTAGAAAGGGACCCTTGATGGGAGGAGAAGCAGTCCCCTGGTTATGACTATGCCCAGCCAATGGTGGTGCTGACCCTTGGTTCAGACTGTGTCTGGCAGGACCAGGTGCAGAATCCCTGGCTCTGACAGCACCCACAGCCGGAGAGTGGTTGCCCCATGTGGGCTGAGTTCTGCAGATAGGACTGGTCCCCAGTGCCTGCTGGACCTGCAAGCAGAGGCTTGCCAGGCATGGAGTGAAACATGAGGGCAAGGGCATGGTCCCCTGTCTCTAGTGGGGGCTGTGAGCAGAGGCTTGCCAGGTTAGGACTGAGACTTGCAGGCGAGGCGTGGTGCCCTGATTTCACCAGAGCCTGCGAACAGAGGCTTGCTATGGCAGTGGCCTGAGACTAGCAGGTAGGGCATAGTACCCTGACTCCAAGTGGTCTAGCAAGCAGAGGCTAGCTGGGTGTGCAATGAGACCAGTGGGTAGGGTTGTGGCCCCTGGCTCCAACTGGGCCAATGAGCAGAGAAGTGGACAACGGTGTGAACAGATTCTGGCAGATGGGATTGTGGATCCCTGGCTCCAATTGTGCTTTTGAACCCTCGAATTCCTCTCTGTTGAGCAGGGTCTGCACTCTCTGAGACAATTTAATTGGAACTCGTGTTTGGGGGTGTCCACTCAGGAACATTCTGAGGTTACATTTGAAGTTCTACAGCAGAAAGAACTGAAGGGTGGGGGCTGGGCAACTCAGCTGTTTGTATCTCTTCACAGTCAAGATTTAAACCTAATACTGTGGCATCTTAGGATAGGATAGAGGTTGGTTGATATCAAAACAGAGCTAGCTTGCACTATCTCACCAAGTAGGTCCTCAGAGTCTCCAGTCAAAACTCTGAAAGGGGCCTTTGTAAGGTTGTAGGAGATAGGACACAATTACAAAGCCTAGCACTTGTGTAAGGGGCTATTTCTACTACCTGGGAACCCCAAATCAATTTCACTACCAGTTCTAATAACTAAATTGTGGAAAACAAACATAGTGTGTACCAAACAGAAGAACTCTGGCAACATGAATAACCAGAGTAGAATAACCCCTACCCCATGACAAAAGAGATACAACTGAAGATGCCATGCATAGACAAATGGCATCGATGAAAGAAATCGAATTCAGAATATAGATGGCAAATAAGATAAATAGATGGAAGAAAAAATGAAAAGTGAACTCCAAACAGAAGTTTTAAACTTGTTTCAAGAAATTAATGAATTCAGACGAAGTCACCAAAGATACAGACATAATTTGAAAAGAGATAGCAGAGCTCAAGGATATGAAAAGTTAGTTGAGAAACTCCAAACTACAGTAGAATCCCTCAGTAACAGAGTTGACCGGGCAGAGGAAAGGATCTCTAGAACTGAAGACAAAGCAACTGCAAAAGGAAGAACATTCCAACCCCAAACCCAACAGAAGAAAAGAAATAACCAAAATTAGGGCAGAATTAAATGAAATTGAAAACAAAAGAATCATTCAGAAGATCAACAAAACAAAAAAGTTGGTTTTTTGAAAAGATTAACAAAATTGGGAAACTTTTGGCCAACCTAACCAGAAATAGAAAAGTAAAATCTCTAATATCTTCTATCAGAAACAATAAAGGAGAAACAACAACAGACACTTCAGAAATTCAAAAAATCCTCAATGATTACTATAAAAATCTCTATTCCCATAAATATGAAAATATGAAGGAAAATTACAGATGTAATTTTTACCATTCTTAAGATACTTTACTAAAAATGTGTTTCAGCTTCATCCAAGTTAATACAAAAGATGTAAAGTCTCCATCTTTTTATGGCTGAGTAGTATTCCATGGTACACATATACCACAGTTTATTAATCCATTCCTGGGTTTATGAGCACTTGGGTTGTTTCCACATCCTGGTGATCGTAAATCCCCAAGGGCTGGAGGAAGGAAGATGTCTTTCTAATCTCTCTGTAGTGACTTTGCAGTGTGTTTGCCTTTTGGTAGTTTATATTTGAAATTCACCTTTCTTTTATTTACACTTATGGTCTCATCTACAAATTTCTGTATAAAACTGCAGGTATCACTATTATTAGCATAGAAATAGACATGTTCACTCACCCCTAAGACTATTTTTTTAATATCTTTTAATTGGACCTTAATATGGTCTTTATTTATGGAGTCAGTTAGGCATTTAAAAGGAATCTCTAGGTATTTTTTTTTTTTACTACAAGGTCCTGCCTATTCTGTCTATTCAGTTATATTGCCTGAAACAATTCAAAGCTGATTTATGTGTAAATACTCTTATTTGATGTTTTGTATCTCCTTCAAAATTCTGTTGTTGAAACTCAGTTGTCAATGTAATATATTGAGGAATGGTACATTTAATGAATAATTAGGTCATGAGATCTCCTCCCTCATGCATGGGATTAAGGTTCTTCTAAAAGAGGCTTCACTCAACATTTCACTTGCTTGCTCTTTTGACTTATGCTTTGTGAAGAAGGGGACATTTCTTCCCTCCAAAGGAGGCACCGGTAAGTTGTCATCTGGGAAGCAGAGGGCAGCCCTCATCAGGCAACCATACCTGCCAGCACTTTGCACTTGAACTTCCCAGTCTCCATTGAGAAAGTAAAATTCCTTTGTTTATAATATTTGGTCTCACGTATTTTGTTATAGACACAAACAATACACTTTGGGACACAATTCCTTGTAACCTCTCTGTGTTGGCACTCACTGTATGCTCCACTGTCTGTAGGTAATTGTATCCAAAGCTAATGTTCTGCACTAAGACTTTTCTAGGGAAAAAATAAGGCCCTAAACCTATTCATATAGGAAAAATGAAGAAATACTATCATAAGAAGATGTACATTAAGCCACAGGCTGGTACTGTCCTCAGATTTCAATGGGGATTTATCTCTATTGTTTTCTCTTTTAGAGATGAAATCAGGACTAAATGTTGTAAAAATACAGCCCAGGAGAAGTCTCGGTAAAAGCACCACTGCAATGAGTGAATCCTGTTCTTTGTTCAGTACAGAGACAAAGTAGAAATTAGATTATCACTGTAAACAAACAAATGACAATATATGTTATAATCTAATATATTTTGTGATCATTGTGGATCCTTTCAAGTAAAATGAGTAAGAAAGACTTTAAAAATACCTTTTAGTTTTCAATTTCTATGACTCATAGAAAGTTGAGTATATAGTGTGGTAGATTAGTTTTGTGCAGTCATAATATGTAGGTAATTTAATATTAAACCTATTTAGTAGTAACATTTAATTTTCAGACCAATAACTACAGTGTTATTTATGTAAGTTTAATATGCAAAATGGTAATTTGTGTTTTGAATTATCACCCAGGAAAATTAGGCTACAATTTAATGGTTTTTACTGACATTTAATTCCACAATAACTGATTACAGTATTATATTTTCATTATGTATTTGAGGCCATTGTAACTTTATAGTGTTATAAATAATTTATCTTTCTTTCTCACTGGTTCTATTGCTATATAAATATTCTATAGTATGCATGCATTGCATCTATACTTTTTATGTTAACATAATTTATCTCATTTTACATATTAATCACTTTAAAATGTCCTTAAAAATTCAATGAGTGTATTAATTTAACTTTATTGGCAAAATTGTTCTGAATTATTTTCTCTTTAATTTGTAATGGTGGAAACATTTAAAGTATTCATAGTATGTATAAACTCATATTTGGCAAATTCATGCTTATGAAATCTTAAAATATAAGAAACAGATTCCTGATAATTATTATTGTAAAACTTGAATTGCATCCTGATTTGAACTAGAATTTGGAAAATAATACTACTTTGACATTTCAATAATTTGGTTCTGATTTTTATCATATACTGGTCTTATTTTTGAGTATACATGCACAATTTATACATTTACTGAAGAACTTGCCATCCTGCTTTTAAACAACCTACATTTTGGAATTTCTAGAAATTTCCATGGGTACATATTTACTTTGCTTTTACATTAAAAATATAATTTAAAGGTTAATTTCCAATGTAACTATTTTTAAATCAATTAGTAGGTGACACAACAACATCATGATAGCATATGTCAAATATTTTACTTTGCCTTTGAATACTTTTGCTTAAAATGAATACTGTTTTGAAACATTTTAATGATGATTTATTTAAATATTTTAACCTGAATCACTTTGTCTTATGTTCACCTTCATTACAGTAGTAAGCACTGCACGACTTTTTGTCTATCAAAGAATGTTGTAATTTTGTTTGTACAATTTAAATACGTATCTCAGAATGAAAGTTCTTTATTATTCAGTTGTTTCCAAAATATTTACATATTAATAGAAAATGGCATGATACTCAATATGCATTTAGTATAGATTTACTTTGGGAAAATTGAAAACAAAATAAACTTTACATACTTAAAAAATATATAAATAATATAGAAATTTCTAATTTCATGACTAAGAACATTAATGATAAAATAAAAAGGATATATATGGATAACTCAAAATCATAAAATAAGAAAAAAAATTTTAGGTGTGACTGAAATATATTTTAAGAAGTAATGAACTATTTCATGTTCTTTGGTGCCAATGCAATGAAAGTGATCAAATATATGCAAATAAAAAAGACAATAAATATTTGGCTCCAACTGAAAATTGAAAATTAAAAAAATCTTTAATGTGTGGTGGCTAAATATTCAATACAATTAATCTCATGGAGACAAAATAGAATGATGGTTACATGAGGTTGGAAAGTGTGGCAAGGAGGTCAGGATGAGGGGAGCTGATTAATTTATGCAAAATATACTTAGATGTTTAGATAGAATGAAAAATAGATGATGGCCCAACAAAGTGACTACAATTAACAATGTTAGAGAATGCTCTAAAATTACTAAACAAGTATAATTAAAATGTTTCTAACATAAAAATAATATTTAATGCTTGATGTAAAGGATGCCTCAGTTACCCTGATTTGATTATTCATATTGTATACTTGTCTCAAAACATCACATGCACCCAATAAAGATATGCAATTATAATGCCCCCATAATAATTAAAAATGCAAAATTTATTCAGATGGTCCTTTTAAAATATCTCTGAGAAATGCTATAAATGCTGGAAATACTGAGAGGTTGTGATTATTAGTATAGAACCCCATTTTAATAAAAATTTCATGAATCAAAAGCAATACTTATAATTATAGTTAAAATAAAATAATTCTATTGACAATGCATTATGAGTTTTAGAGTATATTTGTGCTTCATTTCTTAATAGTTCCAGAGAATTGGGCAGTAAGTTGAGGATTAAGTAAAATCTCCCTAGATCTTTAAAAATAGATCTAAAAAAAAAATCTCTTTTTAGATAGTGGACTTAAAAATATACTATGTAACAGTCAAAATATTGCATACAAAACTTACTGGATGTTTTATATGTAAAACAAGAATGTCTTATGTGTAACACATCTTTATAATGTTAATTATTCTACTTTTTGTTCTGTAAGTGTTATCAATGTCTTTAAGTTAAAAATCAAAAGCAAACAAATAAGAATATTACTGGAAAAAAATTGCTATGCCAAATCTAAGTTATTGTTGGAAAAACAAAATATCAATGAAAATCAAATAGCCTAGCAAAACTTTAAAATATAATAATAATGCTTAAAATTTCAAAGAAAGGAGTTTAGTTGGCAATACATATGTAAAATGTTTAAATTTACTGACAATATTTTTTATGGGACAAATTTTATACTCTATGATGTAGAATACAGTCTTATTTATGGATCACAAAAACAACAATATAATTTTTTAATAAAATAGGGAAAGGTATAAAATATGTTCTTTACAAAGATGAATAGCTAAGAATATACCATAATTATTATGAAATGTATCTGGAAAAAATAGAGATGAATAAATTTGGACTCAAAACAAATATGAAAATCTCTAGTAAGATTAGATTATCAAACAGTAAGCCCAAGTATCCTGAGAGATCCAATCATTAGGCTATAATTAGAGTGAACACATAGCTAAGGACCAAGTTTCATTAGGGCTCAAAAAGTAAGTTAATCACTTAAAAACATTCAAAAATGGAGAAATTTAAGTGAAAACCTGGAAAAAACAAAAGGTTGCAGAGAAATGATGAAAAACAGTTAGTTTTGCAGATGCTATTCAAAATCTTCAAAACAGGTATTATAACCTTAATTCATTAACCAAAAATTCTTGTGAGCCACAGCCTGTTTTTTCAGACAATGGACACTCAGTTGTGTTGAAGTCATCTATTTTTTTTAAGGTTGTAAATGTCAGAAATTTACTGGAGACATAAGTAAAAGATAGAAAAATCACTGATAAAGGTATTTAAAAGAATATAACCATATAAGAAAAGAAAAGAAATCAATTGATAATTTTATTTCTGGAGGAAAAGAAGCCAGAAGCAGTACTTGGAGAAAATTATGGTCAAGAGAATTCCATATTTGACTTAAAAAAGTCAACATATTCAAGAAACTCAACATTTTGCAAAAACAATCACACTTAGAAACAATACAAATATTGTGATACTGTTGAAAATCAAAGATAATGCAAAAAATCTTAAAAGCAGGTAAAGAAGAAAGCAGTACTGACTTTTAATAGAACCTACAGAATACCGAAGAAAATAAAATGATATCTTTACGACTCTGAGTGAGGGACAGGCAGGATGCTATCTTAAGAAAATATATCTTCAGAAGTCTAAGTAATTAGGAATACTGATTACAAAACTGAGATAATTTTCCTGATTAACAAAATTGAAATAATTTTTAAACAGCCTTCTTCCATTACAGGAAATATTAAAACAATTAAAACATGTTTTTCAAGTTGAGGAATAAATGATCCAATATGTAAGAGTTAAGAGGCAAAAGGAATGAACTATTCTGGAAATGGTAAATAACTGAGTAAACATAAAAATCTATTATATTAGCTCATTAAATTTTAAACAACAATAATGTCTTGTGTGGTATAGATCATGCTTAGAAGTAAAATATGACAGGATTAAAAACAAAGTGGAAATGTTTTCTTGCATTTTTAAAATGTGATAATGTTACCAGAATTTCTTCTTCAGTGGGTCCTTGGTCTCAGGGAATTGAAGAATGACCCCACGTACCACAGATCAATGGTAAGTTAGGATTTCATTAGATGGAAGGGAATACAGGAAGCACCAGAGCTTCTGGCAAGGGGGAAGACCTAAGTTGGAAGTCTCTCTCAGGTCTTTTGTCTAGGGGTATATATTGTCTGGAGAATTACATTTTGGATAGGATTTGGTAGGTAGAAAAATATCCTGTCAAAGTTGAGTGCAATCTCTCCCCTAGGGCAAGGTTATCAGGTCTTTGCAGCTTTGTCTCAGGGGAGGGATTAGGGTGTGTGTTCCCTACTCCAGGTGGCATTACCCCAAAAAGGTCTCAGAGGGTGCGGACTAGAAAAAGCATCCTGTTTGTGCCTAGAAATGCTGATCTGATTTCTGAGCTCACCTTGGCCTAGAGAATGGGGAAATCCTTGTCCAGCCCTGAGTGGGGGAATCCTGGATCAATAGCAGAAAGAATTTAAAGTAAATAGGTTAGTTACAAATGCATTTTATAAATTATAGGGGACTTGTGAATTGCAAAGATACTAAAACATATGACATATATTAATAAATGAGAAACTTGAATAATTACTATACCTTATTAACACATAAAGAAAAATAAAGAATGATAGGAAATGATAACTAAAGCAAAGAAAAACAAAACACCACTTAAAAATCATTATCAATCACAAAATTCCATCTTGCTAAGGGCTTTCAACACTCCCCTTCCTTAAGACAGGAAGCTCAGCAGAAAGAGTTTAGTTATAACTGCAAATTCCCAGCTTCCCTTTGAAAGGACTCCCCTTACCAGGTTTGGCTCTTGTCAAACTTGACTTGCTTTAAGGACTCTCCCTCCTCTACCAAAAGCCCCTTATAAAAGGTTTGCACCCCCTACTTCTAGGGATCAAGAGACTTTGAGGCATGGGCCCTCTCTCAGCCCAGCTGATCCATAAAGGCCCCTCACTTAATTTGGACTCAGTGTGCTGATGTTTCTCTATTCCACTTGCTTTGGGTATAACACTATTATATAAAACAATGCCTGTAAGTTTTTTGAGGTTCCCCAAGGACCCTAACCTGGGTTGGAGTGGACAGGGGAGATGGTGGGAAAATAATGAGACTTACACCAACTTAATGTATAAAGTGTGGGTAGCCTGGAGAGGCATACATTGACTCACACTCCCTGTGTCAGACTGAAGCAATGTAGCAGCCCTCTGACTCCTCAGAAGCATACATGCAAAATACAGTGGTGCCAAAATGGGATTAAAAGAAGACTGAGCAAAAGGCAATAGCTGGGTAATCAGAAACATAGGGTAGCGAGTTGTCAACAATGGTGGTAACACACTTAGAATAGAGGAGACCCATGGTCTCTTCACAGGGTAATGCTAGAAGGCAGGCCACCCCTGCACTCCTAATTGAGAAGAAAGGAGTCTGAAGGTGCCCAGTCAGGGGAATGTCTATGTGACCATCCCTGTCTGGGGAAATCAGCAGCGCATCGACTAGTAGCTAAGGCTAGAGAAACTGGGATGCTGTCTGAGGAGAGACACTTGCTCCCCACTCACCTGCTGGTTGCACCGTTATCTGGCCTCTTCAGAAGTTCTATAACTCTATGTCCCTGTTTAAGCTTTACCCAACCTTCCCCTCTCCCACTGTTAACCTTGACTGCTGCTTACTGACCGCTGCGCATCCTGGCATGTATACTCCGTTATGTACCCAATAAAAAGACTCTGGGAAACAGGACAGGTACCGCATTGGCTCAGGCTGCCATTCTGGTTTTATACACTAACTTTGGTGTAAGTTTCATCCTTTCCTCAGCACATTTCCCTCACCAGCCACTGTCCCAGGTTGGGGTCCACTAGCTGCCCAACAAACATAAAATTCTAAATTGGCTCTGCTTTGACGTCAACAAAATAAAGATATTGAATTCTTTTGTGGCTTTAGAAAAATCAGTTTTTTAACTGTTTCTTCCATGAAATAAGCTAAGTTTGTTTTTTGCTTTTCCCTCTGTTAGTGTTGGATGGTTCCCTTGTGCTTGCCTTGACAGCACACACACTAAAATCAGAGTTATACAGGGAAGATTACTCTGCATAAAAACAACACAAAAATTTGTGAAGATTGTTCTCTTTATTTTCCTTAGTTTTCAGTAATTTTTTGAGGATGTATATGTCCTTTCTATTTGTTTCTTTTTAAAAAAACATTGGTCAATTTTTATAGTTTCCAGTTTTGTGTCAAAATGTTACAGCTTGGCTTGCATCTCACTCTTCATAAAAGCATGGTTGTTTTATACTATGTGCTCGATAATTATAATAGTTAAAATTCCTGTGGAGTTTTGCTATTATCTACAGTTTCATTGTTTCCTATTCTTGTTTAAATGTAGTTTAATGATCCTGATTATCTCTGGTAGGCTGTTGGACATTATGACTTAAAGTTATTTTTAGAAAAAAATTGAACTATAGGCTCTTTTTTTTTCTTCCCTATGTGAATGAATTTATTCTGTCAGATACCTTGTGTCACTAACAATAGACAATCATGCTAATCTAAATTCATATCTAAATCCATGGCTTGAGGTTTTGAAAAGGAGATAAGTTTCACTTCTGGCGGTTCATCCTTTGTCCTGAAATGTAGACATTTGCGCTGCAAGGGAACATACTGTACTCCAATTTTTGTTCTTTATTCTTTTGGCTTCTCACCTTACCTCTTTTATGCTATGAAATTCTCCTAAAGCCAACTAGGCTGACGTCTCTGAATTTTGTCTTTTCAGGATTGTGGTCTGGTGATTTCAATATTCTTCAAATGCTACAGTTTTTAAATTGAGTCCTTTCCTTCCTCCTGACCTTTGCTCCCTCCGTCTCATTATCTGGGGAGGGGTATTATTATGCATTTGTCTCATAAAGCCTTTAACTGAAAATCTTTGATTATTGCCCAAATAATCATAACTTTAAAAGGTGGAAAAAAGGAAAAATCTGTCTCTGACGATACAGATTCTCATTATTGCTTTCTTGAACTTGGAAGAATTATTCTCACTGATTCTTTCATCTCTCACGTGCTCCTAAATGAAAATCTACTTGTATTCAAACTAAAAGGACAAATATTCTATGTTGAATCATAAAAATGTTTAGCTCATTTTTTTCTGGGAAGATTTCAGATTGTAAAGCCTGAGTTTATATCTGGGCTGTGCTTCTGATTCCATTTTCTTCTATCATACGCTTATCCTCTCTTTCCTTCAGAGAGGGAAGGAAATTTTTTTTTTTTAGAGACAAAGTTTCACTCCGTCACCCTTGGTAGAGTGCCATGGTGTCACACAGCTCACAGCACCCTCCAACTCCTGGGCTTAGGCAATTCTCTTGCCGCAGCCTCCCGAGTAGCTGAGACTATAGGCGCTCGCCACAATGCCCGGCTATATTTTTTGTTGTTGCAGTTCAACTGGGACTGAATTTGAACCTGCCACCCTCGGTATATGGGGCTGGTGCCCTACTCACTGAGCCACAGGCGCCACCCTCTTTCCTTCAGTTTTATAATGTATAAAATTATAGTAACTAAGTTAGATATTTGTTACAGTAACATCACTTTTACAAATGTTGACACTTAAAGAACTACGGTTGACATATAATAAGTTATCGATACATTTTATTATTATTATCCTCTTCCTATATTCTGCTACATATTACAAAATTAAGCACAAATATTACCTCTTATAAAAATATTTATTACCAAAGTAAAATTATTTTCTGTGTGCTTTTATATGCGGTTGTGACTTGAAGAAATGTCAATTTATTTATGTTTAAAACGTATTTATAGCAACATCAACTTTTGTGTATCCATGGATTATAAGGCCAAGTTAAATAAAAGTTTAAGATAAAATTCACACAATATTCTAGCTTTCCATAAGCCTCTTTGGGGTATTCAGCGATTACACTGAGTGTATAATTTAGCTCAGCTCTGACACTCAGAAGCACAGCTAGACATTCAATTTTCTGTCTGAGCACTTACATCATGATTGTCTCCCTCTTTTGGAATGCAGGAGGCATAATAGCAAGCTTTTGAATTTTACATGTTTTTCTGTCCTGACCACTTCATAGGAGACTGTCCTAATAAATGTCTATTGAAAGGAGGCATGAGTGAGCGAAGGAAGGAAGCTTTAGAAGAGACAAAACCAAAAGGAAAATCCAAGATAGCTTTGCAGTCCTGAGCCAGAATTATGCCGTATTTTTGAAGACAATTCAAAGAATTTCTCATCCAACCATCTTTCTGCTTTAATCTTTTGTGGTGAAAAAACTGGTCTGGAGTCATCACATTAATTTCTGTACAAATTACGAATCCAGGCTCTTTGACTATAGATATAAAGCATTATATTAAGTGCTTTGCAAAATTAAATGTTAAGAAAAATTTTTCTGCCCTTGAGGGGGGATTGAGAAGATGCACATGAGAAACCATTTTCCAACCTAATGACCTGACCTCTTTATATTTCTTTCTGAGTACAACCTGGCCACAGCCACCGTCTTTAGGCTGATCTCTTTCATGTCATTATCAGACACAGCCGGGAGCAATTAGTTGCCATTTTGAATATTTTGCCTTAGTCGAACTCAAATGTTCATTACATATAGTTTTCATTTTCAAGTTTCCTGGTGATAGTTTTGCTAATTGCTGTGCTATTTCCTATCAGAGTTTGCCATTTCACCAGCCTCTTAGAACATATCCTGATCATCTCACAGCCTTCAGCATTCATAAAGGTTCCATTTTCCATGTTCAGCCCACAGAAAGTCATGGACTCAACTTCAAATATTTTAGGTTTTTGAAATGGCACATCCCCCACACAAAGAATTTCTGAATTAGCTGTCACTGTATAATAATGTGCCTAAATCACTATTTAATAAAAGGTAGCTTTTTATTCCTTATGCAAATCTATAGTGAGCTGGAAAATTTTCTGTTTGAGATTGTGTGAATAAAAATCTAGCAGTTCCAACTAGTACCATCCTAGACGAACAAGATTGAATACTGATACTGCTAGCACAGAATTTTAAGAGCGGTCGGATAAAACCAGCTGACACACCTCACCCACAGTTATTGCCAACTTCTAAGAGAAGTGGACTGCAGTTTAAAAAGTTCTGACCTGAACACTTTTAAGTGATTTTTAGGTGCCGATTTATGGTATTGACATTTAGAGGGTCTGTTATAAAGGACTAACTAACTAATTCATCCTTCAAATTGAAATATTTTAAAAGGATTTCTCTTCTTCTGCTTCAAAAAAAGAAGTGAGCCCCTAAAGAAACAAACATAGTCAGCCTGCAAAGAATATTTAATTCATAAATGTGTTGGCCAATTAAACAGTATGGGGAGGGATTTAGGTAAAAAAAAAAATGAAAGAATAGTTTATTTTTATTATGCTGTAAAACAATGAAAATGTTTGACAAGATGCTTAAGTGTTAAAAGGCATTTTGATGAAATATAAATGCGAATTAAGATGGAAATTCTTAATAAAATAGCAATAGATACCTTATTTCTTTACGTTATTTTTACCCTTGTTGACCTTTTTTTTTCCATTGTTTTTTTTTGTTTTTTTAATTTTTAATTGAAAAGAAAGAACTATATAGATAGGAAGGCTAGAAATTTCTTTCTAATATATATATTCATATATAAACAGATCTATATGAAATGAGAACAATTTGAAACGACATCTCCAAGTCAAAGACGTGGTGTTAAGAGGTTTGCACATGTTGGACGCTGTTTTATCTCCAACACCTAGGAGTTTGCCTTGCACACAACAAAATGTAATCCTTGTTTAGTTTATAAATAAATGAATTATAAGAAAAGAAGCAAAAAGCCATGAGATATATTTTTTCTCTTCTGGGAGAGGGATGAAGATTGAAGTTTAATTATGCCTTCTATTTTCAAGCATATGGGAAAAAAGAAAAACAATCATTTTTAAACCCCGTTGTTAAATAGCTTTTCCATTTTTTTTCAAGTTTCAAATTTTGTTTTTGGGGGGTCCCTAGGAAATTATAAACTAGGACCTTCCTGACTCCCCTGATAGGGTGAATCCAAACAGTAAACTATCTTCTGTACATGCGCGGGTGTGTACAACGTCCTTTGCTATTCCAGCAGCCTTGGTACTTTTCTAGGATGATGTAAAACAAAGCTTGCACACAATACACAAAGGATATTCTAAAAGATGTTGCATTCACTCAAGAAAGATCCTTCATGTGTATCAGACATGTAGTAAAACTTTTGGAAGCTTTCAAGGCAGAGCGCATTTTATGGAACACATCTGTCATTGCTTACTTTCTAGGCCAAAGAATAATGAGACTCGGTTTAATTTAATAACAACCTTAGCCTTGGTAACTTTCTAAGATGCTATAAAAATAAAACATTCATACAATACATAAAAATATTCTATTCATTCAATAGAGTTTCTTTATGTGTGTCAGACATTTAGTAAAACTTTTTTAATCTTGCAGTGTGGAGGGCACGTTTATGGGACTCATTTGTCATTGTTTACTTTCTAGGCCAGGGAATAATGAGACTCAGTTTAATTTAATAACAATTTCGGAAGTTTTTATAACTTGAGTTTGAAAGCTACAAATTCTATTTCCTTATAGCTATCTGTATACTTTAATGTAATATTTAAATATATGGAGTTCAATTAAAATTAAGATAGGCTTATTAATGCATACTGTATGTGAGTTTCGGTAAATGTTCCAGTGGACTATTTCCTAGAAAGGAAGAAAATTGTCTTTCCATTATAATTAATATATGTACTGAATAGAGCTATCTCACTAAAATTTGATGACTGTTATGCATCTAATTTTGAACAACTCAAATTCCATCATGATTAATCCTTTTAAGTTACCCCAATGCATGTTTTATTCATGGAGTTATATAGCACGTTATTAGTTCGCAGTAATTAATAGAATATTTATAAGAATCTGGAAAACTTTCTAAAAATGTAATGTGCTTACAAATTCTATGCTTCTGCATGCAAAATGTCAGTAAGATTATCAAGAAAGTAAATCACGGAAGCGAAGTTGCTGCATTTGTTATTTGATAAAAAATTCAAGTATTATCACAGCACAAAAAAATAACTTCAAAATCATCTCTTATGGGTTGGTGAAAGTCACTCCCACATAGAATATCTCTCTATTGATATGGCTTCCATCAACGGGGCAATTTTGTCTTGTGCAATGTATTTCACCTTGAAAACAAACAGTTAGTGTATAGCTGGCCACAGTTATTTACTATTTACTATTTACTATTTTACTATTGTTATTTACTATTGCAGTAAAATTATCCTTCACTAGCAATTAGTAAGAGCCTATTTATTTGAGGTATTTTGTTTCCAGTGTTGCCAAACTACTTACAAATAATAGAAGGCCTCAAAGGTTTCTTGTGTTCAGCCAACAGAGGCAATTAATATTTTAGCTACACTGAACTGAGCCAGAAAAAAAATGGATAAAAGCGTTTTTGTTTGTGTTTTGCTCCTCATAAAATAATATATGTGCATGGGATGAGACGACATGGGAAGTGCACAAACGGGACAAAGAATGAAATCCACCATGGAGCTGTCACTCAGCTAGAGCCAGAGTTAATATATTTCTAGCACTTATTTCTGTTCATTTTGATAATTAAGATAATAGTATATACTACATCATAAACATATCCCGTGTTAGCAATATTCATAATAATCCTCGACCTAAGAAAGATTTCCGGAAGTGAATATACAGTGTAGAATTCATAACGTCGTGGAGCATGGAGGTGAACTTCACGCTGAGAGCCAGTCAGAGTCTAATTCCTGTCCGTCTGTTGGCGCGGGCTGAGTGTAGTTGTCGAACTGCTCGACTTCTCGCATCTTCATTTTCTTGTCTATAAAATGGAAATAAAAATAGCTCCTACTTAATAGCCTTCTAACAAGGGTGGAATTGACTCATGCAAAACTCTGGGAATGAATTTTATCAAATCAAAATACTTCAGTCATTCTTTTCAGGCTTTATCTGTATTTTCAGACAGCTTTCTAGAAACAGTGAATGCTCCTACAGAAGTCAACGAGAATACTCAGCTGGTTCACACACACATGGAGTATCGGGTATGTATGGGTGGGAGGGTGTAATAAGTTAAAATAATGAAATTTCAAAATATCTTTATCATAGCTTTCTTGATATCATGAAAATAGACCTGAATCAGAAAAAGAACCTATAAAAGACAATCAAATATAGCATGGCCTTCTCCGCTACTGTCTAGTGCCCAATAGAGGCAGAATGTGGCAGAAGAACGTGGCAGAGACCACTACCTCTGTTTCTTTCAACTCACTGTCAGTTTTGCTTTTTAATTACTTTCCATGGTGTGTATATGTGGAGGGTCCTCTCTTAGCTAAATATTCAGTCTCTCTTATTATCCTCAGTTACATTACCCACAATGCCAAATTCATCTCCACAAGTCCAAATTAAGTTTAGAAATGCCTCTTCAATTGAAGAACAATTGAGGCCCAC